>NW_028317800.1:1568500-1895250 GCF_062004578.1 Staurois parvus | reverse complement strand
AGGAGGACAGTAACCAGATAATGTAGACTGGTTCAGTAGTTAGCACTGTGATCTTGTAACTTTGGGGATTTAACGTACGTTTGTAGTTAGTGTACTGTTATTACTATTGTTATTATATACCTCTGGCACATTGTGCATATTATTACTATGATTGTTAATATATGTAGCACTAACCTCTGAAGAGGCTTCTGGAGATAACTCAGGTCTCCCTTACCTTTTCAGAGGTTGCCAGCCCAGGCACCAGTTACAGAGCTTACCAACAAACACAGGTTCAGTCTAGGGGTGTCTATTTGAAGACACAGACAGAGGACGGATTCTCAGGCAAAGTCCTTCAGTAGCAGCCTTTAGTATTGGTGGAGGTAGAGGGGGGAGCCAGCTAGTATGAGAGTCTGTAAGAGCAGTCACAGCCCTTGTAGCAACCTCTGGCATCTAAAAGGCAAACCTGAAGCTCTAGGTCAAAGGTCCAACTTACAATGTCCATAGACAGCTCCTTAACCAAATTCCTCATAACACTCTTCATTAAAAGTCATTCTCCAACCCAGTTTCATAAGGTAGTGTCCTCCAGCAAATTTTCTTTATTCCAAGCTCCTTCAAATCCTCAGCCAAGCACATGCTAAGGCCTAACCGCAAGATCTCTTCAGTAACACTGGCTGCCTCCCAGAGGAAGAGACCCCAGGAGAGTAGCTCTTCGAACACACATTCCCAAGCATTATCTTCTCCCCAACCACATTTGCTGGGCACTCCTTTTCAGGGATTAGTTAAAGCCATATAAATATTCATAACCCAGTGGCAAACCCTCCTACTCTATTTCTGAAAGCTTCTTCAAGAGGTAGGCAGGAACAATCAACCTCCAGGCTTAGGGAGACCTGATCAGACCTAGAAAATTAATTGCTGCTTTGATGGATACAACAGAGCCAAAAAAATACATTTATCCAACCCATGGCTGGGTGTTACATTTATAACTATTTAGTATACAGTGCTTTGAAGAGAACACTGAGACATTAATAATTTTATTATTTGTTAATGGGTGACATAATGGTACTAGTCAGTTGATGGCATATGTATAGATAAAAAGAAAACAGTTATGTGGACATAGTGCAACTGAGCAGTGGCCCTTAAAATTTTTAGGAGGTGATCAAAGACCAGGATATGACAATGCTGAGTAGTGGACAGAAACTGATCAAATCCAATGGTACCAGGGACATTGTAATGCTGAATTACACTTCATGGTACTTGTGGATAGAAGGCAATCAGACAGAGTAGTAACAAAAATATGGTGCTGCTGAGCAGCAGTAGATGTTACATATGGATAGAAATTGTGAAAAGGCAATGGTAACATGGTCAAGGTGCTACAGTACAATTGCATATGTACAGTATTTGTACTAATTGCAGAACTAGCAGAGTAGCATTGAAAGGAGCTGTTGAATAGGAAACTATCAAAGAGACCAGTGACATGATATTGTTGAGCTTTGAATATATGTAATGGAATTTAAGAGAAGCAGAAGTGCCAAAGACATGATGCTGCTGAGCAGTTGGTGTTATTCATAGGAAATAATCAGGCAGTATAGAGAAAGACATTGTTCTGTTGGGCAATGAATGTTATGGATAGAAAATTGTAGGAAACAACAATGAAAGGACCATAATGCTAGTACATTTTACATATATTTTTATACAGATATAAAAGAAATGATTGCTAGTAACAAGGATACTGTGTTGCTAAGCATTGAATGCTTTATATATAAACAAGATATGCTAGGCTGTGCTGCTGGCACTGGGGTTCTTTAGTCTCCTATTAACAGATTATGTACCCTTTAGCCTGACCTCTAGTGCTAGATTAAACTGTGTAGATATGCTATTCCTTTTTTAAGGCTCTGGCAAGGTTGTGGATGGCTTGGTATATGTGTCACCTATGTTTCACACTTACACATGGTGAGGGCTTTAGGGTTGTGACTGATATGGAGAAAAAATATTTGCTTTTTGGATCTTGGGTTGTGACTGATATGGAGAAAAAAATATTTGTTTTCTTGGATCGTAATAAGTTCTGTTCTGGGCTCTGGAGCCTTTCTAGAGCTTTGGGTGGTATAAAGTCTCCATTCCTAGGTCCATATCTTGTCTGGTAGCTAGACAGCATTAATTAGTCTCAGCTATCCAGTTTTTTTTTTATATTTGAGCTGACTGATGTTTAGGGCTTTTTCACTGTCCATGCTGGGGGAGCCTGTGCTGGGTAAAAAGGCTGACTACTGAAAAATTACAAAAAATGTACTAAAGCTGCCTGTTTGTTTTGAGGAATTTATTAGGTGGCATCCTTTCAGTCAGGAACTAGCATATGTTTAGTTAGTGGCTTGGACAAGTAGATGTTTTTATTATTTATCACTATGGACTTGCTTTACAAAGTCATCCTGCAATGCACCTGTGTTTGTTTGCCTCATTGCTGAATAGCAGTCCAGGAAAAACCTACTTGGACTGTTCCTTGATGTCCCATGTCTTGTGCATGATTTTTGGTTACTAATACCAGATGACCCTGCCTCTTAGGCTACTTTCACACTGAGGAGTTTTTGAAATGCTTCTGCATTAAACAAAGCGCCTGAAAAACTCAAGAAAAATGCTTCTCTATTTCTGTTTATGCATGTCTATGTATGTTTTTACACTGGGACATTGTGCTTGTGGTGCGGTGTAAAAATTCCTGCTTGCAGCATCCTTGGAGCATGTTTGTTCAGTTAAAAATAGCCCCCAAAATGCCTCTTCCCATTGAAATCAATGTAAACCACCAAAAAGATGCCTCTGAGAAGCGTTTTTGGTGAGGTTTTTAAATCACGTGTCCTTTAAAAAAATGCAGAGAAAGTGCGGCAAAAGTCGTGTCGCATATCAGTGTGAAAATAGCCTTATAGTTGACCCCCAATGTATACAGGAGAAATAAATTTGAGACTGCATTATGTCAGATGTAAACCTCAGTCCATCATGAATGCTGCTGACAGACTCATCCACCTTACCAGCTGCTCAGTGTCTGCTACCCCACTCTGCTGATCCCTCCACTGGCTTGCACTCAAAATTCAAAATACTAACAACAAGTTACAAAGCCATCCACAACTCTGCCACCAGCTACATCACTAACCTAGTCTCAAAATAAAAACCTAACTGTTGTCTTCATTCCTGCCAAGCCCTCCTACTCTCCAGCTCTTTTGTCACTTCCTCCCATGCTTTCCTCCAGGACTTCTCGCAATCTGTCCAACTATCTCCTACTCTGTCCACTTTTAGACAACCCCTGAAAACCCTTCTTCTCAGAGAAGCCTACTTTGCTCTCATTTAACAACTGTATTTCCACCTTCTCCATCAGCTCATCTCCCACATTTATGACCCTTTGTATCTCTTGACTCTCACTCTTAGATTGTAAGCTCTAATGAGCAGGGCCTTCTGATTCCTATTGTATTAAATTGTATACTGTAGTAATTGTACTGTCTGCCTTTATGTTGTAAAGTGCTGCGTAAACTTTCAGCGCTATATAAATCCTGCATAATAATAATAAACCTTCAATGTGGAAAATCCATTAAACAAGGACCAGATGTTAAAGTTTATGTAGTTGCCATATAACCATGCTTACTGTTCCAATGATGTTTAGAAAATTCTCTTAGGGCACCACCTATCCAGTTCTTAAACTTTCATTTGTATACTGCAGATTTATTATCAAACCTGTTAAACGTACACCGTACTTATGCTCACCTTTCTATGTGAAAAAAATAAAAAAATATTCCAAACTTACATTTAATTCTATAAAGGGCTTCTAGTATGCAAGTAAAGGCTAAGTTTGCCTTTGGAATATGTTACATGTTCCACCCATATTTAGCGTGGAACATGTAATAAATTCCACCTCCTGATCTTTCTTCCCCTGACAGCTGGTGGGGGTTCTTCTCCCGGCATCAGCTGTCGCTTTCTGAAAACTATTTGGCTGTGCAGAGCTATGCCCACATAGCAAGGTCATTGACTCAGAAATTCCTGTGAATTAATAAACTGCAAATACTGTCTGCCACTGCAGCACACAGACTTGTAGTTTCAATGAGCTGAGGGGGCTTTGATGAGCAATCTCATAGTCCACTGACATGTCCTCCGGCTTTCAAACAGAAAGCCCACACAAAGGTACAGGCTGAAAGCCAGAGGGCATATCTCCAGGAGCCCACATTGCACCCATGATCTACTGATCATGCGTGTGATGCTTTCCAGGCCCCTGCAGGAAAAAAATTAAATGCACATTTTTTTTTCTGCAAAAATATGAGCATTTATTATTTTTTCTATAAAGGCAAACTTATCCTTTAAAAAGTATGAAGCTACGACTGCTTTTTTTTTAAATCTTTTATTAGTTTTCTTGTTATAGTACAAAAAAGATATAGAATTAAAGAACATACATTCAATATTCAAAGGTATAAAAACCCAAGATAGTAAAATAAATAATATGAATGACACATCAATACATAGGCATAGCGTCAGGGGTTTCAGGGGTCGCAGGCCCAGTACAGTGGTTCTGCACTGAACTTGCAGCAGCTCTGTGTAACAGATAGTCAGATCACTACTACCGCAGTGACTGCCCCAGGTGAGACTTCTTTCCGAGAAGACCAATCAGCACTTTCTACTACTCTGTCAGGGCTTCTTGCGAGACCTGGTAGCCTTGCTATGCTCTGCCCTCCTTGCTGTGTACTCCGGGGAGGTGACAGGTCAGCACTTTAGTCCAGGATCTCATGAATGTCAGCAGAGAGAGCTGGACTCACAGCTTCCTTTGGAATGCAGAGATATTCGTTATGCAGCCCAGTGAGACAGCATAAGCTTTAACCCTTGCCAGCCTGAGCAGTATTTAGCGCAACATCTCAGCCATATTTTTGGGGACAGTAAGTTAGTAAGTGCAAGAAGGCAATGTATAGGGGGAGGGGGATGGGGGGCAGTGTGTACATGCAGGGGGCAATGCATGGGGTGTAATGTGTATAGAGAGGGGGGTAATATGCACAAGAGGGGTTAATATGTACAGGAGGGGGCAATATATACAGGAGGGGGTAATATGTACAGGGAGGGGATAATATGTAAAAGAAGGGGTAATATTTACATAGAGGGGTAATATGTACAGGGAGGGTCAATATGTACAGGAGGGGGTAATATATACAAGGAGGGAGTAATATGTACAGGGAGAGGATATTATGTACAGTAGGGGGTAATTTGTACAGGGAGGGAGGTAATATGTACAGGGAGGGGGTAATATGTACAGGAGGGGGTCGACTTTTGCATTGGGGCCCACAAGCCTCAAGTTACGCCTCTACGTAAATATGACCGACAATGAAGATTATTCCTATTAAATACAAGGGCATAACAATAATCGAAAATATCAAAATATGCTTTTAAATCATTTAAGGTTATGGAAGTCTTTGCTCCCCGTCCCCCCCAAACACTGTTCACTGCTCTAGCAATTGATAACTGGCTTGGAAGCTTATATTGAAGATGTCACTCTAAGAACCTAAATTGCATAGGTTTGTTTTCTGCTGCTTTTCCTTTTGCATGTATGGTCTTAAAACTCTACCTACATTTTAAGTGCAAGAAACAATGTTTTATACTGACTCTTAAACAATTCAGAGCTTAAGGGCCTAATTAAGACCGCTTACAAAAAAAAAAACATAATGAGACATATAGCTTGATATTGCTTACAGTGCTCACTGCAGCCTATTAAAGCTGTGCAGTGAGCCACAGGGATGCTATTGGATAGAAAGTGAGCTGCTTCAGTTCAATATTTAATCACATTGCAGGGAAGAAAGTAATTACAGTAAATATCAAGATTTTCAGAAAATGCATCTTGATACAATCTTGCCTTGCAACAATCTATGAAAAAAATCTTAATAAGTAAAGAAAACCAATGACTTAAAAAAAGTTAAAGCTCCAGTAAAATATAAAATAATGCAATTGTATATTTCTTTTTGTTTACAAATGTTTTTATTAAGAGGTAGACTACAACAACCGCACCATTAAGTGAGGTAAAATAGACATTTTGAAAGATATACATGAATAATAAACAGAAATAACAAAATACAAGTATAAAAAAGAAAAAAGAAGACAAGTACATGAAGAAAGTAGTCAACAATATCAGCAGATCAAGCACAAAATCACCTGAAGTGCAATACAGAAATACCTATTATGGACAATTGTATATTTCTTAAATATCAAAGTGAGCAGAGTGAGGTATCAGAGTGAGCAGAGTTGATGACTTATTCGTTTTATGCTACTCTATTATTGTCCAATCAGAATTCTTCAGGTGAGGATTTGATCCCATTGCAGTCTTTAAGGGATAATTGTGCCTATACATACAGGGGGTTAACTACTAAAACTGCATGGTTCAAAATCTGGTGTAGCACTGCATATAAAACAAATCAGCTTCAAGGTTTTTGTCAAAGCTTAACTGAACAAGCTGAAGCTAGGAACTGATTGGCTACCATGTACAGCTACACCATTCTGAGTGAACCGGTCTTAGCAAATCTCCCGCAAAGTAAATAAGTTCCAACCATTCCCAATCCTATAATTGACAGCTTTTACTTACCTCAGATGAGGAACCAACCTTCTCAATCAGTTGGCAGGTTATGACAGATTCCATAGGACTTAATAAAGAAGCCATCTCCTTGCAGATTTTCATGCATGTACAATGATGCAGTTATACTTGTACAATAAGGATACTTGTCAGCTAGATATATCAGTCTTGTCTAGTTACTCCTGGTAGACCTGACATTCTCAGATGTATTTTGTTCAATACAAAAAAACTGTGACTAATGTCATATCTTTATAATTGATAATTATGTGATATTTTAATATATTTTATATATAATATTTATAATTATATATATTAATGACAAATGTGCATATAATTTCCAGCTGTCCCTGGCTTCCAGCAACAGTATCAGGTTTTTCGAGATCTGTACCTGAAAATGTTTACATTTGAAAACGTCTTTACTAGTAGAATCAGTATTTCTGCTACTCAAGCTTGGCAAAGTCTAGTCATGTACACATATGTTGGGATGACTCCTGCACATGTGAATATTTAGGTGAGTGATAAATTAGTTATTTCATGGGGCCCGTGACTTTTTACTATTTCATCCAAAGCCCATGGAAAGTTGTGCCACTGATTTACACTCTAGACCTACAGTATAAGCAATTCACAATCATATTTTATTTCACTACGTTTTCTTGGAACAATATGGCATTTTTACAAAGTGTTTCCCGTTTATGGATTATTGAAAAAGTCAGCTTCAAACCTCTGATAAAATATTGTGATTCACTTAACTCAGCACTTCACTTATAATAATAATGAAGTATGAAGTAGAATATATGAATAGCAAACTACACAAGGAAACCTTTGCCAGGTATACATTTTGTGTAATTGGTATATTGTTGTCAAAGAAGCAAATAGAAATTTTAGAATCAGTTCTGCTAAGTATTTTCTGTGTATTATTGAACACATGAAGCTTTTGTAAGAGTACAAGCCTGTATTATGCTGAGTACTTTAAAGTACACCTGTCTCATTACATCCATATGGAAAAAAATCTGCTCTCTATATAAACCTCATTTTAAATAGCTCAGTGTTAAAAGAGAATTCTTTGTTTTATTCTTAAAGTTTACAAATTCCTAAATACAATAGACATATTATTGCTGTATAAATAAACATCTAATGCACAGTTCACTGACAATCATGGTGTCACAGAGCATTAGTTTTTTTCATAAACTCTCTTTCGTTAATAACCAGTTTCCGACCTGCCGCAGTGTTTTTACTGCAGCAGGGCGGCACCTCTGCGCACAGCACCATCTTTTAACGTGGCTCTGCAAAACAGGTAGGGGGCGTGCGTGAGGCGCGTGCCCGCCCTACCCGTCCCGCCGATCACAGCAGCGGGTGTCCATCACTGGATCTCGGTGGGTCATTACCCGCCAAGTCCCGGCAATTACCGGTAATCACTGACAGATAGCACAGCTGCAGTGTTTACACTGCAAGTCTGCTATCTGTCAGTTCAGAGCACACGCTGAACCTGAGAGAAGACTTTATCTCTCGGGATCAGAGTGTACCTGTGAAGTACACACCCCCATCCCCCAGTAAAACACACAGTTAACCTTTTCATTACCAAAAAAAATGTTAACCCCTTCATCCCCAGTGCCATTAGTACAGTGTCAGTGTTTTTTTTTTGGCACTTATCACTGTATTGGTGTCACTGGGGATGTCAGTGACCCCAAATCAGTTCCCTCCCAGTGTCAAAATTTCCGCCGCAGTCCCACCATAAATCGCTGATCACCGCCATAAGTCACTGATTGCCGCCATTATTAGTATAATAAAAAAAAAATCCCAGTATCTTTCCCGCCATTTGTAGATGCTATAACTTTCACGTAAACCAATTAATTTACACGTATTGGGGTTTTTTTTAAGCAAAGACATGTTGCAGAATACATTTTGGCAGACATTTTTGACTAAATTTGATTTTCACATTTTTTACTGGACATGTTTTATAGCAAAAAGTCCAAAATATTGTATTTTTCCTCAAAATTTTCAGTCTTTTTTTTATAGCGCAAAAAATAAAAAACACACAGGCGATCAAATACCACCAAAAGAAAGCTCAATTTGTGGGAAAAAAGGATGTAAATTTAATTTGGGTGCAGTGTTGCATGACCGCACAATTGTCAGTTAAAATAACGCAGCGGTGTAACACAAACCGCTGCTGTAACCGCTTCCTGACCACCCTATAGCAGAAATACTACTACAGGGCAGCATGGGTGCACAAAATCATATATATATATATACACGCGCTCCCGTGGTTTTCACGCCCCTCCCAGAAATTTTTGTTTTTTTGGATATTTTTTATGACCGAAATTGTTTTTTTTTTTTTTTAAATTTTCTTCAAAATTTTTCTGGTTATAGCGCCAAAAATAAAAAGTGCACAGGTGATCAAATACCACCAAAAGAAAGCTCTATTTGTGTGAAAAAAAGGACATAAATTTCATTTATGTACCGTATTGCATGACCGCGCAATTGTCCGTTAAACTAGCGCAGCGCTGTATAGCAAAAAAATAGCGTAAATTGCAGTATCTATACCATAGTTTGTAGATGGTATAACTTTCACACAAAGCAATCAATATACACTTATTGGGATTTTTTTTTACCAGAAACATGTAGCAGAATACATTTTGGCCTAAATTTATAACTAACTTTGAGTTTACTATATATTTTTTATAGCTGAAAGTAAACAATATAGTTTTTCTTCAAAATTTTTGGTATTTTTTTGTTTATAGCGTGAAAAATAAAAAGCGCACAGGTGATCAAATACCACCGAAAGAAAGCTCTATTTGTGTGATAGGACGTAAATTTCATTTGGGTGCAGCATTGCATGACCGCGCAATTATCAGTTGAATTAGTGCAGCGCCGAGTAGCAAAAAGAGGCCTGGTCATTAGGGGGGGGGGTAAATCCTCAGGAGGGCAAGTGGATAATCTCCATAGCACCCCTTATAATCGGAATAGGCAGAAAGAGTGAAGGGAGGGAGAATGGTTTGCTCTTTTTACTCATTAAGTTATGATTTTAAATTTCAGCTTAATCTACTGAACTCAGTGAACACCAGATTTTTAATAGGTGATGTCAATTAAAAAAGAAATTTTTTTAAAATGATGTCAAAAATATATAGCAAAGGACTATGTGGGATAGTTGTTAGGTTAGTACTAAGGCTAAGACTTAGGGAGGTAATGTTAAGATTTACAGGTAGGAAAAGGCTTAGGGTCTACGGGGACCAGTGATAAGTTAACTGTTAGGTTAACTATATAGAAAGAGGTAATTATGTGTTAAGATTTATTTTTAGTAGAGTAATTGTATGGATTAGGATTCAAATTGAGTATCAGGGGCATATTAAATATTAAGGGTTCAGTGTAGGGATTAGGTTTAAGTGTGAGACTAGTATTTTTGAAAAGGCCACATAGGTCCTCAAATGCAAATTTTGTGGAGCTATATTTATTTTGTTTTTGTTCCATATTGTTAGGTATCTAAACTTATTCTAGGGGGCATATCTGGCACTGCATTTAAGAGTTTATAAAAAACAAATACTGCAAGAAAAGAAAAGTGATGCTTCACTTAGTTTTAGTTGTATAAACTTAAAGTGGTTGAAAAACCTCATATTTACCTAGTGAAGTGGCTCGCCTTAGGTGATACACAGAGATGAAACAAATCATCCCACATAAATTGTACCTGTTTACCTAGAGCAATCTGTCCTGTACAGCCTTTGACAACACAAACAAATTTACACAGAATCTGTCAGTATCATTCAGCAGCACAAAGCAGGAGGTGGAGATCTGAAATCACACACTGCACAGCTAAGAAAGAAGAACTTTGAGCCTGATTAGAGTGTAGGGACATACACCCCTTCACACAGAGGGTACACAGAGAACATGCACAGCTGTGGCTGTCAATCAAAGGCTGTGTGCTGAAGCACTCATCCCTGCCACCTTTGGACAGAGACAAGTACACAGTGTAGAACGATGTGCCTTGTTCAGATTTCATGTCTCAGGTTTACATCAACTTTAAACTACCAAAAGGTTTATTATATGGCTCATAAACCCTGATAGCAAGATCTCTGTCATTCATGTACATTCTCATGTACATTCTCAGGCGTGCACACCTACTGTAGTAGGCACATGGGCTCACATTTTTTTTAGAAAAAGAGGGAAAGGCACAAATCCCATCTCTGCAGACTGATGGTCACTTGCAGTCGCCTGCCAATAAATGATCAATTTAACTATGACATAAACAATAAATGATATAGCATTAAAAAACAAATATAAAACATATAAAATTCTTACTAACAGGCACTTGTAATAGGATAAATCTGTCTGCAGCAGATTTGTAGAGAGTTCAGCAAATCTGGAGGTTTCACAAACCCAAAGTTTTGAGGGAATCTCATGGAAACAGGTGGCGAAAACACCTAGAGTAGCTCTGAGGAAAGGGATTCGTCCCCGAAACACGTCAGAAACCTGACCACACTGACAGTCGGAACACCCTGCCCTTTGTTGTGGCCATCTCTATTATACAAAGCTTTACATATATGCTATGTCTGTGAGTATGTTTTTGTCTTTTTAACTGTTCAATAAATCTTGGAAAATGCACTAGCTATTTACGCAACCAGTTTGCTATTTTTCCAGCTGTTGATTTCCCCCATCTGAGGAGGGCTGCATCTCTGAAGCATTATCCATAGGCCATTCCTGTCCTGGTTCCCTTGGCCTCCCTTTGGCATTTGATTCCTGGAGCGCTGGAGAGTACACACTTTTTTCCAGTCTGGTGGATTCTTATGGAAGTCTATGGGGGAGAATCCAATTGTAAATTTCTGCCAATGTTTTGGCTAATAAGCAAACTATTAGCAAAAAATGGCACTGGGAGCTGGGTTAATTACCAAAGCAAAAGAAAAAAAAAATAAATATGCTTTACTTCCTATGTGACTTCAAGCATATAAAGGAAAAAAAATGTTAATCCTGTAATTTACATGCTTTAGAGATGTCTAAAGCTGAATGTGGTGTTACAGAATAGTACAATTTTTATAGACAACACCAGCAACATTGTATTCTAGAATCAAAAAAGTAGGATGTGTAATTGATTTTTTAACTTTTACATTTAGGTTGGCTTAAATGCAGCAGCAGCACCCTAATCTGATTTAATTTCAGCTTGAAAAAAGGTATTTTAGGTAGTTCAAGCTGCTACATATTATTTTTTTCAAACCATAATAGGCCTGAATTGACTGGTGGAAGTAGCAGCCACAACAGATCTAAAAGCTATAGAAAAGTTTACTCTTTTAAAAAGCTGAAGCTATTAACTTTAATAATATATTTTGTGAGATTCTATTTTTCACAGTACCGAAAGACAAGGCAGAATTTATTTTGAAATAAATATTACAGTGGATTATCTGAGAGACAATAGCCACAAATATAGTACAGCAGAAGGGCAGTGTGTAAGCAGGAAGGCTAGGCTTGAGAGACAAAGCAGGTTTTATCTTGAAATACACATTAGAGTGTAATGTCTGAGTGTCAATAGCCACAAATACTGTTCAACAGTATGCAAGCAGCTTTAAGCAGATTAGTAAGGTCACAATGTAAGTGAGAAAGAGATGTGGCAGCATTTATTTTGAAATATGAATTACAAAACCAAAGAGCAGCAAGCATTGGGGACTTTAAAGGTGTCACCTTGTATATAACATGAACAAAAGAAGGAAAAGTGTTCAAAATAATTTTCAGTCAATAAAATAAACTTCCAGGTCCGGGGACGCGAGGCTTGGAGCATACGTTGGCCATTTTCTGTATTCACAGGCTGTACACACTGGTGACGGTATACTAGGCACCGCCACATATGAGTGCATATCTGTTTGTTTTTTTATTCTATTGCCACAATAAATACTATACTCAGAACACTTTAAAATCTTTTGGTTTGAGCAGCTTGGCACTATTCCTCATAAGGAAAGGAGAATTCCACATTGAGTATCCAGATAAATTGGAGAGTTTGTTGTTAACCTACAATGCCATACCACTGGGCTTGTTCTGTGCAGAGCTGATGAAGGGGAGGAACACCCTAGGAATACCAGAGGTGGATGGTCCAACATACTATCAAAAAAATGTGCTTTTGACCGCCTTAACCGTGGTCAAAAAGGTCTGGTGAGTGAGCAATTCACTTATATCTCATTGGCACGTGGTGAAGACACAGCACATTTATGGGCTACAGCACTGTGGCTCAAAAGGACTGTCACTTTTTACTTATGATCACGGTTATATATGGACTTTAATTGGTTAATATATATTAGGATGACCTAGCACCTGAATAGGTGCAATCTACATCAGATGCCTTAAGTTTGGGGCACTGTTTGATTCTGGCTCCCTATATATATATATTTATATTGTATTTGCACAGCGCCTGTCTATTCAAATTTATTGTTTGCACAAAGTGGTTATCTATTTTTTTAGGGGCAGCTGCAAGTTTATAGTTTTGTCACTATAAAGATTTATTAGACACCATAATATTTTTTCATTTTATCAAATAAAAAAATCAGGTTTATTAATATTTGAACATAAAAACAATGTTAAAAGGTATTATTCACCATAGAATGCGCATTGAATGTGCATGTATTATGTCCTCATAATAGTATCTCTTTGGATATCAGCAATATAGCAGTCAAACATATTGTCAAATTGCCATCTGTACAAGCAAATATTGCTAGCAGGGAAGTCCTAAACCTTCTCTGTCTATGTATGTGCACAGAAAATTACCTGCATGTGCACAGATGTGCAGGACCTGAAGCCCAGTCAGAACCCATGGGCACATCTGCATGTGTGCCATAATGTTGGCACCTGGGGGGGGGGGGGGGGAAGCCACTAAGGGAGGTGGACTGAAGCTTTGCTTTAATATGTATAGTCTGGAGGAAAGATGTGAAAGTGTGGACATGACTTTAAATACCTTTAAATAGATTAAGTCTATAGATGAGGTTCAGGAGTGCAGTATTTTCAATACAAAGCTAAGATCAGGAACATGGGGATGTGATCTCAAACTAGCAGGAGGAAAGTTCACAACTAATTTTGGAAAGTGTTATTGTACTGTAAGAGTGGTTGATCTCCAGCAAAGGTAGTGTGTCAGTCAACAGTAAATGGATTCACTTGGTTCATGGGCCACTTGGTCTATTTTCTGACTTCACTCTTCTCTGTTTCTATGTTTCTATATATATAGTTACAGAGCTAGTTTGGTTGAATAAAGTCCCTATTCAATCTAGTTCAACCAATAGAAAAACACACACACACAAATAGAAAACCTCCATCCTGTACCCAAAGTTGATCCATAGGAAGGCAAAGAAAATGCCAATATTGATTCAATTTGCTCCAGTGGGAGAAAAAAATTCCTTCCTGATTCCCTTGGTAATGTTCCCTTGGTCAACTACCCTTGATTTTAATACCCATATATAATAGTATCCAGTTACATTTTGTACATTTAGAAAAAAACACAGACCTTTTTTAAAACATTCTACTGAGCTGGCCAGAACCACTTCCTGAGGGAGTCTATTTCACATTTTCACAGTTCTTACTGTGATGAAGCCTTTCCATATTTGGAGGTTAAATCTCTTTTCCACCAGAAGTAAAGATGCCCCTTGTTCTTTTTGATGACCTTAAAGGAGAAGTACAGCCAAAATTTGCTCTGCTGAAGCCTGCTGTCAGCTGATGTCACTCAGGTGTTCCAGGCTAGGAAAAGATCCTAATTTTAAAGTTGGGATCCACCCCAGAGTCTGGAGTGTCACCTGGCTCAGCCTGTCAGCAATCTGCTAAGACTCTGAGCCAGCTGCTCCCTCCCCCTGCACAGCCCAGTGCTCCTGTGTGTAGAAGGGCGGGGTGCAGAGCAGACTCTTTGCTCACAACAGCGGTGAAAACTCAGTGATCAGCTGTCATGTGATCACTGAGTTGTCACACTTAGAGCCGGCAGGGGACAGATGCACCATCGGACCAATGCTGCATCGACCTAGGTAAGTATAATTTGGGGGAAAAAAACACACTTCTCTTTTAAAGCTAATACTTCTACACCAAGATCACTATATGGACCACTTATGTTTTTTTTACATGTTGATCATATCCCTCTCACTCTGCTCTTTTCAAGAGAGAATGAATTCAGTTCAGCTAATCTTTCCTCATAGAGGAACTCCTTCATGCCTCTTATCAGTTTGGCTGCCCTTCTCTGCACATTATCTAGTTCTCCAATATCCTTTTTGTGAACTGATGCCCAAAACTGAACTGCATATTCCAGGTAGGATCTTAATAATGATTTGTACAAGACTCTCTGTAGTCTATGCTTCTGTTAATACTAGACGCCTTGGAAACTGCATCTTAGGATTGCATGCTAATATTAAAGGATAAGTTCACCTTTTAAAAAAAGTAATAAATGCACATGTTTTGGCAGATCACGGGTACCATGCAGGACTCCTGCAGACTTTTCAGTGTATCTGTCAGCTCGTACCTCGTATGGGCAAGCAGATACACACTAACAGGAAGAAAGATTGAACTACCTTGCATGGCTGCATTTTTTTCAGATTGTGACAGCTAGTGAGGGATAAGATGCCCCGCTAGCAGTCATGCTGTGGGATCGGGGGGGGAGAAATTGTAATATGTTACATGCTACACCCTGAATATGGGTGTAACATGTAACATGTTACAAAAGGTGAACTTATCCTTTAAGTCTATGATCTACCAGAACACCTTGATCCTTCTCCGCCATTAACTCCATCTGCTGTTCTCCTCCTAAAATGTATGATGCATGTGTATTTTTAACTCCTAAGTGCATAACGTTCTATTTATCAACATTAAACCTCATTTTCCACATAGTTGCCCAATTAAACAGTGCATTGAGGTCTGCTTGTAAATTGAGGACCTCCTGCACAGGTGGCTGTTGTTGGTGTTGCATTTCTGCATAATCTGTATCTAATATGACCTTCTCAAGTGACGATAAACCCTGATGAATGACCTCTAGGAAGTCAGATTACGTCTTGATAAATCAGCGCACCACCATGTTGAGGCCATGTGACAGGCAAAGGGAAGAAAGCAGGTTGTAGCCATTGTCACTCAGAGCCATTGTCTGGCTGACGATGGCATACTAGCAGCTCTGGCCAAGTGTGGCCCCTGTCCCCTAGGCATACAAGCTGCAACACAGCAAGGTAGAATTTAGCTTGGGATGTTGCATATGCTCCGGAGGCATGGGGAGGACTGCTGGTTCCAAGGAGTCAGAGGAGAAGTCCAGTGAGGGGGGAGGGTTATAGGTGACTGCTCTGTCACTGTCAGACAAGACACATGTCAGTACTACTAGCTCCAGTGGTGTGCCCTATCCTGCATCTTTCCTAGCTTCCAAAAGATGACCTAGTGTGCTTGAAGGCTATCTAGTGTTTTTACCCATGCTTATGGAGCATGTGTCTGTGGATATGTGAGGGGGACTTAAGAATCTCAAGCCTTCATTATAATAAGGGGATCCTCAGATATCTGACCTCTCCTAGGGGAAAGAGTATGGAGTAAATTAATATGCCCTTTTGCTCATTCCCACAAAAAATTCAAAGCAAATCACCAAACCCAGACACATTCCCAACACTAAAGTAGGTGATTTTTCAGTGCTTAGATCAAAAACAATAAGTCCCACATAAGGAGTCCAGTAGTTGCTGGAACACCTCTCAGGCACATAAAGCAGCGCTTATAACGTCCTTAAAGTGCAATTTCACCCAAAAGAGGAAGTTCTGCTTGTTTGCATCCACCCCCCTCCACTGCCATGTTTGGCACTTTTTGGGGGGGAGCGGGTACCTGGTTTTAACAGGTTTTCACAACGGTAACCTGTGAGGAAGTTCAGCCTCCCTCTCTTCCCCCACAGCCTTCTGCGGGGCAATTCACAAAGCACAGTGTGGCTTGTACATGCTAAGTAGTAGGAAACCAGCTGTGAATCCAGAAGGCTTAAACATCTGTCTTCCGCCACTTACAATAACTTCCCAATATTCCAATCCATGTGGTGTATTGATAAAAATAAAATGACAAGAGTAATACAATTGCAACCAATAATCTGTAGCCAAAAATTTCAGGTTGTGAAATTTTCTGTGCAAGCATGTATATATTGTCCGTACTGCCTAGCCAACACCTTAATTTCCAAGCAAAGTGGTCACCAGAAGGCATTTAGAGGTGCTGTAGGCCACAAAACCTAATATAGTTATTACTGATTTTGTGTGTTGATTCAGCAGATTTCAATTTCATATTTAAAGTATTTGTTTTTGAACAGGTTCTTTTGTTCTTGAACAGGTTATATAAATTGCTTTTAACTGTATGTGTAATTAACACTTTTCTGACATTGAGTGCTGATTGTTTTACTTATTTCTGCCACAGTGTACACACAAACAGGAATATCTACTATACCTCCTATATGAGTGAATTTTACAGGAAATCTTTAGTTATGAACTGTTTATTCATCTTACCTCTGAGAATCTTTTCTCTCTGAATTTCAAAGAGAGATGGAAGTTTCTTTTACATTTTGCCAAATAGCTTTGACATCAAGTATCTATTTTAATTAATTATCCCATAAGAGATGTATTTGGCTGCTGTGATGTAGCTAATAAAGCACAACATGGTTATGTTGTAGATTATTTTTATTGGGAATCATTATTCTTGTGAAGATTAGATTGGATGAGTTTGTTGTTTGATAAAGCACAGCCATCTGTTAATTTATTTCTTACTAATGATGTAACGGCAATCCCCTGAAAGTCTCTGAACATTCTCTTTACAATGCATGTCCCTTTCACATAAGGTATTTCCATGTTAATTTCTGACTCAACCAATGTAGTTAAACAATTTTTGCAATAATTAAAGGGTTTATTTTCTGTTTCAATTAAATTTGGACACTTGTAATTATTGTGTAGTAGACCCACATCTAATTGTCCCCATTAAACTTGGATTGGAAAATGCAGCTTCATAACTTTTTTTATTTACAGCATTCAAGTGGTATTATTGCCTATCCAGATATATTACTACCCAGTAAGATTTAATTGTAGATGTGTCTTAGACCTTGCAATATGAATAAAGAGCTCGTGTTCTGCAAGATAAGATTAGATGCTGAAACCTCACTTTTTGCATTTTTTTTGCACTGTCTAGTAGAATACTTGCAAGTTATAAATACAGTATGTCTGTGTTGGGTGGCTGACAAGGGCATGTTAGTGTTCTCAAACCATTCCAGGCCAACACTGCACCTTACTACTGAGGTTTCAGCTTTGAATTACTAGTGAGGAGCTTAAAATAAGACTCTGGTCATAATATAGACATTCAGCTGTTTATCTATGCCTAAAAAACAGTAAATACATTTCAAAACAAGCCCCCACTCACCTCTCTAGCTGCAGACACTATGGAACAGTTCATCCTCATATTTCACTAAAGAAGCACTAAATTCTTGGGTCAGGGACCATGCATTTAGATTTGTGCCCTCTGCCTGTGTATCTGCTTTCTGTTTGCATTACAGATAAAAAGGCTGACAGGCAGTCAACTCACTGCTGGGAGAGGGGAACAAAATAATCTAATAAAACAAACCAAAAGTGAAAGTATTGTGGCAGTGTGGCACCTTGCCAGATTCTAAGCAGAGGTTATAACCCAAGATGAAAATGGACTGTCTGTCCGTTTCCATCCGACCAGATTTGACAGACGGAAGGGGAATTGGATTCTGATCCATCCCTTTTTTTTCTGATCGGATTGGATGTCGGTGGGTGTAAACGGACTAATGTGCATGGTACACTATATAAAGACATAATAATACCAATAATAATAATATTAATAATACAATGCATATATTAAGCTGTCAAGTGAGTCTGCCTACGACTGGGAGAAGTCACCTGCCTAGTTATAACTGGGAGCAGTCACTTGTCTGGCTATAACTGGGAGCAGTCACTTGTCTGGCTATAACTGGGAGCAGTCACCTTTCTGGCTATGGTTGGGAGCAGGTACCTGTCTTTTGCAGGCAGAAATGTACCCTTTGCTCAGTCTTCCTTTTTCCCACTTATCACAATATGAGTTGTCTCTGAAAATCATTTCTTATATTTTGCAAGCACTCGGTTCACCAGGGAGTACTACAGCTGGATGAATGTTGTTTTAATGTTCACAAGCAGGGGTCCCAACTTGGCTTCTAGGAAGTTTTATAATCTTATCTTTACAGCAGTCAGCTGCCTTGGCATTATTTCAGTTTTTCAAGTCTGAAATTTGAATGGTACTTCGACCTCATGTTCTGTTTGTGATTCTGTACCCAGCCTTGCTTTTCTCCAGTTAAGCCCAAACCCCATTTGCTCGTCTACTTCCTGGTATTTCTTTAATTTCCCCATATATTTTGGAAGCGAATTAAAAATTGTTTGGGTTTCATTTTTTTTTATCTCTTGTACAGTTTTATATTGCCTGTTTACCTACCTGTGTTTCCCTGTGTTTCATTAACATCTTACTTCAGCTCAAACTTCTTATTTTATGTTGGATAGAACAGGAAAGGGTTATAGACTTTATTGCAACATATGTTCCTGTTGGGTAGATTTCTCCTCACTTTCTTCCAGGATAGAATATGATGGAAAATCTCTACAACAGAGACACACACAAACCCGAGAACACTTATTTTAGTAGAGTGAGAAATGGTAGGTATTCTGATCTGGTGATGGCCCATGAACCGGAAACAAGGTAAAATTCCGAAATCACAGGCAGAAAAATCCCTACAGAAATGTTAACTCTTGCTCAAGCTATCAAAAAATATATTTGACTGGCATATGGTTTTAATAAATAACTACAGGTTGAATTCTTCTGGAATTTTTAAGACTGTCTAATGTAGCAATGTTTTCTGCAATGGTACCATAATAATTACAAAGTAATTCTTTTGAACACAAGTGAAGGCTAGAAATAATCGAAAGGACATAACAGTTGAAACTGCAATGTAAGTTGACACGTCAACACGTCTATCACATCGCTCCAGTTATTTCCCTAAAGCTTTGTCTTCATTGATTGTTATTTTACCAGGACTTTTCAAAACAGAAATGGCTTATAAATACCACTTTTATTTGGGGAGGGGTAATTGTACAATTTTATAGATTTTTACAAAGTCTTTCAATAGCAGCTAGATTAGGAACAAAACAAAGAATATTGTGGGGCCTCTGATAAAGTTATAATATTATTGATGCGGTTTTGTTGTATTTGTGATGTATAATAAACAATATTACAGGAATAAGTTGAAGTAATACTTCATACTACTTTTGGAATTAAAGAGAATTAGGGCAACATTACAGGTTTTCTTGATAATCCACCTTCAACTCCCATCAGTTGATACTTACTTTCTTTGTGTAAACTATGTGTCACAGCTGAATAATGTTTTCTCCTACCTTGCATGACAGTGTTAAAGTGTTACTAAACCCAGGACCTTGCATTCACTAAATCTGGTCTCCCACAATACACAGAACATGGAAGTGTAACTATTTTAGTAAATATAAACTACTAAATACCTTTTCTCATCAGCAGTTAGAACAGTCTTGTAACTTCTTTTAGTGTTCAGAAGAGCACTGGTTAAAGCTTGTAGGAGGAGTTTTCTCTAGGAGGATGCAGAACCCCTGACCTCTGTCTGGACAGTGCTGTTTGGCTTTGTGCTGATCCCATGTACCCTCCCAAGAAAAAAAAACCTCTCTTGCTATACACACCAAACTGAGCATGTGCAGAGTGACTCCACACAATATGTCTTATCAGGAGATAAGAGGGGGACACTGGAAGAAGGGGAGGATCAGAGAAGTCAGGATCAAACAGCATTTTTACACAATGCAGAGGATTAACCCCTTAGGTTCCACAGTGAGTATAACAAGCATGCTTTACTGCATATACAGAATGATTTTACTGTTGTGGGTTTAGTAACACTTCAAGGCCCGATGAATGCCTAAGCACTACATTGTGGGTGAAGAGGAAAAGGTCACATGCTCCCCCGAACCTGGAATTGACGTATGTCTCTCAGCACTCCACAGATAAAGAGAGCAACGGTGAAAGTGAGTATCAGTGGTTGGGGGTGTTATACACCTAAACCATGAAAAATGAACAAAGCACATCCCACTATAGTGTGTACTAACCTGAATCCAAAGCACCAAGTCTGGTTCCTCTCTGATCTTTCCTCTCTTTACTATCTGTATAACTCACTCCTAACAGATTAAGCCAACATCACAGCCTCCCAGGAGACACCTCCCCCCCTCCCCCCACACACATACACACCACCACACATACCCACTCATACCGTCAGATCTATGTTTCTCTGAGCCTATGTAGAGGGGAATATGTCACTTTCCTGAAATCGCCTCTCAGATTACACTCAGCTCTGTGCTCTAGCTCTGCAGTGTGTGTGTGATGTTAGATCTGCTGCTGAGAAAAATCCCTTTTTTGGTGTGTTGTTGGAGGTTGTACAGGACAGATAGCTACAGATAAACAGGCACAATTTATGTAGGAGAATTTGTTTCATCTCTGTGTATCATCTGAGGCCAGTCATTTTGCTGCTTATACATTAGGGTTTACAATTACTTTAATGAAACATGATTCAAGTGTTTTATGACATGGGATTGGATAACTGAATTGGTAAAAACAAAATTCCAGATATAATATATTATCATACTGTCAACTATGTCACTGTTTATAATGAATGAAGTATTTTGTTGATCTGACAGAATAGACCATAAAGAAGTATTCCTCCCTCCAAAAAAATCTATTTTCTTTACAGCTCTCTTTGACTTAGGCTCAGAGTTTTGCTCACACAGCTGACCAGTCCAAGTTTTCATATAATATCTTCTAGGGTGTATTCTCTTTATACATCCCAATGTAGAATCCACTAGAGAACAGACAATGTGGCATTTCAGTATCTTAAGCTAACATATTCTTTATATATATTTATATATATATGGACATCTATAATCAGGAGGATAATTAGTAACAAATAAACAAAATGTATGTTTTCACAGATAGGAGGGCAGATTAAAAGAGAAGTATGGGTTACATTTTTTTTTGCATACTCTGAATCCTGGTGAGCTGCTATTATGAAGAACAATTTTCTGCTCTCTGAATTGTACACCTTTTCTTGTGAAATCAAAGAAAATACCTGTAGGAGGGGCTGAGGTCTCTCATGCAGCATCATTTCAACACTGAAGTTGATATCTACCCCCCTCTTATGACTGACATTGGCTCCTGACAGTCTGCATGCTCCTGAGACATCAGCAGAGCTTCAGCTCTTCTCACACTCCACTCTCCTCATCCCTCCCATCCAGGATGTTGAGTTTCTTCACACACAGGCAGATTTTGTCCCCTTACTCCACCCTCCCATCAAGGTCATTCTGGGTCCGAGTTTCACTTGCAGAAATGCAATTGCTTTTTCCCTGCTCCTTCCTTCCTCCTCCCATCCAAGCTGAGCTCTCACTGCTAAACTTTCTCAGTTCTCTCTCTGCAGAGTGAAGCAGAGAAGAAGATGAAGAACATTTATTCATTCTTTTCTTGTACAGTAAAGTCTCCTGGAGTTGTAAATCCCTCAGCATACTGTTATGTGCCTTTGTTTCTTGCTGACAGTATGAAGTCATGGAAAGAGCTTGCATCTCTGTGAGGAACAGGGGCGGACTGACTATTTGGAAACTCAGGCACTGCCCGAAGGCACTGGGTCAGTAGGGGGCCCCATGAGATGCCCCTGGTACCTTTTTCATAGGCTTTTTTGAGTTTGGGCAAGAACATAGGGGCCCCATGATCCCCTATTACCCGGGGGCCCCATGAGTTGTCAGTCCGCCCCTGGTGAGGAAAGCACGGTCACAGCTGGGAGCTGAAGGAGGAGAGGATAAGGGGGTGGCTCACTCCAGATACAACCACCCACTCCAAACTTTCAAACCTGAAGAGGACCGTTAATCAGCCTTAACCAGGGCTTGGAATAGGGATACAGCAAAAATGGAGCAATGTAGGGCAGAGAGAAAAGCTGTTCTGTTGTAAGGGTAGTTAATGCTATCTATTTGCACTATCCCATACTTCTTTAATTTCTATTTTCTACTCCAGTAAACATTACAATTTTCCCTTGCAGCAAGGCTGCACTCGCACTGCAAGGATTGGCTGTTTATTTTGTCTAGGAGATGCTTTGGTGGTAGAATGTTCCTCAGTATTATCATAGCCAATGTAGGTCTTGATGACATCAGGTCCTTAGACTACTTGAGCGTGAGGGAGATGACACTGCAGAGTAAATAAATCTTATTTGCTGTGTCCCTTAGAGCTAAACGCACAATTAACCCTTGCAGTGTGAGGGCAGCCCTACTGCAAGAGGTAATTTTAAAATAATTTTAAAGTTTCCTAGAGTTGGGTTTTAAGCAAATAATTTTTTTGTGAATCAGTTGCTGGAATCACTGACAGTAAAGTCATTTTTGTGGCAGACTGACAATGGTAAGCCACTGCTTCTCAATAGGAAGGTGTACAGAAGGAGCATGCAAAGCAACCTGACAATGTTGCTATTTTCAAAGAAGTGGCTTTGCAGTGTCTAGAGTAGGCAGTACTGTCAGCTGCCAAACATTCAATTAACCAACATTTGGTTTTGTGTTACTTTTAGGAAATCATAGACTGAAATGTAACTCAGATAGTGGTCATTTTCTTTATGTCCTCCAGAGGATTTATCCCCCTTCCTGACCAGGCCATTTTTTGTGATATGGCGCTGCGTTACTTGCTGACAATTGCTCGGTCAGGCAACGCTGCACCCAAATGAAATTTACATCATTTTTTCCCACAAATAGAGCTTTCTTTCGGTGGTATTTGATTGCCGGTGCGGGTTTTTATTTTTTGCACTATAAATATAAAAATAGACCGACAATTAAAAAAAAAAAACCTTTTTGCTATTAAACATGTCCAGTAAAAAATTTAAAAAAATCTAATTTTGTCATAAATTTAGTGTATTCTGCCACATGTCCTTGCTAAAAAAAATCCCAATACATGTAAATTAATTGATTTACGTGAAAGGTACAGCATTTACAAATGGCGATATATATACTGGATTTTTTTTCTTTTTTACTAGTAATGGCGGCGATCAGCAACTTATAGTGGGACTGTGGTGGGCATTCTGACACTGGGGGGAACTGACTTGGTGTCACTGACATCCCCAGTGACACCAATACAGTGATCAGTGCTAATAAAAAGCACTGACACTGTACTAATGGCACTGGGCAGGAAGGGGCAATCAAAGGGTTAACTGTGTGCTGTGTGCTGTTTTACTATGTGCTATGTGTGTGCTTTACACTGTAAGCACACTGCTATGCAGAGCTATACAGAGCAGTGTGCAGGAGCTAACAGGGGAGAGATCTGTGTTGTTTATACACAAGTCTCTCCCCCGTCGGTACAGCGATCGCTGGGTGGCAGTGGGGAATCACCGGGCGGGACCAGGTGATTGACAGTCAGGCTGCGAATGGCGGCAAGGGTAGGGCACACATGCTCCCTACCTGGAACTGCAAAATCACGTATATATACATGATTTTGCGCATCCATGTCACCCTGTAGCAGTATTTCTGCTATAGGGCGGTGCGGAAGCGGTTAAGGAAAGGATGAGTTTTCCTCCCAATAATTATTCCTTTCCAGCCATTTATGATAACAGAAAACGGTGAGGAATATTGAAAATATTAAGTCAGTAAGAAATGTATTAATGGTTTTATTTGTATTTGCAATACTCTTGTAATAATTTGCTAATAGAGCCTTACTGTTAGTAGTGAGAATTGCAGAGGTCATACTCTTCGTCAATAGTCACAAATGTTTAGATGCGTTCATGCAAGATGCATGACATTTAACAGGTTTGTTAATTGCTGCTACCGAATCAATGCTCTGTTAGGGTTTTCAAAGCTTTCGAATCATAGAAATCTTTTGCTTTTGCAGTTTTATGGACATTCTACTAAGCACATATTGTTCATGAGTGCAGCCACATGGAAATGTGTAAATGTCAGATAAAATCCTGGCGGATTCTTGTCCTCGAAATCTAATTTAATCTAACATACATACTGACCAAGAACATTACCTTGACCTTGATAAAACAAGTAGTTGACTAAAACTAAAATATGAATATAATTTTGAGATTTAACCACATTTCATTTACACTGAGTTAAAAAAAACAACAACTTAAAAGGCTTAAACAAATAAAAATGCAAAATCCACTCAGCAGTATTGCAAGTACAGCTGAGTATTTTATTCATTATTATCTCCAAAATCCTTAAATTCTGATGTTAAAAAAAAAAAAATAATAATAATTTTATAAAATATACGATTTCTACACAAGCCATTTTCTAATGTTATAGTATTAAAAAATTACCTTTCCATTTCAATTTGCAGCTCTTGTAATTTTCTAAAACTGCAATGCAATATGGAAACCTGGAGGTGTTCTGCACACCCATGGTGTACAGAATGCCCCCAGAAATGTCATTTTCTTCTACTGTGATAGACTCATTGCCTTTTCCAGAAGTCTGGACTAGGATATAAGTAACATTTTAGTCAGTCCCATGAAAAAAGAATTTCATTTTTAGTTTTTAGATTTTGAAGAATTCCCCTAAGGCTTGTCTACTAAGGGGATGCAGATCATGTTGTTTGATCCACCCAATTAGTAATCAGTCTGGAAAGGATAGGGAAAAATTTCTTCAAAACAGTAAAAGGTAGAAATCTGAAAAATCTTTGGGCCAATGGTCTTCTAGCTAAGCCACCACCAAAGGCATAAATTAGCATGGGCTTGGGCAAACATTTTAGTTTTTCTGTGACACAGAGACCAGTTAACAGTATGTGAGGCACAGTATATAGCACACTGTTCCCAGCCAGTATGTGGTCAGCAGATCAGTTTAGTGCAGTTCAATCTGACAACTCAGGACTGACAACTCATGGGCCCCCGGGCAATATGGGATCATGGGGCCCCTGTGTCCTCTCCCACACTCAAACCACACCCAAAAAAGCCTATTAAAGGTACCAGGGGCATCTCATGGGGCCCGCTACTGACCCCAGGTCCTCGGACAGTGTCTGAGCACCTGAATGGTCAGTTCGCCCCTGGAGCTACTTGATAAAATTATTCAGGGCACTAAATATACAAATATGATACATTATATAAAGAGTTAATTTTTTTTAGTCTCTTTTCATGGAAGACAGATTTTGTTTCGGCCAATTTGTTTATCATTTATAGTGGTTAGGAAATAAATGTCATAAGGTACCTCTTAGGTGAACTTTAAGGGGCACCAATTTGTCTCACTTTATTCATTGGCTGCCCTATCTCTGCTGATTGGCAGGTTGGTGGGTTTTCCTCAGTCAGTGGAGAAAAGGGACAAACAAGGTGTAGAGGAGAGATGAGCAGTAAATGAGTGATGAAGAACTCTTCTGGTGTGCTCTATCAGAAACATTGCCATGCGGTCACCATTTAATCCCTCCTATTTTAGGGGAGTGTGGTAGCATTTCCTTTGCTCTTCACAGGGGATTTCAAGTATTTCTTCCTGAGTCAAAAAGGCAAAGGACATCTCTTGTCCTCTATGTGCAGAAAGAGCCCCAAGAGGGAGTGCAGGCCTAGAACTATGCAATCCAATAGCATCAATAATTTTGTTTGGGGGCAATCTCTGTTTTTTGTGGCACCTTTTGTGGTAATATGTGTCACTGATATCAGCATAGAGTGTGCCTATATCAGGGAAAAGTAACAGGAGGGCTGTCAGCAGAGACAATTCATTACTGGGGACCATTCCTGTGTATATACGTTGCCAGGGAAAAGGTTGGCAGCAGAGCAGGTAATGTACTTTTTACTGTAATTTTCCAGCTAAGTGCTTGGTCATTGGTAGCTCAGCAGTCTTCCAGTCTTTTTTAACATCAACTGATCTTTTCAAGGGTATGAGAATTCAAGGTATTGGTGTAAATTCTAAGCCTTTCCACCCCTTCCATTACTACAGCAAGTGATGAATGTTGTGGTTTAGTAGTCACCAAAGAATAAAAAAAATAAACAATAATAATAGTCATCATCATGCTACTTTATATTAGCTGTCTTCTCAGAGTTTAGCTGAAACCTATTACAGCCAGTGGTGCATTTAGATTTTGTGCTGCCCTAGGCAACACAAAAATTGTGCACCCCCCCCCCAATGAGAGACAGAGAGTTCAACGAGTGTGTGTGTATATATATGATTCTCTCTCTCTCTCTTCCCTCTCTCTCTTCCCTCTCTTCTTTCTCCCTCTCTTCCCTCTCTTCTTTCTCCCTCTATTCCCTCTCTTCTTTCTCCCTCTCTCCCTCCCTCTCTCTCTTCTCTCTCTTTCCTCTCTCTCTTCCTTCTGTTTCTCTTTCTTTCCCTTTCTCTTTCTTCCCTCTCTCTTCCCTCTCCCTTCTCTCCCTCTCTTCTTTCTCCCTCTCTTCTCTCTCCCTCTCTTCTTTCTTCCTCTCTTTCTCTTCTCTCTCTCTGTCTTTCTGTCTCTCTTCCCTCTTTCTCCCCCTCTCTCTTCCCTCTCTCTTTTCTTTCTTTCTTTCTTTCTTTCTTTCTTTCTTTCTTTCTTTCTTTCTTTCTTTCTTTCTCTTCCCTCTCTCTTTCTCTCTCTTCCCTCTCTCTTTCTCTCTCTTCCCTCGCTCTTCCTCTCTCCCCTCGTTCTCCCTCCCTCTCTCTCTCCCCTCGTTCTCCCTCTCTCTCTTCCCTCTCTCTTTCTCTCTCCCCTCTCTTTCTCTCTCTTCTCTCTTTCTTTCTCTCTCTTTCCTCTCTTTCTCTCTCTCCCCCCCCCCCCTCTCCCCTCTCTTTCTCTCTCTTCCCTCTCTCTCTTTCTCTCACTCAGACACACACACACACACAGTATGATTAACCCTCCCCAAGTACTGCTGATCTCCGGGCAGCAGGAAATGTGGGCAGATGGTGGTAATCATACTGTGTGTGTGCAGTCCCATACGATCTATCAGTCTCTTATGTGCTAGATGGACGACAGGAGGGAGAGCCCAGAGAACACAACACAGCTCACCTCCTCCTGCCTCTTTCCTCTCCCACTTCTCCTCTCAATGCTCCAGGCATTCCCCTGGTCCTGGCTCTGAGTGCCAGTGGGGGAAAGAGCTCAGTGGAGAGTGGAACACCCTCCATCCAGCTAAGGCACCCCCTCCATCCAGCCAGGTCTGTCTCTCCCTCTAGCAGCAGAAAGCCGACGAGAGGGAGAGGGGGAGAAACCTCAAACCGTCTGTTGGAGGGAGAGATACACAGTGCATCCTTCTGCAACTGCTCTCCCCCACCACACCGATCCTCCTGCTGTCCGGGCCACCTATAGGAGTACCGGTGGTACCCCTCTGACAGTGGCCCTGCATGGCTCTGTCCACTGCTGCTCACCAGGTCCCTTCTTCCGGGGGGCGGTGCCTCCCCCCTAAAAACTGCATCTCTAGGCAAATTCCTTGTTTGCCTTGCAGTAGATATGTCTCTGGTTACAGCCATATGAAGAGTTAAACTCACAGACAGATCACTGTGATGTTAGTGCGGCGATCTCCCCCGCTGTGCCTTTAATCACTTGCCTACTGGACACTTTTACCCCCTTCCTGCCCAGGCCAATTTTCAGCTTTCAGCAATGTCACACTTTGAACGACAATTGCATGGTCATGCAACACTGTACTTAAATGACATTTTTATAATTTTTTTCACACAAAGCTTTCTTATGGTGGTATTTAATCACCACTGGGTGTTTTATTTTTTGCACTATAAACAAAAAAAAGAGCAAAAATTAAAAAAAAAAAGGTTTTCTGTGTTTTTATTGGTTGATGAGGCTGCACTGCTAGGCAGCACTGATGGACACTGATAGTCAGCACTAATGGGCACCGATGAGGTGGTTCTGATAGACAACACTGATGGGCACAGAGAAGCTTCACTGATGAGGTGGCACTGGTGGGCATTGATGAGGAGGCACTAATGATACTGCACTGATATGCGGGACTGCTTGGCAGCACTGAAGGGCACTAATAGGTAGCACTGAAGAGCACAGACTGGCAGTACTGACTTGCAGAACTGGCTGATGGGACTGCTTGTGGCACTGATAGGCAGCACTGACTGGCGGCACTGATGGGCACAGATTGGCAGCACTGTTTGGAGCTGCTGGATAGCAGTGTTGGGCACTGATGGGCAGCACTGATGGGCATTAATGGACAGCACTGTTGTGCACTGCTGGGCAGCACAGTTGGGCACTTTGGGGGCTGCACTGATAATCATGGCACTGATAGTGTCATGATTGTCAATGCAGATGTTTGCTTTGACAGTTGCTGGTTACCGGCAGTACTTTCCTCACGCTGTGACAGTGTGAAGAAAGTACTGCCAATAGCCGGCGAGTGTATTTGCATAGTGGTCAGCTGTGATTGGACACAGCTGGTCATGTGGCAAAAGGCTGCTGTGATTGGCCTTTTACCATATCATGTGATCGGCTGTGTCCAAAGGACACAGCGGATCACAGACAGCACCAGGTGCACAGCATGGTAGTAAAGTGGCTACATTCTGACAGGGGGACTGCCCCCCTGGCAGAACACACTGATTACCACTGGCAGTCAGTGGCTGGCAGCATTAATCGGGTGCTGGTCGGATGCTGGTTTTCCAGGATGCCTGTTTGACAGAAGCCAGTTGTGAGGCCAGCTTCTGTTGGACAGAGAACTGTTCACAAGGGGTGAGAGACACAGTTGTCGCCTGATTTTCAGCCCATGTTTACCCAGCATTAGACTCTTATCCGTCTTTATAGTAACTGATTTAAAAGCTAAGAAGTGTGGCAACTAGTGACACCACAATCCCAAACTGCTTTTGTGTGCCTAATTTCAGCTTTGCAGGGGTCTACAACCTCTCCAACTCGTAATCTTCACATGCACACAGATTTTCTATGGGAACAGAACAACCCCCTTTTAGAGTCTTCCTTCTACCCCCAGGCCCCTTAGTAGTTGTTTGAGCTCCTGTGGATATAGTTACATCACTGCACTAGCCATTAGCCTGAGATTGTGATAAAATTTCAAAGCAAAAGGCATGTTTGCCTCCTAAGAAGAGACTTTTCAGTAAACAGTTTACTTCCACAAAATCCAAAAGTGTGGACCTCACTTACTTCTGTTGCACTATTATTGTTATTATTATACAGTATTTATATAGGGCCAAAGGGTTTGCTCAGCGCTGTACAATAGCAAGGGGGACAGAACATGAGACAAGACAGAAACAATACAATACACGAGGGGTTCGAAGGCCCTGCTTTTTCGAGTGTACAATCTAGGATATAAAGAGAACCCGTCTTAAGGTAACAAAGGCAATGGCAATGATCCTGCATTGTATGTGAGGATGGCAAGAGTCCACCCACAACTGAACTCGGGGGAGTGTGGAAAGTATTACTGCTTATTTCTCTACCTGTAGCCTTAACAAGCTTTTCAGCCTTACAGAGCAGGAGGCCCCAGTGTGAGGGTGCTTTAAAAAGTACACACATATTTCAGATTTAAAAAAAAATAAGCATAAATATTTCAAGGTGATCTACTGGAATATTAGAGAAAAAATCTTTTGAAGGGAATATTTCTTTTTATGTAACAGAACACTTTAATCTATAAAGTAATGCCGCTCCCCCAACTTCACAGATTAATTAAATGCTTTTACTAGAACACCTGCTATTAGGCTTGCCATATTAAACAATGAAATTAAAATGAATGGATGACAAGCAAATTCCATAAAATCAGTTTAGCTTTAACATGCTATAATAAGTGTCCTTCAAAGCAATCTTTTCCAGTACATATTTATTAACAGTAAACACATGTGGCATTTTTTCTTGTTCACCAGACTATTGGCATTAAAGCTCCTTGAAAATTATACAAAGGTTGAATAGAAGGTATAAATGCCACTATATATGGTATACCACTGTCACATATAAGAGGTCATATACAGAGGTCATAGTAGAGGACCATTACTGCATATAATCACAATGGCCAAATGTTTTTATACACGTTGTGGGACTCCCAGTCCTAGGTGGCTTGTAATGTTCATTCTTTTTCACAGCATTTAATTACACAATTCCTTACATTGCATTATGCTAAATTGTAAACTGGACTTCTTTGATCAGGTGATCCTTATGGTTAGGGCTTTATAAGCAGCTTCTACTGTCCTACTCATTTGTAATTGATGACGCTCCAATTTTGACATTGTTTCTTTTGGATTGCATCGTCTGGAGTTAGGGAACATGTTTTTTAGGGTTTTTTCAGTTTTTCAATTACTGAGTTATTAGGGAAGAATCTAACCAAAAAATGTTTTTTTAAATGTTATTAAATAGAAAAAAAAGTACCATTTGATATTAGCACATGTACAGGAAATAAACTCTAAAACAACAACGTTTTGGCAAAACAGTAGATTGTTGTTATATAAAATATATGGTTTCCAAGAAGAATTAGCTTCTAATATATCTATAGCTCATCTTTCATTTTTCTTAATGAGGCACTGTCCCATTTCCCAATCTGGACAAAGTAATAGTATATACAGACAGCCCTTCCTTCATGGAATCATCTATGATTTTTATTATTCTGGGCAGCAAAGATGAAGATTCACTTTAGGAGCATATCTGTCTATGTAAATCCACATACCACTCAGTCACTATAAACGGGTCTGTGGAATATCATAAATGGCTGTGGTTATCCTGAAACACAGGTGAGGTTTTGTGGATTTGGATTTTTTTCAGATGAATGACTGATCGTATTCAACAAAATGTTCAAAATAAATTAAAAGAATTCGGGGACAATTCACAAAGCGGTATCTTACCGCATCGAAGTATGCAGTAAGTATGCAGTAAGATACCACAAAGCGGTTTTCAAAAGTTTGTTGGCATTCTCTACTAAAAACCTGCATGAGTAATTTTATGAAGTCATGAGGTATTTTAGTACTGAAAACATGTGGTAATGTAAAGAGTCATCAGCTGTCAAGGGGTTCTTCACTGATAGATGAATGTAAAAAAAAATAAAATTACAAAAAACAAAACAATGTGGGGTTCCCCCTCAATCCATACCAGGCCCTTTGGGTCTGGTATGGATTTTGAGGGGAACTTCCATACCAAAATAAAAAAAAATGGCATGAGCTCTCCCCCCCCCCAAAATCCATAGCAGACCCTTATCGGAGCATGGAGCCCAGAGGGTCAGGAAAGGGGGGGACGTGCAAGCGCCTTCCCCTTCATAAACCACATCAGGCCAAATGCTCTCAACATGGGGGTGCTTTGGGGCGGGGGGGCTCTTGTTGATGGGGACAAGGGCCTTTTGGGGGGTCTGCGAGCGAGGGGCATATCAGAATCTGAAAGCCTCTTTAACAATGGGGTCCCCAGATCCAAGCCCTCTCCATTCGAAGGAGTATGGGGTACTCATTCACCTCAAAAAAAAGTGTAGTGTAAGAAAACACAGGAGGCAGTTTTTGACAAATCCTTTATTAAAAAAGCGAAAATAAAAAAAGTCCCCCGGTGTAGATCCATCGTCAATCACTGTGCCCGCTGACATCACCAACCAGAAAACAAAGAGGCTCCACTTCTGACAAAGGCTCCTGCCGTTTGACAGATCTGCTGCCTGAGAGTTCTTAAAGAAATAAGGGGTGGGTTCCCTTGTGACATCACATGACTTCTTGTGATGTCATTGACCCAGCATGCCCCAGGAGCAGAGCCTCTTTTTTTTGGTCAGCAGTGGCTGCAGGGGGCCATTATCTGGGTGCCCCCTTGTTAAAGAGGGCTTCCAGATTCTGATAAGCTCCCCACCTGCAGACCCACACAACCTCCGGCCCTTGTCCACATCAGCATGTGGACAAGGTGCTTGGGGGAGGCAGAGCCCCCCCTGCCCCAAAGCACCCTCCTCATGTTAAGGACATGTGGCCTGGTATGGTTCAGTGGGGGGGGCATTCGCTCTCCCCCCTCCTTCTTTTCCTGCCGGGCTGCATGCTCGTATAAGGATATGGTATTGATTTTGGGGGGACCCTCACCATTTTTTTTATTTCGGCATGGCAGTTCCCCTCAAAATCCATACCTGATCCAAAGGGTCCTATTTTGTCATTGCCAGCAATCAGTTGATGACTCATCGGCTGTTAAGGATGCTGGTGGGTGTCGGCTCCTTAACAAGCAGCGCTATTTAATTCCTTTAATAACGCGTGACTAGACCACAATTTATTTGACAAACATATTTATTTATTTAACTTTGTGAATTGACTTTAGAGTCAGTTTTTGCAGTATTTACCGTGTTTTTTTACTTGTGTGGTAAATACCGCATAAACTGACTGTGAATTGACATTTTGAGTATCGCATGAGATAATTGGAAAAATGTGTCATGTGATCCAATTATCTCATGCAATATTCTTTAGTGAATTGAGCTCATTGTGAGTCATAACTGAGCCTTGTCTATCAAGAAATATGATCTCTAAGAGCTAAGTAACAGCTTAAGCTGTTCTATGGTTAGAGTGTAGCTATGTAGTATAGCAAGACACACCAGACACAGCAGGTTCACACAACAGAAAAGTGTTAGCAGTCTATTAAGACCAGTTTAGAACTCTGCAATGAAGGGGCTTGTGTTTAACACTTACTTTGTTTTTACGCTTGTGGAGGACCATCCTGGGACTGTGTAAATTAAATTATATAGGATTTACTTAGTGCCAACAGCTTGCGCAGGGCTTTAGAAGAGCAATCCTTATCCCTCCTTCACATAACAACCCCCCTTTGCAGAACAGCCCCCCCCCTTTTTATCAGTGTCCACAGTCCCTTTACATCACAGTTCCCCCTTTAAAGAAGTCCCACACTGTCCTCAGTTTTCCTTCACATCACAGCCCCCCTTTACATCGCAGTGCCCCTTTACAGTGCAGTCCTCTTTATATCAGTGTCCCTTTACTTTATATTACAGTCCCCTTTATTATCACCATTCCCCTTAAGCAGAGTTCCACCTGACAAAAACTGTAGCTGCTGAATTTTAAAATACAAACACTTACCTGTCCCTCGGTCCAGCAGTATCCTCACCACGGTTGGTTTCAACGGCTGTCTTCTCTCCCTGGAGCCGGCATCTTCAGTGTGGGCACTACGGGGAGGGAGGGGGCCAGGACAACTTCCGCTTCCAATCGCCTCGGTGCCCATCCTTAATGGGGAGCGGGGTACAAAGGCTTAAAGCGGAACTTCCCCTTTTGGGTGGAGCTCCGCTTTAACAGTTCAGTCCCCTTTATATCACAGTTCCCCTAGCAATCACAGCACCCTTTGCATTCATGGCCCCCTTTCCTCTCTTATATCACTGTCCCTCTTTCAATTTCTGCCTCCCCTGTACAGTCCTACCTTTGGCAGGGCATTTAACCACCTCCTGCCCACCATATAAGGAAATAGCAGGTGACCGGAGGCTCTCTCGTTCTGGGAGGAAGTCATATAATGTACTCCCACTCTAACTGCACATGTGTGCCCCTGGGGGTGTGCGGTGCAACCATCAGTAGTGCGCTGTGTCCGATGACACAGGCTCTATCATGTGATCAGCTGTATCCAATCACAGCTGATTGCATGTACACAAGGAAATGCCAGTTATCGGCAGTCCTCTCCTCACGTTTACAGCGCATTAGGAGAGAAGAGCCGGTAAGTGGCATTCCTCAGAGGGGACATCTACACTGATCATCAGGGCACTGATGATCAGTGCCCTGATGATGAGTGTAGCCCCAACAGTGCCACCTGTCAGTGCCCATCAATGCCACCTGTCAGTGACCATCAATGCCACATACCAGTGCTCATCAGTGCACAAAAATGCCACATATCAGTGCCTACCAGTGCACATCAGTGCCACATATCAGTGCCCTTCAGAGCTGTCTTTCAGTGCCACCTATCAGTGCCAGTCAGTGCTGCCTATCAGTGCCAGTCAGTGCTGCCTATCAGTCCCAATCAGTGCCACCTATCAGTGCCACCAATCATTACCAATGGTATGAGACAAGGTTTATTTAGTGCTCCACCAGAAAATGTTCAAGTCATGTTAAAAGTGCAATGCGACAGTTTCTATAAATGTCTGATCGTGCGCACCAAAATAATGAAACACGTGCCAATGTTCTAATTTATAAAATCTGTGGTGTAAAGATTGTAGTGAGCATAATATCCGTTTTGCACCAAACATTTGGCACATGCAAAGTGTCATATTTTCTTGTGTGTGTATGTGTGTGTGCCATTCTTTGTTTGTCCCCTAATGCATCATGAGTCCCACCATCAGGTATTGGGGAAGAGATTTTGTGAATGCTCCCTAAATGGAAGTAAGAGCAAAACACGGCACCAGAAGATGGATAGGGTTCAAACATCCCAAAGTAATTTCAATATTTGCATATCCACTTGTTGAAAACTTTTGAAATTACTGACAATATTAAAGGCATTTAAACAGAGAGGCATTTTAACAGGGGGTTAATACTACTACAAATAAGTTTCACATGAAACCGAATAAGGCCCCCCTCACAGAGGCATTCAGTCTAGATTCATCTGTTAATTTTGTAGACAGATCCAGACTAAACTACAATGCATCCCTATAAGCAGGTTGATGTAAATGGATACTTATTCGTATCTGTGTTCATTCAGATCTGTTTTTTTGTAAATGGAGCAGGGCTGCATAGTTTTTCAATCACACAGATCTGAATGGATGTAAATGGATGCTGTTCCTTTATTGCCCGTTTCACACAGGCGTCATCTGTTTACACATTTTTTCTAAGAAAAAATAGATTTAGTTTACATCAGTTATAGGTTCATTTTATTTTATTTACATTCCCCCCCCCCCCCCAATCCTCTCCACCCCCCCTCCCCTTAAAAAAACCATGTCCATTCCTGTCTTAACTTCTCTTTCCATTTCTGTTTATCTGTTTAATCATTACAATTCTCCAACTCAATTACCAAATAGCCCCTCATTTTAACATATTTTCCAGATGTTTTAAAATCATACCACCCTCTCCATTTTTCTCTATACAATTACACTTTATCCTCCTCAATATAACACAACTCCTCCATCTTATTAATATACTCAATTCTATCTATCCAGTCCTTCACTGTTGGGGAATCCTGAACCTGCCAATATTTAGGAATCAAGCTCTTTGCCGCACTAAGTAAATAATACAGTATAATATTTTTATATTGTTTTATTGACATCTCTGTTTTGTATAAAAGGCACACCCTTTCTGGATTGAAGTCCCCAAAATCTCCTGTATATTTTGAATTATTTCTTGTATAGGTTCAGTTTATGTTAGTTTACTTAAGTTATTACTTCTGTTTATTTTAGTTCAGTTTACATCAGTCTACATCCATTTTTGCATTTGTTTTTACTTAGTTGTTGCAGATACCAATCAGAGGTGACAAAAGTATAAACAAAAAATATTCTTGCCTAAAAAACGGAACAGATGAAAATGGATGGCATCTGTTCATATCCATTCCATTCCATTTCAACATAACTGAACATACCCTTCTCTGTTAACCAATTCAATACTGGGCAATTTTATACCTTCCTGCCCAGGCCAGTTTTCAGGTTTCAGCGCTCTCACACTTTGAATGACAATTGCGCGGTCATACAACATTGTACCCAAACTAAAATCTTATCATTTTCTTCACACAACTAGAGCTTTCTTTTGGTGGTATTTAATCACCACTGGGGTTTTTATGTTTTGCTAAATTAACAAAAAAAAGACCAAAAATTTGGAAAAAAACACACGTTTTTTTTTGTTTCTGTTATAAAAGTTTGCAAATAAATAATTGTTCTTCATAAATTTAGGCCGAGATGTATTCTACTACATGTCTTTGGCGAAAATAACCCAAATTAGGATGTATTTTTTAGTTTTTAGGAAAGTTATAGCGTTCACAAACTATGGTATAGATCTGAATATTGATCAATCCTGAAGTACTGACAGCCAATCTAATTTCTTGAGGTCCAAGAATGTCAGAACAGTACAGATATCCCCCAAATGACCCCTTTTTGCAAAGTAGACAGTCCGACGTACTTCATAAGAGGTATGGCGAGTTTTTTGAAGTTGTATTTTTTTTGTCATAATTTTTCGGAAAATGAAAAAATGAAAAAAATTAGTTTCACTATTTTTTTTTTACATATTGTCACCAGTGCAGTACAGCGTCATCATATAACTGGCATGGCGGTGATCAGGGACACTGACTGGTGACAGTATGAAAAAAAAAAATATATATATATATATATTTTTTTTAATTTTTATTTTTTTATTATTTTTTATTTTTTATTAATTTTTTTTCTTTTTTTTAAGATTTTTTTTCATATTTCACTATGACCAAAATAGTACAATGTTACCATAGTAACACTGCACAACTTTAGGGAAGTGATCAGTATTTTTTTTTTTTACACAATTTGCTTATAGCAAAGAATTACTTTGCTATAAGCAAGCATTTACCGGAAGGACATCAATTCATTCAGGGTTTTTTTTTTTTTTTGTGCTTAGCTGTGATTTGGCCACAGCTAATCACATGACATGTGCATGTGATTAGCTGTGACCATTCACAGCTAGACACTAGTATACAATGGATGGCATGAATGAAGCCATCCATTGTATACAACTGTCATGTGACCTGCTGTGATTGGTCACAGCAGGTCACATGGTACCGGCAACAGGGCCGATACTCAGATCTGTCATCGGCCGTGTCTGAGGTACACGGCCGGTGACAGATCACGCCGCTGCACTGCTCTGCAGGAGCGCAATCTGCGCATGTGCAGGAGGACGCCATATGGCATCCACCCGGAACGCTGATGACATTTGTCGCCTGCCATTCGGCCATAGGGCGGGCGGCAAATGGTTAATAACATGGACCAGAACAGACATGGATTTGAAAAATGGACAGACAGTCTACTGCTACAGGGCAGCACAGGTGTGCAAAATCATGTATATGTACATGATGTTGCATTTCCGAGTAGGAGGCTGTCAATCCCTGGGTCCCGGAAGGTAATTACTCACCAGCACCTGGTGATTTCTGAAGAGCTCCAATGGGGAGGAGGACTGTTTTGTTTACTGACAGTTCTCCTGCCTGTCAGTTCGGGCACACTGCTCTGGATGGCTGTGCACAGCACATCTATTCAAAGAAGTGTGATTACAGTGAAGCACACTGACATGGCCCCCTAGCAAAACACAGTTAACCCTTTGATCGCCCATCATGTTAACCCCTTCCTGCCCAGTGCAATTAGTACAGTGTCAGTGCTTTTTTTAGCACTGATCACTGCATTGGTGTCACTGGGGATGTCAGTGACACCAAGTCAGTTCCCCCCCCCCCAGTGTCAGGATGTCCACTGCAGTCCTGCTATAAGTCGCTGATCGCCGCCGTTGCTATTAAAAATTTAGATATACAAATGATATATATACCGCCATTTGTAAACACTATAACTTTCACGTAAACCAATTAATTTACATGTATTGTAATAGCAAAAAGTCAAAAAAATATTTTTTTCTCAAAATTGTTGGTATTTTTTCTTTTATAATGCAAAAAATAAAAAATGCACAGGCGATCAAATACCACCAAAAGAAATCTCTATTTGTGGGAGAAAAAGGACACAAATTTCATTTGGGTGCGGCATTGCACGACCACGCAATTGTCAGTTAAATTAACGTAGCATCGTATCGCAAAAAATGCCCTGGTCAGGAAGGGGGGTAAATCCTCAGGAGGGCAAGTGGTTAATCTGTTCCGTTTATGTCCATTTTTAGGCACGGAACTTTTTTTGTTTATACTTTTGTCACCTTTGATTGGTTTTTGCAACAAGTAAAACAACAGATGAAAAATCAGATGTAGACTGGTGTAAACTGAACTGAAGTGCAAACTAATGTAAACTGAACTGAAGATGGATATACAAAGTGATGTAAACTGATACAACCTGAAACATGACTGTCCAGATGACATCTGAATGAATGAACCCTAATGTTCAGAATTATGTATCAAATCAGCACATAAAAATAAAAGAAAATATTGCATGCTGCCTTATGGTTCCCACAACTCAGGGTATACTTTGTATTAATGACAATGGCCATTTTTGTTAAAACACAAATATACCAAATACACTGAAAATTAAAATGATAATACTATGCATATAAGAGCATTTGAATAATTCCTACAATAAAAAACTAGTAGCCCTAAGCAGCTTCAATTAGGGTTAACTACTGAATTTTAATTGGTAGTGTGCAGCTGCCTTTCCTCCCTCAGGGCTTTACACATGAAACTGTGTGGTGCCTACATGAATCTCTGGCACCAAACTCTCTTCAATTCTACACTATTAATTCTTTAAATGCACGATTCAGACTGTTCCCTGTACACCAGGTAAAAAATGTTTCTATGTCCTACCTGGGAAAAAAAAGATTTATATTTCAGTTAAGTTGAATCTTAAATGACTGGAAAATCCTGCAAGGAAGCTATGGACTAAAGGACTGAAATATTAACTGGTTCTGGTTATGCTGTATTTTGTACATTTGTAATATATCTTTAAAGTGATAAAAATTATACATTTACACATGTCCCAGCAGCTCTGAAAACAATGTCAATATGATGGGAGACCGATCAGCCCTGTTTCCAGAATCCTACAGATTCTTCATTCAAGTGACTCTGTCCTGGGAGATCTATGGGGGCTGCCACTGCAGACCTCCTTCTGATAATATTAGATGCTGTGACTCACAGTCCTGGAACAAGCATGCAGTAAATGACTGTCAGCAACATGTTAAAACTTCTTATCTCTATACATGTTCTGGGTCACTAATGCAGAAAGCACAGAAGTGAAATCCCCAGAATGACAGCCAGGGAACTAGACTACTCAAAGCATAAGCCAATAATTGGCAGCATCCATTAATCCAGGGGTGGGCAACCTGCGGCCCTCCAGCTGTTGTGGACCAACATTCCCCATTAGGCATCGCGAGACTGGCAGTTACAAGCATGATTCTACAGGGGTTGTACAAAAATATGGAAACACCACATGATTTGCAGGTGTGAAAGTGACGACATGTTCCACGTTGAAAGTCAAAGTGATGTAACATTGCGCAGAATTGTAAAGAATAAAAAAAACACTGACTGCAGAGTTCAATCTCAGTCTCAATCTTCCAAAGCCCCTGTCCACAAAAACTGTGGAGAGAACTCCATAAACAAAACATTCACGGGTGAGCTGCAATTGCCAAATCACTAGTGACCAGGATTAATGCTCAGAAGAGGAGAGAGTGGTGCAACACCCATAAATAGTGGACTATCCATCAATGGAAGACTGCAATATGGTTCAATAAATCGAGCTTCACACTGTTCCCAACCACCGGACGTGTTTATGTGTGGCAAATACCATCCCAACCTTACGACAACCATGATTGTCTTGTGCCAACGGTAAAGCATGGTGACGGCGCAATCATTGCTTGGGCAGCCATATCTTGGTATACTGCAGGCCTCATCATCACCTTGAAAGGTAGTCACTGGCAGTGACTATTTTCAAATTTTGGCTAATCATGTACACCACATGGTGCAGACATTGTTTCCCAAAGACAGCTCCATTTACCAAGACAGTAATGTTCAGATTCACACAGCTAGTGTTGTCAAATCATGATTTTATGAGCATGCAGATGAAGTCTCACATCTTCCCTGGGTGCCACAGTCTCCGGACTTCAATATCAGAGAGCCACTATGGTCAATTTTGGAGAGGGAGGTTCAGGCTCCTTTTTCGCCTCTGGCATCTCTGCGACAACTGGAATGAATGTTGCATAAAGAGTAGTATCAGATTTCATTATCCACCATGCAAAACTTATATTTGTAAATTTTCAGGAGAATTCAGGCTGTCTTGGATGCCAGTGGAACCCTCTAATATTGCTGCATACAGCAAAGGTAGGCACAAACAGGTTGGTGTTGATTTAGTAAAAACTGAACATCTTTGCTTGGTAAGGTGTTGATTCAGTAAATGAATGAACATCTTCACTTGGTAAAGTGTATGTTCACTTATCTAAGTGAATGAGGTAAATCTTCATTTCAGTCATCCAATCGTGTGCAAGCCAGAGTACTATTTTTAACATTTCCATTGGACACTATTGAATATTTAAAATTACATAGCTTCACTTTACTAATGTGGTTGTAAACCTCGCACATGAAATATGAACAATGCATATCCCTCTGTAGCGTGTGCTTGTCTCAATCTGGAGCACTAAGGGGTTGATTTACAAAAACTGGTGAGCGCAAAATCTGGTGAAGCTCGGCACAGAAACCAATCAGCTTCCAGGTTTTTCTGTCACAACTTAATTGAACAAACTGACGTTAGAAGCTGATTGGTTACTATGCAGAGCTGCACCAAATTTTGCACTCTCCGGTTTAAGTAAGTCAACCCTTATGTGCTGGGGCGGACTGACAACTCATGGGGCCCCCAGGCAATAGGGGATCATGAGGCCCCTGTGTCCTTGGCCAAACTAAAAAAAGCCTATGAAAAAGGTACCAGGGGCATCTCATGGGGCCCCCTACTGACCCCGGGCCCTCGGGCAGTGCCCCTGCTTATGTGTCATTTCAGGGGGCACATTTTTACAATAAGCAAACAAGTTAAAAAAAATAGATGCCGATGTGTGTTGACAAGCACATTTCCCTAATACTTCAATGAGCATATTTCAACGATCATATTTATCAATAAAAGTTAAGGTCCATTCAACCTACTTTGTAGTAAGCAGTTCTAAATAGACCACAGAAATCTATATTTCTTGTGTATTGTAAAGAATAATACATTTGTGGTAGGACAGAACTATAACACCGGCTATGAAAGTGTGACTCCAGGATTGTAACCTACCCCAACCCTGTATTTTCTAAATCCTATACTTACCTAGTTTCCCCAAGCCCAATAACACTATTCCTTCCTGTAGTGTGGACATTCTTCCAGGATTGAGTGGCACTCAGGTAATGACATGTGAGTGTGGCTCAGTCCTGGAGTACTGAGAGTAAGTCTGTGGTGACAGAGCCTTTACAACCACTTTAAGGATTTTATGAAAATTATGGATTGCCACTAATGGAAGAAACCAAGAAACAACTTCTTGACTGGGTAGGCAATCAATTCAATGAACCATCAAATATAATTTGTGCTGCAAATGATTTACTTCATCTTTGAACTATAGTATAAATTGGAACATATTAAAATAATAAATAATAAATATTGTAGGGCTCTATGTATAAACAGTTAATGAAGTCAGTCAATTTTCAATTGCCCAAAGTTTACTTTGATTAACCTTTGTAATGGTATTTGAGCATCATCTGCAAGTCCAAGGCATCAAAGTAAGTTTTCAGGGAAGCAAATAATTGTGATCTTAACCCTAATAGCAGGTGTTTACAATGTAGTCAAAACGTTTTTATACTTTTGAATAGAGTAGGCAAAAATTTTAACCCCTCTTACGGATGTCTGTGTCCCCACTGGGGAGATACACCCTCTCCATTTATCCTGCTCACCTTTGTCACCGTTGTCATTGAAATAAAAGTGACATGGAATAAAAAAGCTGAACCTGTGTCTGAGCAGACAAAACATAACAAACACTATTTAATTTGTTTTATTATTCACATCAAACTCACCCATCCATCCATGTCTCTATAATTTATTTTGTTGAGAAATACTATCAGTGTGAAAACTGATAAGTTTTCAGATAATTGACTGCATAGGAGGGGGGCTCCAGCAGTATGACAGCCTCAGCACTCTTCCTGTGAGCTGTGTGGAGAGGGGTGTGTCTCTTCCCTCCAATCAGCTCTCAGAGCTCTCCTCAATGAGCTCTTCAGAGTGTAATTTCAGCTCTCCGCCCGCTTTTTTCTGAACTCAATAAAAATTCAGCACTTTGAATGGATATAGAGAAATGAAGGCTGCAGATAAACAGGTACAACTTACATAGGAGGATTTGTTTCATTTCTGTGTGTCACATGAGCCCAGTCACTTCACTGGGTATATGTAAGGGATGACAACTACTTTAAGTTCTATGATACTGTGTTGCTATTGTGGTTAAATACATCTTCCAAAAGCAGCTTTCAAAATGTTTCACATACTTTGCATGCTATATGATAATCAAAACTGTTATACAAATCAACAACAATTTTGGGGTCACAGTTTTTTTTAGCATGGAGTTAGGGTGTTAAGATAACTTTACATGCTACTTTTCAAAACTCCACACAATATACTCCAATATATTTTTGGATTTCCTTTTAGTGTTAACTCTTGGTGCACCTTCCCAGGAAAACATACAAGCCTTTTCTTTACTGTATAAAATACATAAATATACAAGAAGGGTATCATTTTTGTTTCAGCTGTTTTTAAAACCCACAGAAATCATTATGCAACCACACTGTACCACCTCCTGTGCTGATGTACCCCACAGCAGTCATGTGGCTTACATTGGCTGAAATTACATCCTTGCTAATGACCTGATGTCCATTTGATCTCTTGGGACTTTTTAATCCCCTTTGCAGTTTATTTATGAAGAATCAATATATCAATTTTACATGCGCTTTTGCAGATTGGGTAACATTCATCTTGATTTGTGCTTTTTAGTGATTAGTGTAAATTGTTAACAGCAAAATAATTAGACTCAAGTCTACGGGAAAGACTAATATATAAAAATCAAAACTCATAAATTGATGTATAGTACAGGGTGAATTAGGAGGTTTGTTAAGCTTACTTTGCTTGCTGGGAAGTATTTTTTTTTGCAGACTCTTTAAACATCGTAGCAATCTGTGGGGATTTACCTCTAAAATCTATTAAAGAAATATTCTGTATATATCCCACTTACTTTCTGATGGCTTGATATAAAAAAAAAAAAAAAAATATATATATATATATATATATATAAATATATATATATATATATACGAACACACACTGTATATATATGTATACACACTATATTACCAAAAGTAATGGGATGCCTACCTTTACACCCACATGAACTTTAATGGCATCCCAGTCTCAGTCTGTAGGGTTCAATATTGAGTTGGCCCACCCTTTGCAGGTATAACAGCTTCACCTCTTCTGGGAAGGCTGTCCACAAGGTTTAGGAGTGTGTCTATAGGAATGTTTAATCATTCTTCCAGAAGCGCATCTGTGAGGTCAGGCATTGATGTCGGATGAGAAGGCCTGGCTTGCAGTCTCCGCTCTAATTCATCCCGAAGGTGTTCTATCAAGTTGAGGTCAGGACTCAAGTTCCTCCACCCCAAACTCGCTCATCCATGTCTTTATGGACCTTGCTTTGTGCATTGGTGCGCAGTCATGTTGGAACAGGAAGGGGCCATCCACAAACTATTCCCACAAAGTTGGGAGCATGAAATTGTCCAAAATGTCTTGCTATGCTGATGCCTTAAGAGTTCCCTTCACTGGAACTAAGGGGCCAAGCTCAACCCCTGAAAAACAACCCCACACCATAATCCCTCCTCCACCAAATTTTACACTTGGCACAATGCAGTCAGGCAAGTACCGTTCTCCTGGCAATTGACAAACCCGGACACGTCCATCAGATTGCCAGACAGAGAAGCATCATTTATCACTCCAGAGCACACGTCTCCACTGCTCTAGAGTCTATTGGCAGATTATTTGCATCACACTTGTTGATGTAAGGCTTGGATACAGCAGCTCAGCCACGGAAATCCATTCCATGAAGCTCTCTACACACTGTTGTGCTAATATGAAGGTCACACAAAGTCTGGAGGTCTATAGCTATTGACTCTGCAGACAGTTGGCGATTTCTGCACACTGTGCGCTTCAGCATTCCCTGACCCCGCTCTGTCATTTAATGTGGCCTACCACTAGGTGGTTGAGTTGCTGTTGTTCCCAGTTACTTCCACTTTGTTACAATACCACTAAGAGTTGACCGTGGAATATTTAGTAGCAAGGAAATTTCACGGATGAACTTATTGCACAGGTGGTGACCCTGAGAGCGACCCATTCTTTCACAAATGTTTGTAGAAGCACTCTTCATGCCTAATGCCTAGGTGCTTGATTTTATACACCCGTGGCCATGAAGGTGATTAGAACACCTGAATCCAACGATTCGGATGGCTGGCCCAATACTCTTGGCAATATAGTGTTTATGAATATATACAGTATATCATACTAATAAAATGAGACATTCTGAAATGAATTAAATGTTCTTCCTGACAACTCTATTCAACACTATATTCCCACATGTTATTTAAAATGTATAGATGTACTCTCATCCTTGAATGGCAGTACTTCTCAGTGGCTGTGGCATTGTACCATTGCTCAGGTGGTGCTGATGATATTGTTGGAAGAGCAAGGCAAATGTATTATGTTTGGCAGGCTTAACAGGTGCACAAAGGCCTGTAGAGAGCCCTTTTAAAAAAATGTGAGCCAGGTAAGTGTCTGCTGGACCTCTTCTGGCTTTATATATACCATGGCACTGCTCACTTGTAGGGGAGGAGAATATGGAAGTGGTGTCAAGCAGCAAGAACCTTCTTCACTTAGAGCCCACCTATTTGAGACCTACATAACGATCCTAATATTTATACCTTAAATTAGGCAGGAATTAAAGCAAGTGCCTGCTTCCCAACACCGCATTACAAATTAAGAGAGAGGTTATGGCATCCAATAGTATGTCCCACTATACTATGCTTATATGGATGGGGTCACGGAGTTGAAATGTGGGAGAAAGGTTGCTAAAACACAATAGTAAAGAAAAATCTGCCACCAATATAGTTGAAAGGATGAAGGTTGTGATCCCTGCCAATTCATTGTTGTTTCTAGGACAGTCCCTGCTCTTGAACATTTTTCCTAAATTCTTCACAATTATGTCCTTGGAAATGTTTAGGTTTTTAATACTAACCAATGTGCAACTGTTAAATAAACTAATTGTTTTGTTGCATGTTAGAATAGATGGCAATGCCTTTCTCACTGTTTTTTTAGTTCACAGAGGTTTGAAAAGTCATAGCCTACCCTAGCGTTTGCCTTAATATTCTATTAATATTAATAATTAATATTAATTAATAATTAATAATATTCTATTATTCATATTATACAGGATTTATATAGTGCCAACAATTTGCGCAGGGTTTACAAAATGAAGGTAGACATTACAGTTACAATACAATTTGGTACAAGAGGGCCCTGCTCATTAGAACTTACAATCTAGGAGACTAGATGACTTTTTCTATTGTACCCTGTAATGTTGCTTAAACTGCTCTGATCATTCTACCGGCCATGGACACCCCTTTGTTTTGTTTTATTTTACTGTGCCTGTTCCCTACTAATTATGGCAGTCCTAGTAACACTGTTGAATGGTGTACTCTTTTAATGATGACTTCTAGTGAACTGCCTACATTTGTAACCTGTTTGCCTTATCTGCGCACAATCAGTGCATAAATAAAGGAATTATAACAAAAAAATAGGTCCTCATAATAAACTCTTCATAGACTGTCATAGAATTTATTTAAATAAGCATTAACATGAGGACAAGTGGCTTTATAGCTCAATAAATGTCACAACTCTGTATATAAGAATTCATGTGCATTCCTATCCGTTGTGAGATTTAGTTTCAACTGGAGAGTTTTCCAAGGACTCAGTCCGCTGAGCAGAATGGGTTTTAGGGCCTTTTTCACAATGTTATTAATCCAAATGTCATAGAAATAATTTTCTACCGATGCATGGGTTGTTTATCATAACATCAAATACAAATGTCTTTCAACCTCCTAGCCAGTTAGTCACTCAGCTCTGTCTATTCCTCCTCAGGATAGAGTTGCCCCAGTCTTAGACTCTCTGCTTATCTGGTTCCATCAGTCACCAGACTGGACCATGCTTTCTCAGAGATTGCTATGTGTTTAGCTCAGAAACACTTGTAACAAGGGCTTCACTAGGCTCTACCCCTGCTCCAGCCGTGCTAGAACACAATCCCTCCTGCAAAGGCTGACCCTCTGCCTCTTTGTGCCCTGTTCCTTGCCATAGGCCTCTTCACAACATCCCCAGGCATAGACCTTTATATCCATCACTTCACTGCACTTTACTGGAGTTGTTCAGGGAATGGCAAGAAAGTCACATGACAGGGACATACAATCCATACACAGTCAATCATAAAATAGACATTCTGCCGTAGTCTCAGGTGAAAGCATGTGTGGCACCTCACAGCCATCTCCCTACAGTCTTTCCTCTGTCCAATGTCATAAGCATTCACTAGACTATGTTCTTTGTAGACACCTCATAGCTGGGTACACCCCTCACAGGAAACCTCCATGGAAACAGCCTCATACAGGGCTCTCCAGCCTGGCCTAAAAGGCCTCTTGTAATCTCCCCTAGCCCCCACCTCCTTATCGGAATAGAATGTCTACAGCTGGCTCCTCCTGTATACAGGCTCTCTCCCACCCAGCTTCCTGCCCTGTCCAGGGCCCACATGTGTTGGCTACATGCTTACAGGTTTAGGGTGTTTGGCTTCCATGCCCCAGTGTCCACTCCCACCTAGCTTATATATGGGTGCTGACCTCTGACATCACTCATGGGAGAGCTCTATCCAAAAGGGAAGCTATCACTTGCCTCTAACTTTCCTCTTCATAGGCTATAAAAAGAGCAGAACCATCTAGCGACCAGCCAGCTAACTACACCTGATTACACACTGGTCTGTTCAGACAGGGACTACATCTGTCCCTTCACAATCTCTAAATGTCAGATGTCAGTTTGGCTTGGTGGCCTGGCTGTGTAGGCTTCCCACATGTCAGCTTTAGGCTACTCTTACAGCACATAGAAGCAAAGACTTACTAGGGAACACTTTCTTTTGTTGACAACACCCACTAGTCTCCAGTCACTCTCATACCAGTTCAGGGCACTTTTCCCTGCTGAGCCGGGCACTATCTGCATCTTTACAAATGACAACACTCTATCTGTCACACTGTATTATTCTTTAAAAAAAACAAAAACCTTTTACTACTAAGTAGTATCCTAATTTCAACTGATGATAAGAAATTTCCTGGTATTTAATGCCTTTGGGTAATCCAATTATCATTATGTAAGGCATGTAAGCTGTAAGGTGTTAATTGGAGTCATATAGCCGAAGGTGTCACATTGCTGGGATAAGCATAGCACATTTCTAGATGGTAGCATAGCATTTTTTGTTGCTGATAGAGTTTAGGAAACCCTTTCTTCAGTCTGGTATACCTCCTTTTCACCATCTGTCTTCTCTATGAAAAATTAGTAACTTATTGTCCCCAGAAGAGTGTTCCTTGTGTAGAAAGAGTGTAGAGTCTTGACTTGAGAAACTAACACTCCTAAGTGTTAGATTCTACCCAACATACACACTTGTGTTTGTTTTGCTGAATTAGACTGCATGCATCACATTGGTTTGCTGATGTCTGGGTACATGATCTTTCAGGTGTTAAATTCTTTTAGAATTATCTGGGATGATTATGTTATTCAGACTGATCTGTATCTCCCCTCTGCTTTTCATTTAGGGGCTCCTGCTCTTGACATTTCAGAGTGGATACAAGTTTTATTCTTGGATTCAGTATTGGTTGCCATATTCTTAACTTTAAGGTAACAGGGACAGAATGCCATGGTGGTCAGGCATGGTACTACTCTTAAAGAGGGACCAATATTGAAGTGTCTGTGGTAATAAACATTTTTTGTATTCGTGATAATAAAACAAAAATTGCACACACCAAACTGAAAATGCCTAATACCACAACTAAATGCACCACATGTAAAAATTAGAACAAAATGGAATTGATTTACTAAAGACAAATAGACTGTGCACGTTGCCAGTGCAGCAGCATTCATTTTCTCCAGAGCTAAGCAAATGTGGTAAAGCTCTGCTGATATCCATCATCCAATCAACTGCAAGCAAAAATGCATTTTCCTAATTTCCCTGCTTCTGATTGGGTATTCTTTATAAAGTGAATCTTTACCACATTGACATTTACTATGAAAAAAGGGTGTAACTGGACTTGCAAAATGCACAGTCTATTTACCTTTATTAAATCCACCCCATTGTGTCAAATTCTGTGACCAATTCAACAGAAACAAAAAATAGCAGTATATTCAAACTTACACTGATCAGCCATAACTTTATGATCACCCACCTAAAAGGTCCCTCTTTTACTGCCAAAACTAACCTTTTGTTGCCATAACAGCCCTGACCCATTGAAGCATGGACACCACTAGACCTCTGAAGGTATGCTGTGGTATCTGGCACCAAGCTGGCATAAACAGTTGCTTTAAGTCCTTTAAGTTGCAAGGTGGTGCTTCCATAGATGGGACATCTTTTTTTTAGCACATTCCACAAACGCTAGATTGGATTGAGATCTCGAGAATTTAGCAGCCAGTTAACACTTCAGATTCATTGCTGTGTTCCTCATACCATTCTTGAACCATTGCTGTAGTGTGGTAGGGCACATTATCCTGCTAAAAGAGGCCACTGACATTAGGAAAGACCATGGAGGGATGTACTTGGCCAGCAACAATATTCAGGTACGTGGTACGTGTCAAGTAACATCAACATGGATGAGAGGATGCTAGGTTTCCCAGCAGCACATTGTACAATGCATCACACTGCCTCCACTGGCCTGTTTCTTCCCATAGTGCATCCTGGTTCCATGTCTTCCCCAGGTAAGAGATGCAAATGCACACAGCCATCCACATGATATAAAAGAAAACATGATTCACCAGACTAGACCACTTTCTTCCACTGCACTGTAGTCCAGATCTGATGCTCATGTGCCCATTGTAGGCACTTTTGGCTGTGGACACTGGTCAGTATGGGCACCCTGACCGCTCTGCGGCTATGCAGACCCATAAGGAACAAACTGCAATGTCTATTTTTCTGCTATCAGCAAATCAAGTTCAGGGATTACATTTTTACTTGCTGCCTGATATAGTTCAATCACTTTCAGATAGCATTATAATGAAATAATCACTGTTATTCACTTAACCTGTCAGTGGTCAAAAGTTATAGCTGATCAGTCTATGTATATAGTTTATCTCCAAACAGCTTTGTCAAGTAAGAAAGTAATTCACTGAGTGAAAAAAAATCTTCTAATGTGGACCCCGACACCAAGGTAAGTGAAATGCACACTCAGCAAAAGATGAACCTCTATGAATCGAGGTATACGCTTTATAAAACCAGAATTGTAAAGTCTCAATTGCAAGCAGCCATAGGTCTTATCTCCTCGCTCAGATATCAGCTCCACCACAGAAAGCCAGTTGCTTCAATCAAGAAGAAAGATCACCTGATTCGACTCCACGTAGAGAACCAATTCACTACATGAAATTCACTACAAGGAAGGTGTTCTGAAATCAATTAAAGGCTGTCCTAGAGAAGCTCATATAAACACCACTGCTCAGCTCTGGAGACTGCAGTGCAGCAAGCTTCACCTGGGACATGGTCAGCTAACCAGATTATAATTATATAGCTACTGTATATTCTTGACATATATGTTTGCTAAAAAAAAAAAGTTACCCAACAATCTGTATTTTCCGATACATCTGTCATATCTTGTAAAATCTACTGGAAGTCATTACACATTCAGGAAATATCTGCCCAGCCGCACTGCAGCAAATAGATAAAAAGAAAGTAGTAGAGGCACTCCTGGGTTTGTAGCAGGAATATGGGTTCATACAAGAGGAGTTTATTCAGTTGCTTACACTCCACCTCATTTATTCACAAAATATCTTGTTTTCATTTCACATAATGCATAGTGTTCTTTGAATGGATGAGGGGAGAGCACGGTGTTCATCCACCACCTCCTCTCCCCTCATCCATGCACAGCATGCCTTGTATTCTGTGAAAAGAATACAAGACCTGTGAATGGACTAGGTGGTAGTGAAAGAGACCCACTATCCTTCACTGTATGCTCTGTATGAAAGCCAAAGCTGTACATTTCAGGGTACTTCTCTGTTAATTCACCGGATTTATATATATATATATATATATATATATATAAAAATAAATATATTTTTTTTTATGTTTTATTTAAATATATAAAATATATATATATATTTTTTATATATATATATATATATATATATATATAAATACGGTGAATTAACAGACAAGTACCCATTTCAGTGCCAGAGGTTCAGAACTTACTGTATAATTGGGGATAAATAAAAATAAAAGTTTTAACTAACATCCACACATTAAAAACATGGCATTATAGGTGAGTATTGGTACATAGCAAATGTGCAAAAATAACTTTTCCTAGAGTCCAGCTTTAAATTCAAATATAAATAGAAAGGTAGTCTCGAACCACTGCTTTAATGCTTTTATTTCACCATGAAATATGATGTTGTATTATTAATACATCATATATCCAGCCTTCAAACCAAAAGCATAGAAGCTTAACCTCTGACATTTTTCACCGAGGTTGAAAAATTAAACTAAATGCACAGAATGAACAAATGCAGGAGCTTCCAGTCACACAGACATTATAAAATCAACAAATGCATGCAGCTGATATAATAATTATATGATTTATTGGCATTATGACCTAATATAGTATTTAATCAGCTGATAGCCTTGGACTGAGAGAGTTTTGAAGTTTCATTAATAGTCATGAAAGTTGTTTCCTATCCATCTGGATGTAAAAATACTGAAAAAAACAGACTAATTAGGAAATTATCTCACTTTACTAACATCAATCAACCTTATAACTTCCGTTATGCCAAAGAGCAAATATTAGCATTGCATATAAATAAAGGACAGCACATTAGAAGATCAGCAAGGTTAAGTTAGTATTGTAGGGACAAACACTTTCCTACATGCAGTTGAATTCTTGCTCAATATTTCTATTGAAGGACATTGATGACAGACTCGGGAGCCTATAAAGCCGATTACATTAGAACAGTAGAACATCAGCCTACATTTAGCTTTACAACAAATGAAAATATAGTGCTGTATAAGCAGGAGTACAGTACAGATGATTTTTGTAGTATAGATTAAGCAACGTTAGCCTTTTTACTTACAGGTACTTAAAGGAAAACTCCAGCAGGAATCCAGTTTCCCTTAATCTCCCCTATTGCATGCTCCAGAATCACTTTATTGTAAGAAGGGTGTTACTTGCAAAAATTCATCTGTAAATTTCAGTTTGTTAAGGATGTCATTGCTGCTACCTAAGAGCATTAGAAATGTTCAAACAAGATAAGTCTCATAATACGTTTCTGTATTAATTATCAGATATACACACAGTTGGGTTGATTTACTAAAACTGGAGAGTGCAAATTCTGGTGCAGCTCTGCATAGAAACCAATCAGCTTCCATTTTTTTGTCAATGTTTAATTGAAGAAGCTGAACTTAAAAGCTGATTGGCTACCATGCAGAGCTCCACCAGATTTTGTCCTCTCCAGATTTAGTAAATCAAACCCTCAGTGACAGTTAATGCCCTACTACAGGTAATTGTACTGGAGCAGTCCTGAATGTCCACAAAACCCAATAAGCATCACTTCAGGGATGTATACTGTTTGGCTGAGCATAGTTGAAAGCATTATGTCAAATTCAGTCTCTAATCATGTAATGTTCTTTTTATTGTACGTGTCAAAATTGTGAGGGCAAGTGCCCAATCTAGGAGCCCAGGGTTTAATAAATTCTAAAAGCACTGGCAGCATTTCTTTTATACCTGACATTCAGGCTTTGCTGAGCAGAGCAAGGCTTAGGAGGAGTCTTGGTGTCTTCCTTAATAATGGTGAAGGGAAGGAGAAGCATTAAGAATGTGGTCACATGGTTAGCAGATAATTCATTGTTTTATATAAAAACATGCATTACAGTTTTTCCTGGGGCTTATAGGACAAAGACAAAAATAATCATTAAGGGATGAAGAGAAATATTTAGTGAATAAAGCAGAACTTCAATCAAAAATAAAAAGTTTAAAAAATATTAGCTTATTAAAAGTTGCAATATTAACCTTCATCCAGGCTTTCCCTACCTTACTTTTCTTCCACCACTAGATGTCCCCATATGACATCTATCATCATTCAGCCAGCTTCCTCTGAGTCCAGGTTGTCATTAAACCACCCCAACCTGTGACTGGACAGTGAAAGGAGAAATAACACAGCAATAAGCTCATGTCCCTGTCACTCTCTTTTCTCTTTCTATCAGCATGCTTCTTGTCAGCACATGAGCTGATTGACTTTTTGTGCTGCTTCTTTCTCACACCCTCCAGTCCTTCTGGACAAGGGCTGCAAGAGGCTGATAACAGCTAAAATTTAGGGGTTTTTTTTCTGGAATTTAAAAAAATATATTTGATAATATATTAACTACTTTCAGAACAGGACAATTCTGACACTTTTTGTTTACATTTAAAAATCAGTGCTTCTTGCTAGAAAATTACTTAGATTTCCCCAAACATTATGTATTTTTTTAAACAGAGGCCCCAGAGAATAAAATAGTGGGTGCTGCAATTTTTTTTTAATTTTTTTAAACTTTAATGATTTTTAATGCACAAAACACAATATAATACCCAATTGTTTGGTAAAAAATAAAAAATGATGTTATGCGCAGTAAATAGATGCCTAACATGTCACGCTTTAAAATTGTGCATGCTTGTGGAATGGCAATAAACTATGGTACTTAAAAATCTTCATAGGTGACACTTTAAAAGCCTTTACAGTTTACCAGTTTAGAGTTACTTAAGAGGTCTGGTGTGAGAGGTATTGCTTTCGTTATAACATTCGCGATGATACCTCACATGCATTGTGCAAACACCATTTCCATATGCATTGGCCTATTAGGCCCCAGTTCTCTCTTCTGCCCTTGAAAACTTTGGATCAAATTTGGATTGGTTCGATTCAAAGCTTTCCCTTGCCAGTAATGGCTGGTAAACAGAAGCCAAAGTGACGTAATACTCACTTCAGGTTTCGTATGCAGTAGATATGATTAGGACGTTCAGTTTCCCGACCTGCTCTTTGGCTTTGAAAAGCCAGTTTCAGTGATTAATGGTTACAAAGCTGCATTGATTTGTGCCTTTCATATCTCTCTAGAGTTCATCTTTAATTTTTCTCTGCATGGACTGCAAACTTAAATCTAATGGGTTCCTAAGCTTTATTGCACTTTTTGCAGTATTATTTATTTGTACATCTCTTTTAAATCAAACCCACTATACGGGGTCATTAACTCCAAATGGAAGTACCAGGTGCCATCTTTTGTTCAATTACAGCAGTAACCTGAATTTGTGACTCACACTTTCAATAAACTGAGAGGGAGACAGGAGGCCTGCAGTAGGGTGCAAATGTCTATATTTCTTGCGATTCTTTTTGATGCTTTACATTTTTTAAAAGCTATGTATCTTTTTTATGAAGCAAATGCATTTTCAGCTCAGATACAAAAATAATTGTATATTTGTACATTATGTGGAATATCTACATTATACAATAGGAAGAAATCAAAATGAATGCAACGATACAAAAAAAAATGTAAATGTAGACAGTGAAAGCTCTGAATACACAGTGATGCAGAGTAAACAGCCTTGCCTTGTTCCTTTCTGGATACTGCAGGTCAATGAGAGTCTGTGTTCTACTTCCCAGGCTTATCTCCAGCTTCCTGATTCCAATTATCTTATGCAGCTTTTGTTGATGTGTATTTAAATATATTCAGAGAGTTTATATACACATTGTGAGGGTACATAACTACAAAAATCAAACAAGGATGTTCACTTGGCACATTGACGTACACAACGCTCTCATGCTCAGTGCTCCCATGCTGTTGAAATTGCTTACTGAATGGGCAAGCCTTTTTTATGCAACAGATTATTAGACCATATGTTAGAGCATAGAAAAGGGAGCCTCAGTAAACATTTTGTCACGCTATTTAAATATCAATATGACCTTCTCAAGCCTGCTTTTTATGATTCCCTGCTGTCCATATTATACTACAGATGCCCTGTAAATGTTATAAGTTAAAATGTATACCCATGTTAAAAAATATGTATAATACATTTACATGAACGCTGAAAACATAATAAATAAAGGTAGACTATGGAAAGTAGAATTTTCAAGAAGTGTCAGAGCCACGATTTAGGATTTGTCAACAACTGTCGGATCGGGGCGACAGATTCATGTACCTGTTTGGACCGCTTCTGTTGCATTGAGGAGGCAGCATTGAGGCTGAAGTATCCAGATAGGCAACCATCAGTGTCATAGCAAGTGCTGGGAAAAGTTGATTAAGCACCCAGGGCAAAGAGGCCAAAGTTCTTAATCATCTTCTGCAACTGTAATCTCACTCCCTGCAGCCACACGCTTGTCTAAGCATCACCGCGCATCTCCAGATCTATCAATTAGCTTTTATGCTCACAGCGCCATGGTAGTTCATTGAGGACAGGCCAAAAGCCACTAAGGACTGTGAATAACTGACGAAGCCATGTGGGAGGAGCCCTGCACAGCCACGCTGTTTTTAAAAAGTAACAGCAGTCTTTGACAGCACTGTGGTCCAGCCCATGGTGGTGCCCAAGAAAGAGATTCTGTGGACAGGTGTCTTTTATATACATAATGAGTTGTCGTTAGGAGTACCTCATTAAAGCGGAGTTACACCTGAAAAAAAAAGTCAGCAGCTACAAAAACTGTAGCTGCTGACTTTAAAAATACAGCCACTCACCTGTCCCTCGGTCCAGCAGTGTCCTCACCACCGCTGGTTTCACCTGCCATCTTCTCTCCCTGGTGGTGGCATCTTCAGTGTGGGTACCCGATTGTGACAACTTGCGGCTTCACAGCTGGGTGCTCGCTGCGCATGTGTAAGAAGTGCTGTGCTTTGTGAATGGCCCCGTAGTCTTCTGGGACCTGTCATGTGTCCCAGAAGACTACGGGAGGATGACTCCCGTTTCCGATCGCCTAGGCGATCACAGAGGAAGTGGGAGCGGGTACCTGTCAAATTCAGGTACTCCCTCTCCTCCCCCGCTCCCCCCCACTCCTCAATCCTTGATGGGGAGCGGGAGACAAAGGCTTATGCAGGCCATAGATGGGTCATCTTGGATAGCCGATCCACTACTACTAGAATGGTAGTAAACCCCTCAGAGGGCGGCAAGTCCACAATGAAGTCCATTGCGACCATCTCCCAGGGACGGTCAGGAATGGGCAGGGGCATCAGTAACCCCCAAGCCTTGGTTTTGTCTCCCTTGCTACGCAGACACACTGTGCAAGATTTCACATAGGCTCTACAGTCTTGATTCAAGTTGGGCCACCAAAAGGATCGCTGGATCAGTTCCATTGTTTTACGGGCTCCAAAGTGTCCAGCCAGTTGATGATCATGGAAAGTCCTGAAAACTTGAGATCTTACCTCTTGGGGTACAACAATCTTTTCCTGGTGCCAAAGAAGACTATCCTGCCTTCTTAACGAGTCTTGTTCGTGTACAGAACATAGTGCAGAGGCTTGTTTGATCGAAGACATTAGGCTGGGTTGAATCAGCAAAAAATTTTGGGTCTACAAGATGGTGTTAGGGGGAAAAGGCTCCACTGGGTCCGGGAACATACGGGACAGAGGATCTGACTTCCCATTTTTGGATCCTGGGAGGAAGGTTATGTGAAAATTAAATCTGTAGAAATATAGAGCCCATCTAGCCTGCCGAGGTCTTAGGCGCTTGGCGTATCTTAGATATTCCAGATTTTTACGATCCGTGAAAATCATAATTGGATGGCTAGCTCCTTCCAAGAGGTATCTCCATTCTTCGAAGGCTATCTTGATTTCTAGAAGTTCCCTATCACCCACATCATAGTTACTTTCAGCTTGACTCAGTTTTCTGGAACAAAAGTGTAATGCACCCCCTGGCGGTACCTCTAGCAACCCACAGGATAGGATTCCCCAGAGCGCGGAGTCTAAGTCCCAGTCTGCTTGTTCACCAGGGCCCCTGATGGTGGGGATGGACTTGGAGCAGACAGTGACCAGGTCGTGGCCCCTGAGTACACCCACCCGTGGTAGAGGGATCCGCCAGAGGTATATACTGGAGAAGAGCCTGATGTGAAGAGGCAGATAGGTCCGTGCAGGACGGATGGATGGCAGAGTAGAAGTGTGGTCAGACAGGCCGGGTCGGTCACCGTGGGGGACAGCGCGGTACAAGGCGGCAGGCACAGGGTAGTCGGGTCATTCGCCGGGTCAGTAACAGAAGTTCAGATCAAATAAGGGTATCCAAAAGAGTAGTCAAACAAGCCAGGGGTCAGAGCTGGAGAGGTCAGCAGAGGTCAGGATCAGGCAGGGTGGCAACAAATCAAACAACAATACACAGGAACAGGAACACTGGATAACAGACCATACGGCAATGAGAGTCTGTGCAGGGCAGGTTTAAATAGTGCGCCCTGCCCTGTCATTGGTGCCAGGCGAGCATCCGCGATCGCGAGTGTGCATGCGTGGCTGCCGCCTCCCAGGTCCTAGGGCCCGCCGGTTAGAATGAATCGGCGTTCCGTGCATGCGCAGAACCGCTTGCCGCCTCGATCCCTGACAAAAAGGATATTGGGTGAAGTAGAGCCTTTGGGGATCTGGCACTGATAGAGCACGGCTCCTGTCGCAACCTCAGATGCATCCACCTCCAGGATGAAGGGAAGTGTTGGTTCTGGATGTTGTAACACAGGAGAGGAAGTGAACTGACTTTTTAATAGCTCAAACGCTATTTGTGCTTCCTGACTCCATCAGAAATGTGTATGCTGGCGAGTGAGTTGATTAGTAGGGGCAATGATGGTTGAAAAGCCCTTAATAAATTTCCGATAGAAGCCTACGAATCTTTGGACCCCTTTCCTGTCTGAGGGTGCAGGCCATTCCAGGATAGCAGATGCTTTCTGAGGGTCCATGGAGGGTCCGTGGAAATTACGAGCCCCATGAACTGGATGGACTTCTTTTTGAACTCCGCCTGTGCGTACAAGCCATGCATCCTCAGAGTGTTTATCACTTTCTTAACATGATCTCGATGGAGTTCCAGTGAGGTAGAGAAAATTAGGATATCATCCAAGTAGACAATTACAAAAAGATCAAGGTATTTTCTAAAGATGCCGTTTACAAAGTGTTGAAACGTAGCAGTTGCATTACATAGCCCAAACGGCATCACCAGGTACTCGAAATGTCCAAAGCATGTTCTGAAAGCGGCTTTCCACTCATCACCTTCTCTTATGTGGACTAAATTGTAGGCCCCCCTCCGTAAGTCCAATTTAGTGAACACTCGGGCTGTTCGGAACCTCTAAAACAACTCAGACACAAAAGAAAGAGGATACCCATTCTTAATGGTAATTTTGTTAAGTTCTCTGTAGTCGATGCAAGGTCTGAGAGACTGATCTTTCTTTTCAACAAAGAAAATACCTGACCCAGCATGTGAGGAAGAGGGGCGGATGAATCCCTTGGCGAGGTTCTCGTCTAAGTAATGCCAGAGGGCTTCCAGTTCGAGCTCGGACAACGGGAAAATTCTGCCCCTGGAAGTAACTCAATTGGGCAGTCGTAAGACAGATGAGAAGGCAATGTGTCGGCCTTCTTTTTATCAAACACATCAAGGAAGTCATGGCAGGCAGAGGGAACTGATTGACTGGCCTCTGCTGAAGGTTGGACTAAGAGACATACAGAAGAATTGGTGGGTGTAGGGGCACCACAGTGCTGCAGACAATATTCTGATGAAAAGATGATTTCTTTCTTGGGCCAATTGATCTGTGGGTTGTGGTCTTGCAACAAGGGTATTCCTAGGATGACTGGAAACATTGGGGATCTGATGATGTTAAAATGAATGAACTCCTGATGGCCGGAGTCAGTTGTTGCTAGGACAGGAATGGTTTCCTGGATGACAGGTCCTGAGCTCAGAGTAGTGCCATCCGCTAGTAATACATCAATCTGTGTTTCTTTGGCAGAAGAGGGATATGTAAGTCCTTGGCAAGTTTGATGTCCAAGAAACAGCTACAGGCTCCTGAGTCAATGACTGCCCATAACTTGACGTCCCTTCCAGCCACCTGCAATGGGTAGAATAACATGGGTGGTTAAAGTTTTGGATAACTGAAGGTATGAAGGATGGGGCTGGCTGGACTTACGCACTGGGCAGTTACGCAAGAAATGGCCCATGGCCCCACAGTGAGGACATAGATTGCCTTGCTGTCTGCGTAGCCTTTCTTCCGGGGTTAGAGCAGGTCGGAGAAGGCCAAATTGCATTGGTTCTACCTCAGAAGCGCTGATGGGTTGTGGAGTAGGGGCAGGAGCCTTGGTCCTGGAATCTTTGGCAGAACCCATGTGGATCGAAAGGTCGGAGTACGCTCAGCATGTCTTTCCCATAGTCACCGATTCAACTGGGTAGAGAGCAGAATAAGGTTCTCCAAAGAGGAGGGAGCTTCCACCCTAGCTAACTCATACTTGAGTGATTCGGACAGGCCTAGACGGAATTGGTACTTTAATGCTGCGTCATTCCAACCAGTATCCGCTGACCATTTGCGGAACTCCACTATGTAGTCCTCCACAGACCCTGACCTTGTTGTAGAGCATGGAGGGTGGACTCAGCAGTGGAAGTACTCTGGGGATCATCATAAAGGGCAGCCATGGCTTCAAAAAATTCACTCACTGAGTTAAGTGCTGGGTTCTTTTGTTCCAGTAGACTATATGCCCAAGACTGAGGTTCTTCAGACAAGAGGGAGACGATGAACCCGACCTTGACTGCTTCCAGTGAAAAGGTTCTGGGCTGTAGAGCAAAATACAGTTCACAAGCATTTTTAAAAGCTCTGAATTTACGTCGATCCCCGTGGAAACGTTTAGGAGTAGGGACCCTGGGTTCTGGAGGTGGTAACACCACAGCAGGAGTGGTAGCAGGAGATGGACTGGCAGGTGGAGCTACAGGGTTAGAACTGAGGGAAGGATTCTGTGTGCTTGAGTAAGCACCGTCATCTGGTGGCACAGGGTCTCTAGTGCGGAAGCGCCTCTCTCGGCCTCGGACATAGTGGCTGGACAATACTATCAGGTCCCTGGTGATGGAGGCCAATGGAGAGAGGGCTTCCCTTGCGGCTAAGTTCCAGACTCCCCCGAAAGTGGCACAGGTCGCCTGTAGGAGTGCTTGTTGGTGGTCCACCTAGGAGCGCAGCTGATGCACTGAGATGAGATCTGCAGACAGGTGGCGCCTGTGCGAGGTATGCAAGCCCTTCCGGGAATAGAGGATTACTGGATAGCCGGTTCAAGCCAAGGTCAGGTACCAGGTGGGAATCAGAGCAGTCATAGTCAGATGGGATAGCCGAGGTCATACAGAGAGGAGCGAGAGAGAGAGAGAGAGAGAGAGAGTATCCGTTAGCCAAGCCGAGGTCAGATCAGGGGTTAAGCAGAGTAGACAGGTCCAAGAGCCAACAGCAATACAGAGTTAAAAATGCTTTTGAGAAGTATGCCTGGCTGTGGGGCAATCCACTGGAGAAGAACCTGGGCAGATTTACAGCTGCTCCTGCAGTATTGTTCATTGAAGTTTGGCTATTGATTCATTGATTAATTTCTAATTTATTTTTCTGAGGACATATATTTGGGTACAGTTCCATGGTAGATTTGTGGAGTCTTTCACTCTGAAACAAGAAAGCATTACTCTGGCTTCCTTTGCTTTTCAGACTGTCTGTTCTACCAGTTTTACTAGAAAGGGGTCCTAAACTATCAAAGCTGCAGATTTTTGTGATTAATGAGGCCTTGACAGACATGGTTATGAACATTACTAGGAGTACAAACATGTTTTTAGAATCTACAGAAAGGTCACATGATCCAGGAGAGCGCAATACCTTTATATTTGTGATGACCAACACAGAGCATCAAAGATTCTCTAAATTTTAATTTGTTTGCCAATATGCCTAATAGGGGAGAATTTTAAACTCCAGACAATCATAATTCATAAAAGTTATAACGCTCTGTAAATTAGACTAATCTGCAAGCATGTATTACGGCGAATCAATAAAGTTTCAAAGATTGCCTGATTAACGAACTAGTCAGGATTAGAAACTGGAAGGAATTAGTTGTAAGAGTGAATACCAAATTTTTTTAGATATAGTAAGATAGTTTTAGGATTGTTTATATGAATTCCTATGCATTTTTTATCAACTTTCCAAACAAGTATCGAAGCTCTCTAAAAGCACTCTAACTCTCTTGAAGTTCACTTGTTTATTAAATTCTTAATTATTTAATATACTTTTCCCTGATTTATAAATGAATGGCTTCACTTTTATTCTTTCTTGAGCAGGAAATCTATTTCCAGTCATTAAAGATTCCAATTTGCCTTCAGCTTTAATTTACAATGCTTTAATAGACTGCAATTAAAACCTGAATGAGTTCATTCCTTGTCTCCGGCCTGTCTACTGTACAGAGATACTGCCACTTACCCACAGAGCACATTTCAAAAATAAGATTTTAATCCATAACAGACATCCAAGCCAAGATTAGATCCTTCCGTTTTAAACAATCTGCAATTACATCCACATTACTACTAAATGCTGCTGATTGTTGAGACATTTTAGACAACATTATTACAACAGTGTGATCTGAAATAAACAAGATTCACTTAAATCGTTACTCTAAACATCAGATTTCTGAATGTTGAAATGTACACCATTCTCAACAGGTATCATTAAAGTATATGTAAACCCTCACCTTCTGAAACAACCCATGCAGTTTAAAATAGAAATTAAAGGCAAAACATTTGTGTATACATATAAACACATTATAAATACTTGTTTTCCTTTTTTATAAGTGATCATATACCCTGTGTTCTCAGCTACATAAGGAGTTGATGGAGGAGAAACAGCAGCACACTGATCTTCCCTGTGTATGGTTGTACAAGGGATGGGGGCATGCCAGCACAAGTCTGATCATTGGAGGAGAGCAGGCTGAGTTCCCTGCACAGCTAAAGAACTGACCACGCGGTGCTCTCATACCTATTGTGGTCAGTTAAAAAAAATAGAAAATCAGAGGGACTGGCAGGAACACCAGGGATTTCACAGAAAGCAAGCAATGCAAAGAGAACAGGATACTTTTTCATACAAGTGCATGGTACGGCAGGCACATATCAGGATTCTGAAATGCTTGGTTTACGTATTCTTTAAGGAAAATGTTGACTATGGATTGTTTTGGTTCAGCAACTTAAAGTGTATCTACAGTATAACCATTTTTTTCTAGTTTTTAATGGAGTAGGTAAGGATTAGAACCCTGTCAGGTTGTACTGTTACACAGATTTTTCTAATTTCCTGTCCTGGTGACACACTTTTCACCAGACAAAAAATTAGAACAACTTTCCAACAGCAATACAGAGTTAAAAATGCTTTTGAGAAGTATGTAGGGGATCTCTAGATTCCCTTTCATGTTTGAATACTCTACCAGCTATGTTAGATATATTTTTCTTAACATCTTCAACGGTGATGCAGTTCCCCACTACATCCCATAGTAAAAAAAAAAAAATGGCCATATGTATACTTTAAGTAAAATGCTGATAAATATTATAAATAATCGATTTCACATTTTTGTTTTCAGTTGTTTTATTCCCCCGAGATGTCCTAGGTTGTGATTTCATAAAGCACCATCTACAATGATGTAGTCTTATAAGTACAGTTAGAGCTTTTACATGCTATTTCAGAGGTTTCACATGATCTCTGATTATAACATGGGTAAAGCAAAGCTTCTTCATGTATTTAAACAATGTGTGGTTACCCTAGTCTCAATACCATGCTCACATCTCTGTCCCCAGTACCGTTTTATGGAAGCAGTTGCCTACTGGATATGAACAGTTTTGTAGGTTTGGTTACTTACTAAAACTGTATAATTAAAGATACACCACAATAAAACATTAATGGCTTGTTCACACCATGATACAGAGACATAGTTTTTCTTCATACTTTCTCCAAGAGCACAACAAAATCAGTTGTTCTCTATGTTCCCTGTTCACACCACAACACTAGTATCACGTGCAGATTTATTCTGCGCAGGAATCTGCAATGTGTATAAAGCTCATTGATGGAGCATTGAAAACTGATGTAATGAACTACATGTCACTGCAAGTGAAATGTGCACCTCAGTTTCCATCCATTTTTCTGCATATATGGTGTGAACGAGACCTAAGGGTTCATCCACATGGACATTTCTAGGCATATAAGAAGCCACATACAGCCTGCTATACAAGGGATTGGCTGTATGCGACCTTATTCTTGTAAACACTGATGCTTCCTTGTATTGATGTTTACCTGCACATACGTATCTGATGTATTTTCCGAACACGGAAGTTTTGCATTCAAACACAATGAATGACGCCCACTGACCCAAAAAAAGAAAAAAAAAAAACACAGCACAATCTGCTCCTATTGCTTACTCGCCACAATTGACATCTCCAAGTCCCCACCACTAAAACTATCAAAGGGGTGGGGTATTCTGAGTGAGATCATTGATCATATATGGACATGACCATGTTTGATCATTGGTGTCACAAGAATTAAAAAAAACTGCATTACCTTGACATCCATACCAGACCCTAATCAAGAATAAGGATAATGGTCTGCTATGGATTTGTATAGGTGAACCCACACAATTTTTCGTGTGGGGGTCCTCAAGTACAACAAGCCTGTTGGCATTTGACAATAATCACTGTGTTCTTCTTGCAGGGACGGCTCCCCCTCACCAGAAGAACACAATAACTCCACAGGAGGGATGAGGGGATTCAAGCAATTTCTGTGGTTGCAAGAAAGAAAACTGTATCATCTAGGGCCAGCTTATAATTTCACTATACTTAAACTCAAGTTAGCAAGTCAAATCAAAATTGCAGGCCACTTTTTAAGCCACAGATACATTATTCAAATGTTTTCTGGCATATCTGGATGATTTAAAAAAAATCTGCACTCTACAGTTTAACCACATGCCGCCCAGCCACTGTAGAAATACGTCGGCAGGGCGGCACGGCTGGGCAAAACCACGCTTTAAAACGTGTGTTTTCAAAACAGGCAAGGGGCGCGCGAGGTGCGCCGCCGCCCTACCTGTCCCGCCGATCAAGGCCGTGGATGTCAGTCACTGGGTCACAGCCGGTTGTTACCGGCTATGTCTCGGCAATTAGCGGCAATCAGTGACAGAGAGCACAGCTGCAGTAGCTGTGCTTTCTGTCAGTTCCCTGACAGCTCCTGACACGCTGATCGGGAGAGAAGAGTTTATCTGTCCCGATCAGTGTGTCTCCGTGCAGTACACACCCCCATCCCCTAGTAAAACACTCCCCTCACATAGTTAACCCTTTCACTGAATAATAAAGTTAACCCCTTCCTCCCCAGTGCCATTAGTACAGTGTCAGTAGTTTTTTTTGCACTGATCACTGTATTGGTGTCACTGGGGATGTCAATGACCGCAAGTCAGTTCCCCTCCAGTGACAGAATGTCCGCTGCAGTCCCACAGTCCCACCATAAGTCGCTGATCGCCGCAATAAGTCACTGATCACCGCCATAAGTCGCTGATCGCCGCCATTATTAGTATAAAAAAAATTAAAAATCCCAGTATCTTTCCCGCCATTTGTAAACGCTATAACTTTCACGTAAACCAATTAATTTACAAGTATTGGGTTTGTTTGTAGCAAAGACATGTTGCAGAATGCATTTTGGCAGAAATTTATGACTAAATTTGATTTTTAATTTTTTTTTTTACTGGACATGTTTTATAGCAAAAAGTCCAAAATATTGTTTTTTTTCCTCAAAATTGTCAGCCTTTTTTTTTTTATAGTGCAAAAAATATAAAACGCACAGGCAATCAAATACCACCAAAAGAAATCTCAATTTGTGGGAAAAAAAGGAGGTAAATCTTATTTATGTACCGTATTGCCTGACTGCGCAATTAAACTAGTGCAGCGCTGTATAGCAAACAAAATGGCTTAAATTGCAGTATCTATACCATAGTTTGTAGACGCTATAACTTTCACACAAAGCAATCAGTATACACTTATTGGGATTTTTTTTACCAAAAACATGTAGCAGAATACATTTTGGCCTAAATTTATAACTAACTTTGAGTTTACTATATATTTTTTATAGATGAAAGTAAAAAATATTGTTTTTCTTCAAAATTTTTGGTCTTTTTTTGTTTATAGCATGAAAAATAAAAAGCGCACAGGTGATCAAATACCACCGAAAGAAAGCTCTATTTGTGTGAAAAAAAGGACGTAAATTTCATTTGGAAGCAGCATTGCATGACCGCGCAATTATCAGTTGAATTAGTGCTGCGCCGAGTAGCAAAAAGAGGCCTGGTCATTAAGGGGGGTAAATCCTCAGGAGGGCAAGTGGTTATAACCTTATATTATGCATGGGACATTAGTTTGCCACTTTGTACAGGGAGGCCATACTGCATATGTCATGGAGCTTAAAGAATATGTTACCACAATATTTATATTCCTGATATGTGCCTGCTGTACCATGTATTTGCTTTATCGCTTTTGGTACATGCTACACAGGGCAGTGCCCAGACTCCCCTTCACTTGTTTGAGAATTCCTTTAGAGCAGTGGTTCTCAACCTGTGGGTCGCGACCCCTTTGGGGGTCGAACGACCCTTTCACAGGGGTCCCCTAAGACCATCAGAAAACACATATTTCTGATGTGTAAAGAGCAGCTACTGTGTAGAAAGCAGCTGCTGTGTTGAAAGCAGCTACTCTGTTAAAAGCAGCTACTGTGTTAAAAGCAGCTACTCTGTTAAAAGCAGCTACTGTGCTGAAAGCAGCAGTATTGGAGGTAAAACGACACTTCATGAATTATAATTACTGGGTAAATAATTTTATGGTTGGGGGTCACCACAACATGAGGAACTGTATTAAAGGGTCGCGGCATTAGGAAGGTTGAGAACCACTGCTTTAGAGTCTAGAAAATGGCAATGGAGTCTTAAACTATCAAAGCTGATGTATTTTCCTGCTATGAGGCTCCAACAGACATCTCAGGTAATATGTGGGGACAACTACACCCCTCCAGTCCAAACCTCACTTCAGTCTTTTCATTGAAGAATATACCTGAACATGTAGGAGTTAATTTACTAAAGGAAAATAGCCTGTTCATTTATAAGGGAATTTTCTTTTTGTAAATGATTTTTCCTTCGCTTGGTGAATGTGGTTAAAGTTCACTTTTCAAAGAATACCCAATTGCTGTCAAGGAGAATAAAACAACTGTATTTTTGCTTGCTAATGACTGGATTATGAAAAAAAAGAGCTTCACTTCATTTATTAATATAAGAGAACATTCCATTGCAAAGCAAATATTTTCCTTGAAACGTTAACAGTCTATTTGCCTTTAGCCTTTTGCCCCATATTCTCATTAAATTATGTGCTTTTGATATCCCTTAAAAATGCAAAAGCTATAGATCAGGAGGTCTCTGAAGTTATTTTCCTTGCTTTTACAAAAAATAGAATTATATACAGAAATCTCTGGAGGATTATTTGAAAATATTTCTTCTAACCCACAATACATTTATGAACTATAAAAAAAAAAATATATATATATATATATATATATATATACAGTCAGGTCCATAAATATTGGGACATCGACACAATTCTAACATTTTTGGCTCTATACACCACCACAATGGTTTTGAAATGAAACGAACAAGATGTGCTTTAACTGCAGACTGTCAGCTTTAATTTGAGGGTATTTACATCCAAATCAGGTGAACGGTGTAGGAATTACAACAGTTTGCATATGTGCCTCCCACTTGTTAAGGGACCAAAAGTAATGGGACAATTGGCTTTTCAGCTGTTCCATGGCCAGGTGTGTGTTATTCCCTCATTATCCCAACTACAATGAGCAGATAAAAGGTCCAGAGTTCATTTCAAGTGTGCTATTTGCATTTGGAATCTGTTGCTGTCAACTCTCAAGATGAGATCCAAAGAGCTGTCACTATCAGTGAAGCAAGCCATCATTAGGCTGAAAAAACAAAACAAACCCATCAGAGAGATAGCAAAAACATTAGGCGTGGCCAAAACAACTGTTTGGAACATTCTTAAAAAGAAGGAACGCACCGGTGAGCTCAGCAACACCACAAGACCCGGGAGACTACGGAAAACAACTGTGGTGGATGACCGAAGAATTCTTTCCCTGATGAAGAAAACACCCTTCACAACAGTTGGCCAGATCAAGAACACTCTCCAGGAGGTAGGTGTATGTGTGTCAAAGTCAACAATCAAGACAAGACTTCACCTGAGTGAATACAGAGGGTTCACCACAAGATGTAAACCATTGGTGAGCCTCAAAACAGGAAGGCCAGATTAGAGTTTGCCAAACAACATCTAAAAAAGCCTTCACAGTTCTGGAACAACATCCTATGGACAGATGAGACCAAGATCCACTTGTACCAGAGTGATGGGAAGAGAAGAGTATGGAGAAGGAAAGGAACTGCTCATGATCCTAAGCATACCACCTCATCAGTGAAGCATGGTGGTGGTAGTGTCATGGCGTGGGCATGTATGGCTGCCAATGGAACTGGTTCTCTTGTATTTATTGATGATGTGACTGCTAACAAAAGCAGCAGGATGAATTCTGAAGTGTTTCGGGCAATATTATCTGCTCATATTCAGCCAAATGCTTCAGAACTCATTGGACGCCACTTCACAGTACAGATGGACAATGACCCAAAGCATACTGCAAAAGCAACCAAAGAGTTTTTTAAGGGAAAGAAGTGGAATGTTATGCAATGGCCAAGTCAATCACCTGACCTGAATCCAATTGAGCATGCATTTCACTTGCTGAAGACAAAACTGAAGGGAAAATGCCCCAAGAACAAGCAGGAACTGAAGACAGTTGCAGTAGAGGCCTGGCAGAGCATCACCAGGGATGAAACCCAGCGTCTGGTGATGTCTATGCGTTCCAGACTTCAGGCTGTAATTGACTGCAAAGGATTTGCCAACAAGTATTAAAACAGTGAAAGTTTGATTTATGATTATTATTCTGTCCCATTACTTTTGGTCCCTTAAAAAGTGGGAGGCACATATGCAAACTGTTGTAATTCCTACACCGTTCACCTGATTTGGATGTAAATACCCTCAAATTAAAGTTGACAGTCTGCAGTTAAAGAACATCTTGTTCGTTTCATTTCAAATCCATTGTGGTGGTGTATAGAGCCAAAAATGTTAGAATTGTGTCAATGTCCCAATATTTATGGACCTGACTGTATATATATTTATTTGGTGCACAGACTTCTAGTTACACAGAACCCACCTGAAGCTCAAAAAATCTTCATCGTGTCAACAGCCAGCAAAGTAGAGTACCTTAGAAAAAAATAGGAAGTCTAACCTTAGATGTATTGAAATTCCTGAGCAATACAAACATCTGGGTTACTCTCTACCTAACAGTTGATCTATTGTCAGCTTTGAATTTATGAGGATTATTGAGCTAAAAGATAGAAATGGCCCTGAAAGCAAAGAAGAAAAATTATTACCATTGACTCTACAGCTCACATGCTTCTCAGCTGTTTCAGTAACAGAAGCTAGTAGCAAAGGTAATCTCATCCCACATATTCACATGGTAAAACGAAGTGCTACAGTGACAAAAGAAGACATTTTTATTTCTATTAAAACCCTAACTGGAGATTTTTTTAACAGCCGTAGCAGCCAGAGTTGCAAGCAAATTAAATACAAACATAAAATATATGTTCCTTAGTCTGATCAGATAAAATCACAATTCATTTTCCACATCTGTTCAGCCAGATTTTTACCCACACTACAGATTATATTTTGCATATATACTGTATATCCTGCTCCAACCCCCTGCCTGTTAATTAATGACCAATTCTATAACATCATTTACTTTCATAGTGGAATCTGACAGTGTTGCCTGCTATCTCCTTGCTTGTTTAATTAGGTACTTGATCCTCAGCTACTGTTATTGCAAACTCTCCTGAAGTCTAAAGGTGCCTCTTTAGGTGGCAAGTATTGTAACGATTACAACTTTCATTGGTGATGTATCTTTATATATCTATGTCTTCAGAAGGTAACCTTTCATATACTTTCACTCATAAAGCATTTTTATACAGATGGCCAAGCTAAGAATACACTGTAAAATACTAAAGCTAAATACAAAACAGTCTGATGTATAAATTGTTTTTGTTTGGTTCAAGGACCACCGCCAATATACTCATTTATACAATAAAATAAAAACTTCCCTCTCACAGTTAAAGTGATAGCGGATTAACTCACCAAATGGTCTCACTTATCTTTATGTTTCATGGGATGGGCACCCTTCATAAAAATAACTACATCAGTCCAATTATTTTACATTATACAGATACTGGCTCTACTAATAAGACAAGCAAACAAAATATAACTGTATAAAACAGTAGATAATTCATACAGAACAAAAAAAAATATATATATATATATATATATATATGATTACAGGATTAACTCTCCCTATCGTTTTGACATGCTTTATCAAAGGACTTTTAAAATACAATTTTTAGATTTGTCATTACAAAAACAACATACACTGTTGCAAGTATAAAGTGCCAACACCTAGAGGTGCCTATTACCATGCTTTTATAGTTGAATCCTGAGCTGTCCTGACATTCATATCTATCAGGTAAAATAGACTTTAAACTGACACTTATATCCCATGTCCTGAAACAGTAGTAATTTTGTATAGGTTAAAATTGGACAAATTCTTATCTCGCTACCCTGTCTGTAAGTATATTCCACATACAGTATACAATGGAAACTACTAGTCACTAGCTTGCTCTGCATTAGTTTTGTTTATCTTCAGATCACTCTCTAGATTTTCACTAGGAGATTGGTCAATTTCTAAAGCAGGCCATAGATGGTTTGAATCTAGGCCGGTTCAGTAGGGACCGGCTTAAATTCAAACCATCTATGGGCAGGCTAATTGTACCAATTTAATTGTTGTATGACTTAGGTACAACCAGCCTGTTTGCCTCTGGCAAAAATCACTGTGTTCTCCTAGCACAGACGGCTCCCTCTCGCGCCTCCCTGCTGAAAGAACACAATAGCTCTGTGGGAGGGATGGGGGAATCAAGAAATTTCTGTGGTTGCAGGAAAGCGTATGGCTGTCTTATAATTTCACCATACTTAGGTTCAAGTTAGCAGGTAAATTCAAGATTGCATGACACTTTTAAGTCACAGATACATTGTTCAATTGTTTTCTGGCACATCCAGATGATGTAAAAAAAATTCTTCAGTCTTATTGGCTAACGACATGATATAAGCAGGGGCGGACTGACAACTCATGGGGCCCCCAGGCAATAGGGGATCATGGGGTCCCTGTGTCCTTGCCCAAACTCAAAAAAGCCTATGATAAAGGTACCAGGGGCATCTCATGGGGCCCCCTACTGACCCCGGGCCCTCGGACAGTGCCCGAGTTTCCAAATGGTCAGTCCGCCCCTGGGTATAAGGCATGCATGGAATTTTTTTTTCCACTTTTTACAGGGATACCATACTACATATGTCATGGAGCCTAAAGAATATGTTACCCCAACATTTAAATTCCTGATATATGCCTGCTGTGCAATGTATTTGTGTTAAAAAGTATCCTGTTCTTTTTGTATTTCTTCCTTTGTGTGAAATACCTGATGATCCTGCCAGTCCCCTGCTTTAATATTTCAAACTGACCACAATAGGCATGATAGGCACAACCATCCTAGTGTGATCAGTTTTCTGGCTGTACTGGGAGCACATCTTGCCTGTTCTCCAGTGATCAGACTTGTGCTGACATGCACAGACATTCACTGGAAAGATTGCTGTTTTTCCTCCCCTGCCTCTCTAAGACCCTTATGCAGCTGAGAACAGAGGTTATGTGATCACTTATAAAAAAAAGAAAAAATCATAGTGCTGTTAAAGCCTGACAGTCTTTATCAAGCCCTAACATAGGTCCCATATTGAATCTCATTGTGATCCTAATAACATCCACTGTTCAAGCCCTGAAGAAGGGGATGGCCTTTCCCCTGAAATTTGCTGACTTTATTTGATGCCCTAAACCAATAAATCAAAAAAGGAAAAATGTATTTATTATACATATATATATATATATAATTTTTTTATGTATATTTGCCTTTGATAGTTAACCTACACTGAATGGGTTGTTTTACAAGGTAAGGGTTCACATACGATATACTTTAATTTTCACCCTACAGGTCATATCTGATAGGCCTTTCAGATTTCCATAAAGGTTTACATGTGAACATTAGGAGCAATGTGTATTACATGCAATTTGGCCCTCTTGATTCATTTAGAAAATTTTTAAAATTGGGCAACTATTTCTTAGCTCCCTCACTATAAACAAAAAAAAATTAAATCTATTCTTCCTAAAAGCACCCAAAATCTTCTAAGGGTTGCTTTAATTTGCAGCCCTTAGAAGATTCTAAAGTCCAAATACCTGAAAAGAGAATTTAAAGCCAACCCTGTGGACTTAATTTCATCCAATATGCAAAAGCTTTACTTTGCTTTCAGCACAATCTTACTTTGTTACCAATGACACAGTGGAGTACTGTCCATGATAAGTTTTATTTGCATTAACTGTTTCATTGATGCATCTTCACCTGAATTTATCTCAAATACCCTTACCTTCAAACTTCAGATCAGCACTCAATTAGAAATGCATGGGTTTTACATGCAAACAGTGGGGAAAATAATTATTTGATCCCCTGCAGATTTTGCAAGTTTCCCACTTACAAAATGAAGGGTTTATCATTTTTATCATAGGTGTATATAAAGTGACAGAATATCAACCAAAAATCCAGAAAAATCAAATGATACAAATGTTATAAATTGAGTTGCAGTTCAGTGAGTAAAATAAGTATTTGATCCCCTACCAACCAACAATAATTCTGGCTCCCACAGACTGGCTATGTGGTACACAGATTAGTCCTGTCAATTTAAGAAGATGCTCCTAATGACAACTTGTTATATGTATAAAAGACACCTGTCCACAGAATCTCTTTCTAATGCACCATCATGGGCAAGACCAAAGAGCTGTCAAAGGATATCAGGGACAGGATTCTAGATCTGCACAAGGCTGGAATGGCCTCAAGACCATCAGCAAGAAGCTTGGTGAGAAGGAAACAACTGTTGGAGCAATTATTTGCAAATGGAAGAAATACAAAATAACCATCAATTGCCCTAGGTCTGGAGCTCCATGCAAGCATTTGACTCATGAGGTAAGGGTGATCATGAAAAAAGTTAGGGTTCAGCCCAGAACTATACAGGAGGAACCTGTGAATAATCTCAAGGCAGTTGGGACCATAGTCACCAAAAAACCATTGGTAAAACAATACGCCACCATGGATTAAAATCCTGCAGCGCCCGCAAGGTCCCCCTCCTCAAAAGGGCACATGTACAGGCCCTTCTGAAGTTTGCCAATTAACATCTAAATGATTCAGAAAAGGATTGGGAGAAAGTGCTGAGGTCATATGAGACCAAAACTGACCTCTTTGGCATTACTTTGACTCACTGTGTTTGGATGAAGAAAAATGCTGACTATGACTATCCCTACAGTCAAGCACAGAGGTGGTAACATTGTGCTTTGGGACTGTTTCTCTTCTAAAGGTACACGCCGACTTTGCTGCATTGAGTGGCCAATGGACGGAGCCATGTACTGTAAAATCTGATATGTGAACCTTTTTCCCTCAGCCAGAACACTGAAGATGGCTCGTGGGTTGGTCTTCCAGCATGACAATTACCCAAACCATACCACCAAGGCAACAAAGAAGTGGCTCAAGAAGAAGCACATTAAGTTCATGGAGTGGCCTAGCCAGTCTCCAGACCTTAATCCTATAACAAAATGTATGAAAGGAGCTGAAACTTTGAGTTGCCAAGTGACAGCCAAGAAACATTAAGGATTTAGAGAAGATCTGTAAAGAAGAATGGACCAAAATCCCTCCTAAGATGTGTGCAAACCTGGTAACCAACTACAAGAAACGTCTAACCTCTGTGTTTGCCAACAAGGGTTTCTCCACTAAGTCATGTTTTACTTAGGGATCAAATACTTATTTTACTCACTGAACTGCAACTCAATTTATAACATTTGTATCGTGTTTTTTCTGGATTTTTGGTTGATATTCTATCTCTATCATTTAAATTACACCCATGATAAAAACTATAGACCCTTTAGCATAGTGGCTAAATGGTTAGCAAGTCTGCCTAGCAGCACTGGGTCATTGGTTCAAATCCCAATCATGCCATATATCCCCTATATGCCTAGAGTTTGCATGTTCTCCCTGTGCCTATGTTGGTTTCCTCTAGGTACTCCAGTTTCCTCCCACACTCCAAGTACATGCTGGTAGGTTAATTGGATCCTGTGTAAATTGGCCTTAGTATGTGTATGTATGAATGTAAGTTAGGAACTTTATAGATTGTACAGCGCTGCGCAAACCCTTTGGCGCTATATAAACTCGTAGTAATAATAATAATAATAATAATAGATTGTACACCCCTTGAGGGTTAGGGACTGATATGAATGTATATATGTAAAGCGCTGTGTAAATTGACGGCTCTATTTAAGTACCTGTAATAAATAACTTCTTTGGAAGTGGGCAAACTTACAAAATCTGCAGGTGATCAATTAATTATTTTCCCCACTGTTTCTGCTGCAGCTAGTGGCTACACTTAGAGGAAGAAAAGGGTAGGCAGGCTTCTTTATGTCCACAGCCACTGGCTGGCCTACACTGGTATAGGGAGGAGAGGCAGAACTAAAAGTCAGTGATGTCAGGAAGGTGGGCCTTGGGAGAAGAAGGGCAGGCCAAGCCAAGCATTACAGCCTATGACAGTGGTGCTTCTGGGTGCCACTGAAAAAAGACACTTAGGGGTTTATTTACTAAAGCTGGAGAGTGCAAAATCAGGCTCAATTATGCATAGAAACCAATCAGCTTTTAATCTCATCTTGTTCAATTATGCTTTGGCAATAAAACCTGGAAGCTGATTGGTTTCTGTACAGAAGTGAGCCTGATTTTGCACTCTCCAGCTTTAGTAAATAAACCTTTTAGTGCCTGCCTGGGCTCACATGGCATAGGTTGCTTACCTCTAAATGGTGAATTCAGAAATATAATTACTGTATAGCTAAACAAAGCAACAGCTGAGATCTTAGATACTTAAATTATCAATTAATATTGTGTTGACATTGCTTCTCTTTCAACAATACTTTTTTAACACCTAAAGATGAATAGCAATACCTAAACAAATTTAGGAGTGAAATAGCACCTGACCCAGAAGGTATCCATGACATGTGCTAAATGAAAAAGGAACAGTAAATGATCACATTTAATTGGACACTTTTTAAACGGGACTAGTTTTACAAGATTATACAAAATGTATATATAGTAGAGAAAAAATCTAATAACCGAGAATCGCCATGTGTTCATGAAAGCTAGGTCATGCCTAACTAATATGATCAGATTTTATGATGAAGTGAATGCAAAGCTGGATGTTGGAAATAATGATATGATATACTGTATATGGGTTTTTAAACATATTTGACACAAATTACCCATAATAGCCTTCTAAAGAAATTCAAGTGCACCTGTGATAATTAAAAATATATATATATTTATATTTAAAATCTATCTTACTGTGAATGGCAGACACCCCCAAGAGCATTCTTATAGTATTTGATCACCCAACACACAAACCCACAGAGAAACACAAACCCCCCTGAGGTAGCCACGTGACCCGGAGGCATAACGCGTAAGGGAGGAGCTCTGACATCACGATGCTTAAAGCAGTCACACACCTTGGATTCAAATATCAACATATTAAAGCGATTTTAACTTGTAATATATTAAAATTCCTAAGGAAGCATGGCGACCCCCTACTGGGAAGAGGGATAACTCCGTCCATCCATCCATCAATCCCCAGGAAAGAGGGATAATCTCATCCATTTACCACCAAGTCCATTTAAAGAGACACAAACCTTTTATGACCTCACTTAACAGTTTGATCATATACGCCAGGTAGAGCACAACCGGTGAAGGTGTATACTATTTTTATGATTGGTGGACTGCACGCTAATTACTTCGTATGACACTATTAGAAGAAATGTCAAAGTCACGGATTACTTAAGGACATGTATGCAGCAGCAGGGTGATTGCATTGTCACTTATTAATTTGATGCCGGACTATTATTTATTTTCATTCACAAATTTGGTATTGCATTTGTTAGTGGAGCGCGACACTATTTTTTACTTTACTGGGTTTTTAAACATATTTGACACAAATTACCCATAATAGCCTTCTAAAGCAATCAAAATGCACCTGTGATAAAACATCTATCTATCTATCTATCTATCTATCTATCTATCTATCTATCTATCTATCTATCTATATGTATATATATATATATATATATATTTATATATATATATTTAAAATCTATCTTACTTTGAATGGCAAACATCCCAAGAGCATTCTTATAGTATCTCATCACCCAACTCAGAAACCCACAGAGAAACACAAACCTTCCAAGAAACACAAAGCTTCCTGGCCTCTGCTTCTGGTCACACTCACAACCCTCCTTCCCATATACTTTACTGTTGCCCTGTCACTCTGATACGCAGCTCCACCAACTTCTTTACAATGATCATTATACACTATACATTATTCATTATTTCTAAACTAAAGACAATTAAATGCTTACAACCAGCTAGGGTAGTAGGAAAATTATAATAACTAATTTTATACAATCTATGGATAAACTTAGATTTATAGTTAGAACAAGGCAATAAAGGAAAACAGAGTGAGCTTTAGATGCCATGACATTTTGGTTCATGCCACTACAGATAGCGTCCCCGAGCAGGTTGCAAAGATATATTCCAAATATTCAACTGCTTAGGGGGCTAATAGAAAAAGTTGTGAATGACTGAACTATACACAGGGAGATGGTTTAGCTTTGCATGAATAGAGCTGAGCAGAAGGGGCTCATACTTAACTATCTCACCATGTAAGTACAAAATGGCTGTTACCATATGCTAGAGCTGTTGCTGCTGGAAGCTGGTGGCAAATCTGGAAAACATTAATATGCAATATTTCATATCTAAATTGCAAAAAATATGAGAAATTAAATAAAAAATATTTTATTTGATAAAACGAAATAATAGATTTAGAAAATACTTACAAAAGTATTATGCATTCCAGTTAAAGATGAATTTAAAGAAGTTAGACTAGATAGGCCATTTGCTTTTTATTTGCCATGAATATTCTAAGATTCCTAATTAATTCCTAAAGGAGAAGTACAGACAAAGCTCTTTTGGCTGTACTTCTACTGTGGATCACAGGAGTGCAGTTAAATCTGCACTCCTGTGACCCGTTTTCAGCTGACAGTGGCCTAAAGCCCATTGTCAGCTGACGTCACTCAGCCAGTCCAGGCTGGGGAAAGATCCCGACTTTAAAGACGGGATGCACCCCAGAATCTGGAGTGGCACCTGGTTCCGCCTCTTAGCAATCCGCTGAGAGCCTGAGCCAGCGGCTCTCTCCCCCTCAACAGCCCAGTGCTCCATTGAGCCCGGGAGGGCAGTACAGACGGCGGTACAGTGCACTCTGCTTAAAGCGGCGATGAGAACTCAGTGATCAGCTGTCATGTGATCGCTAAGTTCTCACACTTAGATCCAGCGGGGGACAGATTCAGCATCGGGCCAATGCTGCATCCACCTAGATAAATATAATTTGTGGGGAAAAAAAACAAAATGTCTCTTTTAAGCTTTATATTACATTCCATCCAAAATACCTTGTTTGATAAGGTGGGGAAAAAACCTACAAATGATGTTTTTTGTAATTCTTCAATTTATACATATTCAAAGATACCAATCATATTAACCTACAAATTGCAATTTGTCACAGTGTACATCTGGGCAGGAAAGAATTGAAAACTCTTGACAGAGCTCTGGCTGATAAGAACACAGGAGACAGTTGTACAAAGGGCAACAAGGCCCCAGGGGGACTGCTCAGCACACTATTACCTAAATGACTGATGAATTGAACATTACATCTGGCATGTGGGGTCTAGGATGAACATTTTTTAGGATTTTTTAACCTGCAATGTTCATTTTTGTTCATTGCTGTGAAAAAAACAAGCACATTTTAATAATAAATTCTAGCTTATAAAGGTTTGATTGTTATGAACTTGAACAACATAATTTCAGTTACATTTACACTTTGACAGGCATATTTCATTAAAGCTTATCTCCAGGCTGATTTAAAAGACACACAAAAATGACAATCAGCCCAACTTATAACTAGCCTTTAACCACCTCAATACTGGACACTTTTACCCCCTTCTTGCCCAGAAATTTTCTGCTCAGTTTGAATGACAATTACTGTACCCAAATGAAATGTGTATCTTTTTTTTTTTTTTTTTAAACAGATAGAGCTTTCTTTTTGGTGGTATTTAATTACCCACTGTTTGTTAATATATTTTTTTGCTATACAAACAAAAAATACTGACATTTTTTAGAACAAAAAACACTTTTTGTTTAGTTTCTGTAATAAAATTTTGAGTAAGTAAATGATCTTTCTTCATAAAATTGGACCAACATGTATTCTGCTACATATTTTTGGTAATAATAACCCAGATCAGTGTATATTGTTTGGTTTGTTAGAAATGTATAGAGTCTAAAAACTATTTTATATATTTTTATATATATATATATATATATATATATATATATATACTCACTCTTCGACCACTTTATTAGGCACACCTTGCTAGTACCAAGTTGGACACCCTTTTGCCTTCAGAATGGTCTTAATTCCTTGTGGCATAGATTCAACAAGGTGTCGCAAACATTTTTCAAAGATTTTGGTCCACATTGACATAAGTTACTATTGCTTTTCTATCATCTTGATCCAGTCTGCCCATTCTCCTCTGACCTCTAACATCAACAAGGCTTTTTTGTCTATTCAGCTGACACTGACTGGATATTTTCTCTTTTTCAGACCATTCTCTGTAAACCCTAGAGATGGTTGTGTGTGAAAATCCCAGTAGATCAGCAGTTTTTGAAATACTCTGGTCTGAATATTTCACATCTGACACCAACAACCATGCCACGTTCAAAGTCACTTATATCCCCTTTCTCCCCCATTCTAATGCTCAGTTTGAACTTCAGAAAGTTGTCCTCACTACGTCTAGATGCCTAAATGCATTGAGCTGCTGCCATGTGATTGTCAATTTGTGTTACCAAGCAATTGAACAGGTATACATAATGAAGTGGCCAGTGAGTGTATATTGTACTTGAAAATTGATCAGTTCTAATGTACTGACTGCTATCTCATTTCTTGAGGCCCTAAAATGCCAGAACAGTACAAACAGCCCTTTTTTTAAATTAGACAATCCAAGGTGTTTAGTAAGAAGCATTGTAAGTTTTTTTGTTGTAATATTTTGTCACAATGTTGTCACAAAGTTGTCATTCTAACAAGTTATGTCTCACAGACAGCATAGGCATACTTACAATTACACCCCAAACACATTCTGCTATTCCTCCCAAGTATGGGAATACTACATATGTGAGACCTTTTCACAGCCTAGATGCATAGAGGGGCCCAAAATCCAAGGTGCACCTTTGGACCTCAAGGAGCATAAATTCCACATACTATTGTAAATTACATATCTAAATACCTGACTACCTATCACTTTTTTTAGGCCCTGCAGTACCAGGACCATGGAAACACCCAGACAATGTCCCTGTTTTTGAAAGAAAGCATGCAAACTGGTTGGTTGAAAATGCTGGAAAGAAAATGTATTTTTTTACACACAGTTGTTGATTAATACAATATTTATCACTTACAGAACAGACATACTTAGAATTACAACAGTCCCCTAACCTCATCTAGAACCCTCAATCTCCCACAGTGACAACCAATCCCATCCACTTTAAAATCCCCTCTGGTTTTCCTCCCTCTGACACCATCAGAGTGTCTTTCCTCTTATTGACAACTGTCAGTTGTGTCCTTCTAATGACAATAAAACAGGGCCAGGGCAAGGAAGGTGGCAGGAGGGGCAATTGTAAGTGAATTATGTTTTGACTTTTTTTAAATCTAGCAACCTTCATCCTTGCATACCATAACACTTTTTGTCTAATTGCTATCTGTGCTAGCCCAGCATCTCTGAGTTAACACCAGAACAGAACACCAGTACACAATAAATCAGTCCCAAGTCATATTTGCAAAGTGCAGACACACAATGGATGCAACTAATGCAGCTTTATTGAATGCCTACCATAGTATGTGGAAAACTGTGGCTAACATGCTGTATGTACATAGCATTTGTATAGTTTTAGAGGCATTTACTAATACATTCCTTTTTATTTGCATGCAGACAAGCTGTCCAGCAAAAGTAGGCCTTTCATTTGACCTAAATAAGAAATGTATCTGAATATGTCACTACTCAAGTAGAGCAAAGCAGCAGCAGAAATCAACATTATGGGATCTTTTTATAGTGGATGTGAGGAGAGCATCAAGTAGGTATTCTATATACTTCTAAGTGATACCATTGTGGATTTATGTTAAAGCGGAACTTCACCCAAAAGGGAAAGTTCTGCTTTAAGTCCTCCTCTCCCCTCTACCATATTTGCCATAGCATTTTGGTACCCTCTCCCACATCTTCTCGGATCGGCTAGGCAATCTGCGTGGAAGTTCTCCTCCCCCTTCCCTTCCCGCAGTCTTCTGGGACACATCACAGGTCCCAGAATACTGCAGGATCATTCAAAATCACAGTGTCGGTTGTGCATGTGCAGTGGGCTGTGAAGCTGAAAGCAGCAGTGTCGGCTGCCCACAATTAGGATGCCAGTGTCGGGAACCCAAAGGCTAGTGAAGAACTAGCCTGGCTTTGGATAGCATGGATATATAGATAGGTAAGTGTTCTTTTAATAAAAGTCAACAGCTATGGAATTTGTAGCTGCTGACTTTTAAATTTTATCCAGAGTGAACAACTGCTTTAGCAATCTAGATATACAGACAAATACATACTGTGTTACCTATGAAATAATTTCCATTTCTGTCCTTCCAGTTCTAAGAATTACACAGCCTTATCATATAAAATGGTGACCTATTTTCTACTGTAGATAAAAAACAGTTTGGTCTCCTCCTTGGCTCCAACCTGTAACTGGATAGTAAAGGAACAACAGAATACTGAATAGTTCATAACTTTGCTCTTTTATCTTTTCAGCATAGTCATTATTGAACACGTGGCTGCAGCATACCTAATTGGTCCCTATTGCTGACTCTCCTCATTTTGGCTGAACAGGGATTATAAGGACTAATAACAAGTTATATTTAGGTACTTACACTTAGTTGCATTTAAAGACACTTGCATTTATTTTTTAATGAATAGATCACTGTGCTAATGGTTGCTTATAAACTTTAGGTTGTTAAAAGTTAACTCATGTGTGATATTAAATATTTGATGATATACATATACAGTTAAAGTAGAAACCTTTAATGGGAGAACTTTACCCTTCTGAACAAAAATTTGCAAGCAGATAGATTTTTTAAACCATGCCTTTTCTGTACAATAACTTTTCTGTACAATAAACCTCCCCTTTTTCTGTCTGCTCACAAACATCAGTTGTGTGTATATTCTGTGCATTCTTCAGTGCCATGAGCATGTAAAGCGTTATGTCATCCTGGCTCAGCCAGCCAAGATAGCTGAAGATGTCAAACCCAGAAGAAGACCGTGTGAAGATGTGCAAGCAAGCTCTGGGATGTCACATCAGTCAAGGGAGAGCACATATTATTGGCAGCTTTAGTTCTCTTGGTTGGTTCTGTATAGTTGCTCTTTGTGACCTTTAGGCTCTGTAAAGACACTTTACTACAGCTTTAGTCTTCCTCTAAAGCTACTTTGGTGCAAAAGTTTCTATTGACATTGAGTCAAAGAGTTTAATTGCACAATTGATCCTGATGCAGTTGTGCAACAACCTAATCATATATAGAGTCAAAATGAAGGCACGAGAAATTGCTATGGAAATTGTAGAATTTCATTGTCTGCAGGATAATCACTTGATAAGGTGAAAAGAAATCTTCTCAGCTCTTATTTATACCATGCACAATCTATAACTCTGTATTCCTAAAGGGAATTTTAACCAATAGCCGCCCGGCCAATAGCCATTTGGCGGCCGGCAAAATGCTGTAGATTTCCAGGGTGGACGCCATATGGCGTCCTCCCGGGCATGCGCAGTTTTCGCTCTTGCAGAGCCGTGCAGTGGCGCGATCTGTCACCGGACGTGTACCTCAGACAGGGCCGATGACATATCTGAGTACCAGCCCCCGTTGCCGGTACCATGTGAACTGCTGTGACCAATCACAGCAGGTCACTTGACAGTTGTATACAATGGATGGCTTCATTCATGCCATCCATTGTATACTAGTGTCTAGCTGTGAATGGTCACAGCGATCACATGCACGTGTCATGGGATTAGCTGTGGCCAAATCACAGCTAAGCACAAAAAAAAGAAAAAACCCTGAATGAATCGATGTCATTCAGGTAAATGCTTGCTTATAGCAAAGTAATTCTTTGGTATAAGCAAACTGTGTAAAAAAAAATTCTGATCACTTCCCCAAAGTAGTACAATGTTACTATGGTAACATTATACTACTTTGGACATAGTGAAATATGAAAAAAAAATCTTAAAAAATGAAAAAAGTAATAAAAAATTAAAAATAATAAAAAAAATAAAAAAATATATATATTTTTTTTTCATACTGTCACCAGTCAGTGTCCCTGATCACTGCCATGCCAGTTATATGATGATGCTGTACTGCATTGGTGACAGTATGTAAAAAAAAATAGTGAAAATAATGTTTTAAATTTTTTCATTTTCTGAAAAATTATGACAAAAAAAATACAACTTCAAAAAACTCGCCATGCCTCTTATGAAGTACGTCGGACTGTCTACTTTGCAAAAAGGGGTCATTTGGAGGATATCTGTACTATTCTTGGATCTCAAGAAATTAGATTGGCTGTCAGTACTTCAGGACTGATCAATATTCAGATCTATACCATAGTTTGTGAACTCTATAACTTTCCTACAAACTAAAAAATACATCCTAATTTGGGTTATTTTCACCAAAGACATGTAGTAGAATACATCTTGGCCTAAATTCATGAAGAACAATTATTTATTTGCAAACTTTTATAACAGAAACCAAGAAAAACATGTTTTTTTTTTCAAAATTTTCGGTCTTTTTTTGTTAATTTAGCAAAAAATAAAAACCCTGGTGGTGATTAAATACCACCAAAGGAAAGCTCTAGTTGTGTGAAGAAAATGATAACATTTTAGTTTGGGTACAATGTTGTATGACCACGCAATTGTCATTCAAAGTGTGAGAGCACTGAAACCTGAAAAATGGCCTGGGAGGGAAGAGGGTAAAAGTGCCCGGTATGGAAATGGTTAAGATGAAAATCAAAATCCCCCATTTGACTTTGATTCACCTATCATAGATCCGTTGCAAAAGACAGCAGGATCCCGATCTTAAATTATTTTATATTGCTAGAAGGACTAAAGTTATTCCACTAAACTACACAGTTTCATATAGACAAATGTATTTTATAGACACAGTAAGACTTCTGCAATAAATGGCATTGCTCCAGACATTGGTAATGGTAAGATGGATCCTTTCTCCTGTTATAGAATGAAGAGGTCAAGCACAAGCAGGATATTTTCCTTCATTTCAATTTTGAGAGCATCCTAAAGGTGTGCTTTATGAAGTACAGCAAGCAAACCTAGGGTGGGTGAAGGCACAAATAAAAAACAAACTGAACTGTAAAATGATTTTAAAAAAGGTATATTTCTGTAGTTGCAGTTCATGTTGACGATGAATTTAAAGGGATGTGTATGACAAATACTTAAGGGACATTACATAAAGAGTAAGACATCATCCGGCATATCATCTTTTTTAGTATGTCTGTCATAAGACTATTCCCTAATGCCAACTGACACTCTTCAAGATGCAAATGTATACACAGCATGCAGCTATCATAAAACACTTTGATATCATGATGGAAAGATGTAGAAAACCAGGCTTGATTAAAATTAACATTGATCGTTGCAGCCCAGATTAACTTGTTCATTCTAATTTTGAATTTTCATACTAGTCTTGAATACTTCATTTTTAAAAGACTTTGCTAACAAAAACCATTTAAAACATTTATGCATTCAATTTTCTTCATTAATCAAAATGATGTATATTTAAAATTATTCAGTATCACTAGCAAAAATCAGAAGTATGAAGTGCTAATGATGCAGCTGCAATATTTTCTGCTATCAGTTTAGGCTTGCAAAATCCCTATGTGTAGCAAGGAAACATAGTCTACAGCTGAACTCTGGGCAGATATAAAACACTACTAAGAGCAGTTATGTAGTCATTAAAAATAATTAAATGCATGTGCTGAGAGGAAGCAAACTGGTAGAAGGGAAAGGAAAAGTGATCCGGTGAATCACTCACTGTTCTGCTGCTGCTTTCTAGAGAAGAGTGAATCTGCCCAGGTTCAATTTTCGAGAGGTTCCTCAAATACTGTTGAAATGTGCAAAACCTGAACTTAGCAGTGTAGACTGCAGGGGTGAATCTTGATACTAAATTCTATTTTTTCAAGACTAATAGGCAAGCTATTGTAAAAAACAGGGCATGGGGAGCTGGGTACTGCTATAAGGAACAGTTAAAAAAAAATGTAAAATCCTTACTGCTGGTAGATGTTCTTTCCAATGCGACTTTAAGGCTGACATAAGAAAAAAACAACAATCCTTTAAATACATGCTGGGGAGATGCCTTCAAGTAGTGTGCAGTGAAAGAGAACAGTATGATTCTCACAGAGAGCAACAGCGATACTGCATCTTGGTATCATTTTGGATGCATAGTTATTTTTTTTAACTTTTACATTTAGCTTGGCTTAAGTACATGAGCAGCGCCCCAATCTGATTCATCTAAACTTGAATACAAAGCTTTTTAGGTAGTTTTCCTGTGACACTCAATTTTTATTTTTAAGTTTTTAATAGTAGAAGTAGCAGCCATGACAAAGCTAAAAGCTATAGGAGAGTTTACTTTCCTAGCTAAAGTCCTCAGCTTCATACAGATTGGCTAGTATCACAGCAGTTTAATAGTATAAATGGTAAGTTTCTTTCTTTGGGGTGCCACACTGCATTATCTTGACCATTTACTAAAATGTCTAACCAGAGGGCATAAAAAAACTTTAAAACCACAACCATCTTTTATCATCAGATCCCAATTTATTCCTGATCATTTAAATGATAGATTTCAGGTATGTGTTTGGTAGACACTGCCTGGGCATTTGAATAGGCCACTTCCCCTGATGATGTCAACTCTGACAAAACACATTGGGCGGGGCCACAGGATAACCTTGCTATTCTGATCAAGTTGTAAACGACACGAGCAGAGGAAGAAATACATTGTGAAGATTGTAAGATTACTGCCTGGTTATTTAGCACTCTTGTGAGTAGTATTGCTTTTAATAAATTGTGAGTTTTTATATCTATTACACTGTGAGAGTCCCTGGGGTTTCTATCTATTTTTATTGATACCTTTGATTATGCTGGGAGGAGCCATGCTATTCAGGATATGCATACCCTAAGCGCAGATTGATTTGAAGCCTTTTTGACCATACCTTAAGCGGTGGTCACACCATTTGGTAACGGTTCAATCTTATGTACAGTGGCGGATTGGTGATTTTGCTTCACACTAATTTGGAAGATTTTTCTCTCGTCCCTGTGAGAGCGGTACTGAATTTACATTTTTTATGGTGGACTTTTTATGGGACTTTTTGTGTATATTATATTGGTTTGCATATGAGATTGCACGTTTTTATATTATTTATCACATGTTTTTTCTAAGCGCTGCAGTTAAATTCATAGCAAATAGAATTGGACAAGGCAAGCTCTATCCTGCAATAAAAATTAGAGAGGCTGAAAAGTGTGTAAGTATCTTGGTTAGGCCAAAATATAAAAGGCAGAGATAATGCAAGTTTTACCTTGATGCACCATGCACACTAGGAGCTGTAAAAAATTCTGGAAAAACACTGGACAAGAAAAAGCTAATATTAACATTGTTTTTCCAGCATTTTCCAGCATTTTTTGTTTTTGTGCCAGCAGCTTTTAGGAGCGTTTAGGAGCATTTAGCAATGTTCAGCATTTTTTTTGGCTGGTAAATCAATCACAAAAACATATATTTCTGCTCCTAGAAGCTGGAGCTTGAAAAATGCAGATCGCTGGTGCCATGCAGGTCTCCTGCAGATCTGTCAGTATATCTGCTTGCCCGTAGGGGATGTACTGACAGGAAGATTCAATGAAGTACCATGGCTCTCCACAGCGCAGCGGTAGTTCATTGAAAACTACAAGCCGACAGCCGCTAAGGCTGTCGAGACTTGCAGTTCATTCATTCACGGAACTCTGTGCGGCCCCGCATGGCCGCACTGTTTTCAAATGTGACAGATAGTATGGGGAACTTCTCCCTGTACTTATGTCACATGAAGGGGGGGGCAGTGGGTGGCAACTGAAGCATTGAGGACATGTTACATGTTCCACCCTAAAACCGGGTGGAACATGTAACATGTTTCCAAGGGTGAACTTATCCTTTACAAATCAGCTAGTGTGCATGGAGCCTGAAAGTTGGAATGTAATACTTGAGAAACATTAGCCACACATGTTTTGGCTAGGAAAGTGTTCTAGGGAGCTGTTTTTTTTTATTTATTTTTTTTACCCCATCATTGGTTCATCACCTAGAATACTTGTCCCTTTTGTTGGTCCTACAGCACACACATGGTGTTGTCTGTGCAGCTCTTTCCATATTTAGCACAAAGCTCCTGTCCTTGGTGGCCCTACATTAACATATTCCCTACCACCATCACTTTTTTTTTTCATTATTTACATATTTACCATTTTAAACAATATTTACCACATTGCTGCATTTGTCCATTCAGTATATTTTTGGTGTCCCAGATATCCTGCATACAGCCACCCATAGACATGAATGATGAAGACAGCTGTATGCAGCTATGTAAAGTAGCGTATATGCATAGATGTAATGCACCAAACACATTCATGTTAGTGCACCATGTCTCTGTGTGTGTGCTACTTGCCCCGATCAAGCAAATATAGGCAAGTTAGGCAATTTAAATATTTTAAAAATCCACCACTTAATATGTTCTGTTTATGGGAGCTTGCAGAGGAATGTGACCCCTGTAGCCTGTTCCATGGTATTAGACGCTGAGTAAGCAAAGAGAATAGTGTTCCTGAACAGGGACGGACTGAAAACTCATGGAGCCCCCAGGCAATAGGGGATCATGGGGCCCCTGTGTCCTTGCCCAAACTCAAAAAAGCCTACGAAAAAGGTACCGGGGCATCTCATGGGGCCCCCAACTGACCGCAGGCCCTCGGGCAGTGCCCGAGTTTCCAAATGGTCAGTCCGCCCCTGTTCCTGAATCATACATGGTGATAAATTGGTAAAAACATCCCCCTTCCTCAAGTTCCCAGACTAAAACCCTCCCCCGTAACATATTTACAGCCACCATTACTTTTTTCTGTACTCATTTTATTTACATAGAAGACTTATTTCAAACCCACATTAGCCCACATTGGCCCTTTTCTGTGAAACTTTATCCAGGGACAAAAGGAGAAGGGCTGGGAGGTGCAAAAAATGAAATGTACAATCAAACAGCCATAGACTGCTTTCCACAGCATGAAGCACTGAAAATCAAAGCAACACTCACCAAGACCCTCCCCACTATCTTCAGAATCAACCTTCCCATGCCAAATTTTTGCTGGATCAGAAGAAAGAAATCATTCCCCAAAACCCCCACACTCCCAGCGCCTGCATGCCAGCTTGGCACTTCAACTGCTAGCATGGCAGCTGATGAAAACAGCCCCTTCCTCTAGTTTATTGCTTTGGCAGTCCCAAATTAACATTTTCCCACTGTCATCACTATTTTTTATGGAGTTCTTTTGTCAAACATTATTTATGGATTGATGTGATTGACAAGCTATTATACCATGGACTACTGGGTGTTGATGACTGGAGGTAACCCAATATGTGCATGAGGTACCAGACTGCCCTCCTGCACATGTCATGTCAGATAGGACTTTCACTGCAGTAGGAGAGATTTGTGGCTGAGAAGCTGGCATAAAATTAGTGAGATCTGGATCATAGAGGGCTATCATAACGCACTCCAGATGTTACAGATAAAATCAATGCATTTTTTAGGAAAAAAAACAAACTCTTTTCCCTTTTTTAAAAAACCCAGAATTTTAGATATGGGGAACTGAGCAGCCAAAATGTCAGTAAATTGAAAGCCTGGCCCCTTTGCTGCCATTATTGTAGGCATACATCGGTTAGATCTTTTATCCCTAATTAAAACTGTCCTGCTGCAGGACAATTTTACACTGCAGCCTCATAATTATTGAGTGCAACAATGACTCACTAAGATGGCCACCGGACCTTCCTAGGGAAGGAGCCTGTGCAATGATGTCACGCCGCCAGGGCCGCACGAAGGTCTGCTGACCATCTTAGTGAGTTGTTTTATACTGTTTGTTTGTACTCTCCACATGGATACTCTGTACCTTTAATAAAGTACTAAACTATTAGCCGATTTTCTCTGGCTCTTTTGTGAGCTAACTCCTCAGGATTTCTCATTGTGGTTTGCATGCTGCTTGGTGGCATCATCCCTATCTGAGATCATCCTGGCCTTCATGGTCCTATGACTGATGGGTGTGCTGCCTGACTTACCTGGGGAAGAAACCAACTGTTCATGCACATTTTATATGTGTTTCTGGTGAGTGCATATAAAGGAATACTTTTCATGGATTCACCAGCACTGGATATTACCCGTTCACGGATTTTCTGGACTTTTTTTTATAATTATTGTTTATTGCAATTGTGTCATGCGATATATGTTCACTATCAGTCACTATTCATTTTATATCACCCAACACTGACAGCTCAGTGTCACGGATACCATCACCACAGTTATCAGTCTATTAATTATTGCTATATTAATAACTCATGAACTCTGGCACATTAAACTGGTAGCGCTGACCAGAGTGCCTCACTGTGTCTGCCTTTTAATATTGCTGCTATTTGTTCTATTGCTGCACCTATTCACCTTCTTATTTATTTATGTATATGCACATGTTTCAGAAGTATTTCATTTGATTCACTCATTACTTTAGCGGTGCACCTTTTATATTTCATTCACTAGTGAGGATACCAAGGGTGGTCCTTCTACACACTCAAAGCACTCACTGACATTCCATATACATACTGTACATACAGTGGGGCAAAAAAGTATTTAGTCAGCCACCAATTGTGCAAGTTCTCCCACTTAAAAAGATGAGAGAGGCCTGTAATTGGCATCATAGGTAGACCTCAACTATGAGAGACAAAATGAGAAAAAAAATCCAGACAATCATATTGGCTGATTTGGAAAGAATTTATTTGCAAATTATGGTGGAAAATAAGTATTTGGTCAATTTCAAAAGTTCATCTCAATACTTTGTTATATATCCTTTGTTGGCAATGACCGAGGTCAAACGTTTCCTGTAAGTCTTCACAAGGTTGGCACACACTGTTGCTGGTATGTTGGCCCATTCCTCTATGCAGATCTCCTCTAGAGCAGTGATGTTTTGGGGCTGTCGCTGGGCAACACGGACTTTCAACTCCCTCCAAAGGTTTTCTATGGGGTTGAAATCTGGAGACTGGCTAGGCCACTCCAGGACCTTGAAATGCTTCTTACGAAGCCACTCCTTCGTTGCCCGGGCGGTATGTTTGAGATCATTGTCATGTTGGAAGACCCAGCCACATTTCATCTTCAATGCCCTTGCTGATGGAAGGAGGTTTGCACTCAAAATCTCACGATACATGGTCCCATTCATTCTGTCCTGTACATGGATCAGTCATCCTGGTCCCTTTGCGGAGAAACAGCCCCAAAGCATGATGTTGCCACCCCCATGCTTCACAGTAGGTATGGTGTTCTTTGGATGCAACTCAGCATTCTCTCTCCTCCAAACACAACGAGTTGTGTTTCTACCAAACAGTTCTATTTTGGTTTCATCTGACCATATGACATTCTCCCAATCCTCTTCTGGATCATCCAAATGCTCTGTAGCAAACTTCAGACGGGCCCGGACATGTACTGGCTTAAGCAGGGGGACATGTCTGGCACTGCAAGATCTGAGTCCTTGGCAGCGTAGTGTGTTACTGATGGTAGCCTTTGTTACGTGGGTCCCAGCTCTCTGCAGGTCATTCAGTAGGTCCCCCCGTGTGGTCCTGGGATTTTGCTCACCGTTCTTGTGATCATTTTTACCCCACGGGGTGAGATCTTGTGTGGAACCCCAGATCGAGGGAGATTATCAGTGGTCTTGTATGTCTTCCATTTTCTAATTATTGCTCCCACAGTTGATTTGTTCACACCAAGCTGCTTGCCTATTGCAGATTCAGTCTTCCCAGCCTGGTGCAGGTCTACAATTTTGTTTCTGGTGTTCTTCGACAGCTCTTTGGTCTTCACCACAGTGGAGTTTGGAGTATGACTGTTTGAGGTTGTGGAAAGGTGTCTTTTATACTGATAACAAGTTCAAACAGGTGCCATTGATACAGGTAATGAGTGCAGGACAGAGGAACCTCTTAAAGAAGAAGGTACAGGTCTGTGAGAGCCAGAAATCTTGCTTGTTTGTAGGTGACCAAATACTTATTTTCCACCATAATTTGCAAATAAATTCTTTCCAAATCAGCCAATGTGATTGTCTGGATTTTTTTTCTCATTTTGTCTCTCATAGTTGAGGTCTACCTATGATGCCAATTACAGGCCTCTCTCATCTTTTTAAGTGGGAGAACTTGCACAATTGGTGGCTGACTAAATACTTTTTTGCCCCACTGTATGTAGTTATTTAGCTGATTTTATTGAAAAACATCTAAACCTGAAATACAGCATTCAAATTGTAGGAGAACATTGCAAAATAGTTTTATTCAATTATGCATTTCCTCTTCATCCAATTCTGTGACGGAAGATGTATGATTGGAGAAAGACACTGCATCTCACCTATTCAACTATTTTGCCTGAAATAATGCTCTGGGAAATGGTCCATCCATATATCCAGAGAATAATGTGGATTAAGGTTACCTGCACTTCCTCTTCATCAAAGAATTATTCAAAAATATTATGTGAAACTGTTGATTTGGGGTCATGGCTTATATTAGCATTCAAGATATACTGTATATATACGACTGTTTATACCAAATATATGAGTGGGGCATAACATGGAATGTGTCTTTACACAATCTGTAGGATAGATTAAACCAACATTGTGATATTTTCTGGGCACTAGAATAGTCATCCCAATAAAGACTCGGGCAGCAAAAAAAAAAACTTGACAAGGGCTATACCTTTTACTACTCTACTTTCTACTTTATCAAAAGCTGAAGTTGGGATTTAGGAACCTTTTTCTTATATAACAAATGCATTAATTATGTTCTAGGTAATCTACATGAGTAGTAGTTATTTTAATATGTCCCAGATTACACATATGTTAATTAAATCCTTTTGGCCTGGTCTAATATGTGAAAACCACTTCGCCTATCACCCCTGTCACCCCTTTCATTTCTGATATGGACCTGTTTATTCAGCAATAACTTTGTCATTACTTAAAATAACAACATAAATACATATGCTGTTTTTTTAAGTACACACAAGGCTTTCTTTTCATGAATATTGTCTTGCAACAATGATTTTTTTTTCACATTCTTTAAGCAAACATAATACAACTAAACAAACTATACTTTTTTTTTTAGCAGAGTTCGTTTAAAAATAAATATTGTTACTGCACACAAAAAGTATGCTTTTTATTCTGTAATTAGTATGCTTTTTATTCTGTAATTTGTCCTGCTTAAAATTACACTAAAATTATGATTATGGTAAAAAGCATTGCAAAGTTATTTACAAATGAAGTAAAGTAGGTTTTTCCTAAATTTTGCATTTTTTTTTCCAACATGATGCATGTTAGGTGGCCTTTTATCATGCAACAGTAAATGACCGCTGCTCAGTTCTCTGGCATTCTCAGAGGAGACAGTTCTCCTCTGAATGTCTTTTTATGAAGCGGTGTAGATTGCTTCTCCGAATGAGGAGAGTAGCGATCTACAAACGTTTGAACTCTAAAAAATGGCTGCTGCTACTATAATCTCGTGAGATTACAGTAAGAGATCAGTCAAACACCGTTTACTAAGCAGAGGTAAATTACTGCTGCTTTGTTTGCGGTCCCCCCAATTCTCCACCTCTGGGCTGGAGAATCTGGAGGGAGAACACAGATTGCTAGTGAAGGGCTGACATTGCTCCTTCATACACTGGCCATCTGTGTGCTGGGATGACATGTTCTCCGCTGATCATCTCTGTTTCCTAAACCACTAATGATCTGAGATCAGCAACGATCCTTAGGATTGCCACTGATCTCTGTTTCATAAAATGACACCTAAATATATGTTAAAGGTGTAAAAATATTAATGAACAAATCAGGCAAAAATAAAAGAAGTTTAAATATTATTAATTAATTTAAAAAAAAATCAGCAGTAAAATTATAATTGAATGGAAAAGGGAAGTGACTTATTTAGGGCTGATTAGAATAAAACAAAAGGATAATAAGGGGTTAAACAGAGGAACATTTAATTAATTACTTGTAAGGTTGTTTTAACTGACTTCATCTACAGATCGTTCATCCCTTTGATCTGTAAATAAATAAACAGAAAGATACAAAATTAAACAATGTGTCTTTTTATCTTTCTATATTGGAGGCTAAGCAATGTTGTTGATAAACATTGTCAGAATGGGTTCACACTGATGCGTTGCTGAATTCGCACAGGTTTCTGTGCGAATTCCACCCCACATCATAATCACACCCCGTTCATTCGAACTGCTGCAGGTGTGTATGTTAAGTTAATAACACCCTGAAATTGGTTCACAAAACATGGTGTGATGTGCAGAATTGGATCGCATGGGTGTGAATACCCATGCGATCCGATTCTAGTACGGACAAAAAAAGGGTGCTGCATCTTTTTAGTGTGGATGCAAAATGTATGGCACAGAATTCTCATATGATTTGCACAGGAATTCGATGCGGTTCCTGTGTGAATCACATGTGATGTCCTTCACTGCAGAAGTGTGAACCCAGGTTCAAACTGCTTTTTTTCTAACAGAACAGCTCTAGTTGCAAGGACCTTCTTTGTGTACTTGGCAATGCAGCTGTAATTAATCAGAGCTGAATTGCCATGTACAGGGACAGGAGAGGGGTCCAGGCAGCAGGGCAGAAGGCCTGGAAGTTCTACACATGCCCTGTATACAAGGATGACATTTTTTGTGGTATCTGTAGAACACCCAGAGTCTGCAACTGGATAACACCATTATGTAGCAGCCTTGCATGCAAATGAAGCTCAAAGAGAAAATAAAGTGTTTTTGTGAAATTTTATTTTAGACACAACAAAATATTTAGTAAGCTACTTCCATGCCATATTTGACATTTACCTATAAAAAAAAATATAAAAACCTTTTTATTCTGCACCTTAAAAAACTATAATGTCTTTCTGGGTAAAATACAATATGTTCCCATATGACAATTTCTGCTCCACATTTGATATTCTTTTTGAAACCCTTTGCTTTCCCAAGTCATTGTACATGTTGGGTCTTTCCAGAATAACTGAGTTATAAAATTAGCTAGATCAGATGAACTGTTAAAAGTACATCTATCATGAAGTTATAAAACAGTCATTAATGGTATAAAACGTCTATAAAAGAGTAATCCATACTGTGCTTTTATTTACTCCACCTATGGCCGTTAAAAGCTTAGGGGTAACTCAGACAGATACAAAGACACTTCAGTCTGTTAAAATTATCTTAAAATATGAGTTTATTATAGTAATATCTAACCCTAAATCATACATTCATCAACTTTAAAAACTAAATCTGTTATTTTCTCTCCAACAATAAAGAAATTACATGAAAATGTAATCATATTTAAAAATAAAACACCCTGGAGGAGGGGCGAAACGTGTATTTCCGGTTTCGGTGGAAGCGTAGTGACGTCACATCCAGTGAGTGGAGCGCTAAGGGAAATTCATATTATCTACTGCCCGTCCACTTCTACAAAGGAAATTTATGAATCTGTGCCATAAGTATGAGCCTCTGAGCCTATTATAAAAGTGTGAACAGATTTTTTACCATGTGAGTGCATTAAGGGCAGCTTTTTAAGAGTAAAGATTTTTATACAGTATTGCACTATGTGTGTTCTTTGTTTTTCATTGCCATCTAATTGTGGGAATCATTTTTGGAGGATATCAAGTGCAGATGTATCTGAGGAGGATATACCCAGTCTTTAAAGATTGTTTGACTCTTTAGCCATACCAGCAAAGAGTCCATTCCATCTGGTGAGTGGGGATTGGATCATTAATCACAGATGGTGTGAGCACATTTTGGTTGAAGATTTTGTTGAGCACTATTCTTGGGATTGGAGTACTTTTTATATACTTTTGAGACTTTTTTTTTACTTTTTACACATTTATATTTTTTTGCGCTGTGGAGTGTTTATATTTAAAAAATGTGTTGCTCCTAGGTATGTTAATTGACATCCCTAGTTTCCTCACATATTAAAACAAACACAGTTTTAATGGGAATTACACAAAGTGAAATGATGTCAGAGCTAAATACACATCAAGTGTCAAAAAGCACCCATTTCCATTGTCCAATTCTGCAATTACAGACTCCCAATGCAAATTATCAACTGTTCTGGAATTTTGTTTTTCTGTCTTGGCAGACACACTGCTTTCCCCATGTGACAGTCCTTAGGCAGGGGGTTAAGTTGATCTGGGCATCAAGCACTGCATAGTGATATTGGAAAGTTTGTTGTAGTTCATGTGTTCATGTAATTTAGGGAGACACTGAAGCTGATCCTTACACACCATGTTAAAGGTGCTAAAGGTATTGTGTGACTTTAGAGGATGCCTGTACTATAGCATGATGTGGTTTAACATTGATGGGTACCTTCAATCAGGCTGTGGGATTACTTTTCTAATTGTTCTACTTTTATCATTCATATTTTAAATACTTACAAGCTCACTTGTTCAAATATACATAACTGTTTGTTTACACATACATTTTATATGGCACAAGCAAGGGCATGTTGTGTTTTTCCTGCATTGGAGGTCCTTCAGCCCAGGAAATGAAAACACAGAAATGGATGAATATCTTGGTAGTTGAACTTGCTGGTAGTTAAGTAGCTAAAGGTAACAAAGCAACTAAATAATTGTAAATCATTGATGCTTGTGGCTTAGCAGCAACTATGCATAGCCATTATTTTTAACCAGTAAGAAAGAAAGTGTTCCTATTAGCAGACAATCCAATGACAAATACAGTGAACTGTTCCCAGATGTCTTTAGTGGCTTCGCCACTACCAGAGGTCCATATGTTTTTTTCAATAGATCATAGGAATTACAGTTTATTAGAGTTCTGTCAAGAGAGATGGGGGTGGGTGGGCTAGGATAATCCTCCCAATTAAGACATGGACAGCAAGAAAAACTTGATAGAGGCTATCACTTTAATGGCAAATATGTATTTTATTGGTTTTCCAGGAGAAATAATAACATAACAGAATAAAAAAATCAGATTACACGTTATAAGAGAATAAGTAACACATCCTGAGGTGTAGTAGCATGGAACAATATGGCCCTGAATAACACGCTTGTACAGTACAACATTGAATGCGATAAAGACTCTGAAGACATGTAAGGCATCAGGAGATGTAAGCAGGTTGAAAGTTTTTGAACCAGAATATTAAATATTCAAAAACAATAATATAAGTACACTAAAACAAAACTAGGATTAGAGGGAAAGAAGAACAGAAGAGAAAAAGAAAAGTTTTATCTCAGAGAGTATGATGTGTATGATGAAGTGGTGACATCAAGTAGAAAAGGAAGATGAGGAAAACATGGAAAAGAGTCACAAGCCAAGCCAAACTGGTATGTCCAGCCAGTCAACTATTAAGGGGTACACTAACTAAGGGCTGAGTGGTCCCTGAGCATGGGAGAAAGGATTTAACAGGAGGAGGAAAAGTGGAGGAAAATATACCAAAGATTCTTAAATTTATCAAACGAATCACAGACAGTAGCTATCATTTCTTCCAAATGCATGATTTCATTAACTATGGCTATCTATGTAGTAATAGGTGGCATCAGAAATCACTTTAACCCACCCTACCAAAATGTAGAATTGAGCTTAAGGAACCATTTCTTATAATTACAACTATATATGCTAAGTTCTAGGTTACCTGGATAGCCAGTAGTCATTTTAATATCTCCTAGATGACACCTATGTTAATTAGATAATTTTGGATTTGTCTAGTTTCAGAACATTGTAAGAAAAAAAGTAGGAAAACAATGAAACACAAATGCATTCCTATGTGCTTACAACATGATCTCCTTTCATTTAGTTGATCAAGCCTATAGTCCTGGATCTGTTCTGCATGTCTATAGCCTTTCACAGCCATATGTAACGGGTAAAACACCACTGTGCATCCGTACATTGGAAAGTGAAACAAAGTGGTTGTAAATTTATAAAATTCTCCAATTACAATATTCCATAAGTTGATGTGTTATTCAAATGAAACATTTATTTATGCTATTGTTAAAGCTCATGTCAAAATATTTTCTTGATGTTGCAAATTTGCTTGATGATTAACATAGTAAATCCATTTTGGTGTTCAAATATTTGTAGAAAAAAATATTCTACAGACAAGATGAATTTTCCTACTAATGTGACACTTATTGAGGCAAATCACGTTTATATTATTTTTATTTTGTTTGGAATATGATTATATTGCACTTTGTAAAAGGTCAGTAGCAGTTGTCATACCAAACTGCCCTTTTATGACATTTTTCCCAGGACTACACATCTTGATACAGAACCACAAGTCTACAGTGAGCAGCTGTGTAAAAAAGATGAAGGTTTTTGATTGCATTTTAATGTACAGCAATGAAAAGCAACTGCCCAATACTATTACAATAGTTTAGCTCCAGGACCAATTGCTTTGAAACACCATACCTTTATCATTTTTATTCAACCTAAATAAGCGCCAGCATTATAATTTTCTTTTATTTTGGATCCCGAACATTTCTTTTTTAACTGCTTCCCGACCGCCCTATAGCAGAAATACTGCTACAAGGCGGCACGGGTGCGCAAAATCACGTATATATACGGGAATTTGCATTTCCGGGTAGGGGACACACGGCTGCAGCTGTCAATCACCGGGTCACAGCCGGTGATTACTTGCTGGTGCCCGGTAATTACCAAGGATCTCCAATGGGGAGGAGTACTATTTTGTTTACTAACAGTTCTCCTCCCTGTCTGCTTGGGCACACTGGTTTGGATGGCTGTGCACAGCACAGTCATCCAAAGCAGTGTGCTTACAGTGAAGCACACTGACACGGCCCCCTTGTAAAACACTACCAGCACGCAGTTAACCCTTTGATCGCCCCTCATGTTAACCCCTTCCTCCCCAGTGCCATTAGTACAGTGTCAGTGCTTTTTTTTTAGCACTGATCATTGTATTGGTGTCACTGGGGATGTCAGTGACACCAAGTCAGTTCCCCCCAGTGTCAGATGCCTGCCGCAGTCCCGCTATAAGTTGCTGATTGCTACCATTACTAGTAAAAATTAAAAAACGTTAAAAAATCCCAGTATATATATCGCCATTTGTAAATGCTATAACTTTCACGTAAACCAATTAATTTACACCTATTGGGATTTTTTCAAGCAAAGACATGGAGCAGAATACATTTAGGCCTACATTTATGAAGAAATTTGATTTTTTAAAATTTTTTACTGGACATGTATAATAGCAAAAAGTAAAAAAAAAAAATTTTCTCAAAATTGTCAGTCTTTCTTTTTTATACCCCAAAAAAATAAAAAATAAAAAATTAAAAAACGTTAAAAAATCCCAGTATATATATCGCCATTTGTAAATGCTATAACTTTCACGTAAACCAATTAATTTACACCTATTGGGATTTTTTCAAGCAAAGACATGGAGCAGAATACATTTAGGCCTACATTTATGAAGAAATTTGATTTTTTAAAATTTTTTACTGGACATGTATAATAGCAAAAAGTCAAAAAAAAAATTTTCTCAAAATTGTCAGTCTTTCTTTTTTATACCCCAAAAAAATAAAAAATGCACAGGCAATCAAACACCACCAAAAGAAAGCTCAATTTGTGGGAAAAAAGGACGTAAATTTCATTTGGGTGCAGAATTACATGACCGCGCAATTGTCAGTGAAAGTAATATAGCGCCATAATGCAAAAAATGGCTTGGTCAGGAAGGGGCGTAAATCCTCAAGAGGGCAAGTGGTTAAAAGGGGTATTCTACTTTATCTCCTGAAGTATCCAGCTATCCTTAAAGTAAAATAAGAATTCTAAAATGTAGCTTCCTATAACTGAAAAATTCAGATTTTTTTTGTACTAAAACCAGACATAAAAATCATACAAAACAAAATATCTCTCCATCTCTCCCAATCCATTCCCACCTTTTTCCCCTCATCTCTTAGCCCTCTCTTCTCTTCCCTACTTATCTTCTCCCCCCATCCTTACTCTTATAACCTACTTCTACATTTATTTTCCTCTCTTTTCCTTACATTCCTCTCATTACCTACCTACTATGGGGAAACACTGTAGTATTTTGCTCACTGTGGCACCAAAAGCCTCATCTAGGAGGAGTTGCAGATGGCAGTACTAATCTCAAACACTACAGATTGACAAGACACAGTCAGTCAAGATCAATGTCTTAGCTTAATAACAGACTCTCCTACATATTTCGCTTCCCAGTTGGATAAACACTGCATAACAAGCACATTAACACTTTGACCCCCTAGATGTAGGTCATTCCATGGAGGAGGTCACCAAAGCTCCCCCAGGCAGTGTGTCTGCACATCCATTTGAAGCTCTCATATTTTAAGAAATTCATATATTCTTGATCGCATGCTACTAGTCATTAATGTCAATTTATGCATGCCCCCCCTTCAATTTGTCCTATTCTGATTTTTTTTTTCTTTTCCTTTTGGATTTCTTTTTCTACTTCTTGTCCTTTTATTAAAACAGTATATAACCATAGAAACCTCAAATACATCATAAATTTATGGAGAGAAAGAAAAATCCATTTACTCTCATTACCCATACTTTAAAATAAATGTATTAATATTTTCATATATGTTCCTCATTTTTGTACATTTGTGTTTCACTACTTTGTCAAAATATCTGTTATTGCTCAGTAACAATGTTAGAAGGGTCCATGTGGGTGTTGATTACATACCACCCAGCGGAAAGTTAAGCATTCATCTAAATGTAGAAGGCATTGGATTTTTTCTTCTAAAATACTAGTTGTCTGGCTATCACTCCTGACTTGCATTCTTGTTCTAGATGAGTGAAATAATGGATGTTAATGGATGAGCATGGTAGCCAGGCAGCTAGCTATCCAGGGAAGGTATCATACGTATTTGACTGGAATGTACTTTTAAGATTATGTCTAGAGATGAGCGAATTATTCAAAAATTCGGTTCGGCTGATTCGCCGAATTCGCCGAATAAATTCGCTTCGAGCCGAATATATTCGCTGCGAATTTAACTTATAAAAAGGGTGTTTCTAGGCTTCAGAGAGCCTTTATATTAGTGCAGAACACTGTACCTTTAATTTAAATGCCCTTGGAGTCTGCTGGGGAAGAGAAATAATACTGTCAGTCAGTATGACATGCAGATGAGTGCCGTCGATCTTAGAATCACCGCACACTTCACTCATTTGGGCAGTCACGGGGCCAAAACCAGAGTGTGGAGCCACAGTGTGGCGGTGGAGGCAGCAGCAATGGGAGGCCATACAGCACCCTATGACAAAATGGAACCCACCAGCAGTGTGATGAGACCTGAAAGTGGCACATGGCAGAGTGTGGCGATGGAGACAGCAGCATAGGGAGGCCGTACAGGGACCCATGACACACTCTGGACCTGGCAGCAGCATGAGGAGGCGGTACAGGGGCCCATGACAGATTACGGGCCTGGCAACAGCATGAGGAGTCGGTACGGGGGCCCATGGCAGATTACGGGCCTGGCAGCAGCATGAGGAGGCGGTACAGGGGCCCATGGCAGAGTGGCGGAGCGTAAGCAGCTAAAATTGAAGGCCATACAGAGGCCTATGTTAAAAAGTCCCCCCAGCAGCAGTGTGGGGAGACGACTATCAAGAGTCCAATGGCAGAGTGGCGGAGCAGAAGCAGCTTCAATTGAAGGCCATACACAGGCCTAGGTTTAAAAGTCCCTCACAGTTATTTCCAATAACGAACTCTACTCCTCCGTGCAATCTACTTACGAGACCCTGGGCAGGTCTGGGTCCAATTTGTGGTAGAGACTGGTTTTGTTCAGCCATGCTTGAGCCAGTAATAACAGGTCTGTGCTGCCCTTTGGTGTCTGGCTTAATGCGCACAACACTGAACGTCCCAGCGTTTGTCAACGATTTGCCGTTAAGTGATGCAAACCCGCTGAACCACGTTCATGAGGAGCCGGTACAGGGGGCCATGAATCAGTATGGACCTGGCAGCAGCGTGAGCAGATGACAGAGGCACATGGCGCAGGGTGGCGGTGTAGGCAGCATTATTCTGAAGCCATACACAGGCCTAGGTTAAAAAGCGGAAGCCGTCAGCAGCGTGAGCAGACGACAGAGACACATGGCGCAGGGTGGCGGTGGATGCAGCAGTATTCGGAAGCCAAACACAGGCCTCGGTTAAAAAGCGGAAGCCGTCAGCAGCGTGAGCAGACGACAGAGGCACATGGTGCAGGGTGGCGGTGGAGGCAGCAGCAATGGAAAGCCATACAGCACCCTATCACAAAATGGAACCCACCAACAGTGTAAGGAGACCTGAAAGTGGCACATGGCAGAGTCTGGCGATGAAGTCAGCAGCAATGGGAGGCCGTACAGGGACCCATGACACACTCTGGACCTGGCAGCAGCAAGAGGAGGCGGTACAGGGGCCCATGGCAGAGTGGCGAAGTGTAAGCAGCTTCAATTAAAGGCCATACAGAGGCCTATGTTAAAAAGTCCCCCCAGCAGCAGCGTGGGGAGACGACTATCAAGAGTCCAATGGCAGAGTGGTGGAGCGGAAGCAGCTTCAATTGAAGGCCATACACAGGCCTAGGTTAAAAAGTCCCCCCAGCAGCAGTGTGGGGAGACGACTATCAAGAGTCCAATGGCTGAGTGGCGATCCGGGAAGTCAGCGTTGTGATTGCAGATGCAATGCAGAGATTCTATGAGGTGATGCCGTGGGTGCGAAGAAGATCATATACCGTCGTACTTCCATCCATAAGACGGAACAACCTGCGAACTGGGAGCTTTATTGCCCTGACCCGCTGAGCAGCTTCTGGGATACCCAAGAGTTTGGCTTCTGTGGGGAATATGGTTGAAAACTGAAACTTAAAGGCATGTTGACGGAAGGGCACCAGTGTCAGTGCTCCGGAGGGAATATAGCTTCAAAGCTGACACTTAAAGGTACAGTTGTGTCCAAAATTATTCAACCCCCAATGCTGTAAAGGGGTTTAGGGACTATAGTGTACATTTGGAATTGTATTCAGAATCAAATCCTACAAGGACGTTGTAACTACCCAAATGCAACTAAAATGACATCAATTGTTTATGTAATACAGTAGTAAATGGTTCTTATGTGGTTTCTTCATTGCCACAATTATTCAACCCCTTAAAGACTACCACTCTGAAGAACAGAGGTTCATACAGGTGCTTTCCATCAGGTATTGAAAACACCTGTGGATGTCACCGAGCAGCAATCAAGCATAATAAGCACCAATTAGGCAGCTTTAAAATGACTGTGATACTCAGCTCCTTCTAGACATTTACTGGTGTGGTTACAAACATGGTGAAGGCAAGAGAATGGTCCAGGAAGACAAGAGAAGAGGTGATTTCTCTTCACAGGAAGGGCAATGGCTATAAGAAGATTGCAAAGATGTTAAACATACCAAGAGACACCTTAGGAAGCATCATTCGCAAATTCAAGGCAAAGGGCACTGTTGAAACGCTACCTGGTCGTGGCAGAAAGAAGATGCTGACTTCGACTGCTGTGCGCTACCTGAAGCGTAGAGTGGAGAGAAGTCCCCGTGTGACTGCTGAGGAACTGAGAAAAGATTTGTCAGATGTGGGTACAGAAGTTTCAGCCCAGACAATAAGACGCACACTGCGTAATGAAGGCCTCCGTGCCAGAACTCCCAGGCGTACCCCCTTGCTGTCTCCAAAGAATAAGAAGAGTCGACTGCAGTATGCCAAAAGCCATGTGGACAAACCACAAAAGTTGTGGGATAGTGTTCTGTGGACTGATGAAACAAAATTAGAACTGTTTGGGCCCATGGATCAACGCTATGTTTGGAGGAGGAAGAACAAGGCCTATGATGAAAAGAACACCTTGCCTACTGTGAAGCATGGTGGAGGGTCAATCATGCTTTGGGGCTGTTTTGCTTCTGCAGGTACAGGGAAGCTTCAGCGTGTGCAAGGTACCATGAATTCTCTTCAGTACCAGGAGATATTGGATGGAAACGTGATGCAGTCCGTCACACACCTGAGGCTTGGGAGACGTTGGACCTTTCAACAGGACAATGATCCCAAGCATACCTCCAAGTCCACTAGAGCATGGTTGCAGAGGAAAGGCTGGAACATTTTGGAGTGGCCATCGCAGTCACCAGACTTAAATCCGATTGAGAACCTCTGGTGGGACTTAAAGAAAGCAGTTGCAGTGCGCAAGCCTAAGAATGTGACTGAACTGGAGGCCTTTGCCCATGAAGAATGGGCGAAGATACCCGTAGATCGCTGCAAGACACTTGTGTCAAGCTATGCTTCACGTTTAAAAGCTGTTATAACTGTAAAAGGATGCTGTACTAAGTACTAAGATTGAATGTCACTTGGGGGTTGAATAAAACTGATAATGCTGTGAGCACAGAAAAGACATTTGTGGTTATTTCATTATAACTGTTATGTTATATTTGTCTGACCTACAAGTGCCTCTTTAATGTAAATGTAAGCAAGATGACTGAATGATCAAAAGCAATGTCAAACTGGCCAAAACACTCAATTTCAGTGGGGGTTGAATAATTTTGGACACAACTGTATATCGATGGTCAGAGACCACAGGAAGTGGAGCTTGCGTCTTAAATCGACTGAATGTGGCAGACGTGAAACGTCTACGGGCCGTATATGAAAATTCGATTCGTGCATCCGAAGTTTGCTAATCTTCGGATTCGTCGCAAATAGAATTTTTCCAAATCTTCGGAACGAATTCCACTTCGTCATGTTCGATTCGCTCATCTCTAATTATGTCATTAAAACTGGGTATCACAAAAATTAATTTCATATAAAATAGTTAGTCACAGGGACCATAATTTCATGTCTTGAAACTTAACTTTGAACTTATTTTTTATTTATAAGATGGTGTATCTGTCCCAAATAAAGCCAGGCAGCTTCACAGCACATTAAAAGAAAGCTTCTAACCTGCTCGCTACCACAGCTGCTTTATAGTGATGGAGTGCCAGTGAAACCATGCAGATCTTAAAAGCCAAGGGATGACAGCTAACTATTTTTGATCAATACCTGAGTTTCTATGCTGTAAAATATAAGCAAGAGAAAACTGGGGATGTGTTTCCTGTGATGGAAATACCAGCTCTGGATGAGCGGAGCATAAAACACAAGTATCTATCCAACATATTGCACTTCATTCTTGTCACACAAGGCAATTCATCAGCCAGCAGGCAGATCGAAAGCTGACGCAATCTACAAATGCTTTGGGTATTATTAAGTGACATGAAAGAATTGTGGCTCTAACTTTTCGTCAGTATGCTGGAATAGGCAGAATTTTCAAACCAATGCTCGGCCTATGTGCTAGTATCTCTCTTACCTGTCAGCTGGTTACAACTGTTCACATTTTCTGCCTTTACATATATAGAATTACCACAGTCTTTGGAAAGAAAAAAATAAACTTTATCTAAAGTGACAAACCCTGTCAAAATGTTATTCTTGTCTGTGCCCCCATTAGAGAGATTTACTCTCTTTATTTGTTCTGGTGCCCATTGTTACCAGGCTTGACAGTGAGGGAAAATACAAACATTTGAGTTGTATTCAGAACAGAAATAAAGGGGAAATCTTCCTATTTAGACACTTGTTCTAATGACAACTGTCTAAGAGGACAGTTCCCTAACGAAGAAGAACTTACCTCTCGCTTCCTGTTGTGTCTGCAGGAAATCTGCAAAGAACCCCTCAATGAAATAAAAAAAAACTGACAAAGGATGTTTGTACTTACCAGTGGCGGACTGACAACTCATGGGGCCCCCGGGCAATAGGGGATCATGGGACCCCTGTGTCCTTGCCCAAACTCAAAAAAACCTATGATAAAGGTACCAAGGGCATCTCATGGGGCGCCCTACTGACCCCAGGCCCTCGGGCAGTGCCCGAGTTTCCAAATGGTCAGTCCGCCCCTGGTACTTACAGTTCATTCTAATTCTTGCAGTTCATTAAGGACATGGGATTCAGTTATTCTGAGGCTAACATATTATTCTGCCACCTCCAACAGGAATTGCACACTGGCAAACAAAAGCAATCTGTTGACCACTCCCATAATGATTGACTTTTGCAGAAAAGTACTATCAAGAGCATATCATAAACAAAGAGAGGACCAGTGTCCCTTGATGAACTCCAAGAAACATTCTACATATCTCATCTGGCTTTTATATTTTATTATTTTTATGTATTAATGTCATTTTATATACATGTGTATTATGTCATTATTCTTGGACTTACACACAGCATTGCTTTTAATTACTATTTTAATAAATTGTTTGCAATTTAATTTTTTGCAATTTTTACTATGATCTTGTCTATCTATCTATCTATCTATCTATCTATCTATCTATCTATATATCTATCTATCTATCTATCTATCTATCTATCTATCTATCTATCTATCTATCTATATCCCTATTAATTTGAGATAGTTTCTTGTTACATTAGAGACTTGTAGTCCCACTACATGAGTAATTTAATATGCTAGCATTCTGCTATGTGGCGTCCCGTGATTACGGCGTCCCTATATAGTGGGCTACTGGAAAATGGCCACTCTGTTACTTCCGGTCCCATTGTTTAGAGTGTAATTATACCATGTATACTCTCTTACCACCATAAAAACACGATCATAATTAAGATCACTATGCCCATTTGTTTGTTATGATTTTTGGGCAGTATTTCATGCATTTTCTTTCCCCCAATGCTGCTGTGTTGCCTCCATGGAGAAGTCAGTTTATTCTTCAGTTCGCGCATGCGCGATTTAGGCAAGATGGCGCCTGTTCGCTCAACCGTGCATGCGCACCAAGCCCTTTATAAGGAGGATGTTCGCAGCTGGCACGCTCCCTTTGAAAATGTGCACGAGCACGAAACGCATTAGAGAGGAGCCCAGCTGCTGACGTCACACCGCACAGGCTCTGAGGAAGGCCGGCGGCCATCTTTACTGTTTCTTTAGCCAGATGTGAGTGCATGTGAATTACCTTTATCACATTCCTTTGAATAAAATACTGCACTATCAAACATTCTCTCTCTGGCTTGTTATTTAACGAGCCCCTAAGGTGGTGTCCCGCAACACACCCACTATATGCCCAGTATAGGTCTGTAATAACGGGCGTGATGCCCCTGGAACCTGTGAGTGAGGTCTGCTGATCACCTGACGTGCTGACATGTGCTAGATGATTCGTAATATCCCCATCCGCATCCAGATGACGATGACGGGATTTATATACACAAATGCGCTTTAATATTGCGCTTCTGGTTAGTGCTATATTATACAAAAGCTTCCAGCCACTGAGTCACGGATTTCACCAATATTTATTTATTTAATTTTTACATTTGGACTTTATTGTGTCATACATTGATCACTGAAAGTCACTTTATTTATTCACTTTATGTTTGTGTTCACTATACCAATACGTCATAAATAGACGATACCATTGTTGTATCACTTATAGCGCTTTTTAGCGCCTGCACCCATATTTTCTAACTTTTAATATTTGTTCTCAGCACTGCATTTCTGCATTACATATTTAGTAGCTCTTATTGCTCAGAGAGTTTTCAAGGACCCCACCATTACCATGATTTTGGACCTGGAAGGTGCTCTGCAAATAACTAACACAGTGCAGAGGTGTGAAAAATGCCTAGCAAAAATGTTCAAACTTCACAATATAGAAATACATCCATCCCTCTAGGATACTAACAAAAAACTGAAGCATAATGGGAATAGGAAGGGTTATACCTGGATGGCCAGTAGTTTTTTATATTTGCCAGTGTCCTATTCCTCAAAGATGACAGAATAACATAGCTTCTCAGAATAACTGCATACTGTCTCCCTTACTGAATGAGAAAAAAAAAGTTTTATCTTTCGATATACTTTAAAAAGAAGAAAAGAGATAACTTGCCCAGGATTCTGGACTACATAAAGCTTTCTTTAAAACAGAAGAACGAAGATGTCTGTTGGACTATGCACTATATTCTTGCACAGCTCAGCTTAAAGGAGGTACTAAAAAACAAATAAAGGCCCCACAACATCTCTTTATAACTGAATTGGGAGCAGTCGTCCAAAACCATGGGACCAGTCATAGCTATAGTGCCAGCATCAGTAAATACTATGTTATCTCTGTTGCTGCTTCAAGAGAAGCAATGGAAACATAATAAAATTAGAGAATGTTTAGTGGATTTGTACATAATGTCTTTCCTAGTTTTTCTCCAAACTAAATAAAAAACATTTTTAGGATATTTTTACTTTTTTTCAGTCAGCTATATTGTATTTGAATTAGACCATATTATCACTTTATGCTATTTTTTCTGTCTACTTTTCTGTTTGTTGAAGAAAAAAATCTTCTTCCAATAGTTCAAGCTGTTCCAGCAGAAACCCCTCACAAGTGAATGAAGATGATTGAGACATCCCTCAATCAGTACAGGTTCCAGTGACAGATAATTGTGTCTGAAGGTAGTAAGTTACTACTAAGATGTCTCATTAGGTAAGCTATAGTACTCTGGGAATCCTTGGGAATGTATTAAAGCCCACCTGAAGTTAGCCTAGTGCATCCAAGGTGCAACATTTTATGTTTTTATTTCCTTTAGAGGGCAGCCAAAGTCTGATTATAAAACCTTGTTCCTTGCCAGCATCCTGGATCCTTGCCCTCTGCGAGTAAATAATGATCTCTCTGCAGAGGTTGCACCTTGTTGAGTAGAAGGTCTGACTCAGCAGGGGGTGTGATGGATCACTGCAAATAATCCATTTCTTTGACCACTTGCCCTCCAGAGAATTTACCCCCCTTCCTGACCAGACCATGTTTTGCGTTACTGAGCTGCATTATTCTAATCATGCAATGCTGCACCCAAATTAAATTTGCGTCCTTTTTTTTCCCATGAATTGAGCTTTCTTTCGGTGGTATTTGATTGCCTGTGCAGGGGTTTTTTTGAGCTATAAATAAAAAATGACTGACAATTTTGAGAAAAAAACAATATTTTTGACTTTTTTCTATAAAACATGTCCAGTAAAAAAATTTAAAAAATCAAATTTCGTCATAAATTTAGGCCAAAATGTATTCTGCTACATGTCTTTGTTAAAAAAAAATCCCAATACGTGTAAAGTAATTGGTTTACGTGAAAGTTATAGTGTTTACAAATGGCAGTATATAAACTGAGATTTTTTTTTTTTTTTTTTACTAGTAATGGTGGCGATCAGTGGATTACAGGGGGACTGCGGGACTGCAGCAGGCATTTGGACACTGGGGGGAACTGACTTGATGTCACTGACATCTCCAGTGACACCAATACAGTGATCAGTGATTTGCAATGTGCACGAGTTGACAGGGGGGAGAACTATTTTGTTTACTAACAGTTCTCCCCCACATTGGAGATGCTCGGCAATCACGGGCGCCAGCAAGTAATCACGTGATTTATATATAAGTGATTTTGCATACCCATGCTACCCTGTAGCAGTATATCTGCTATAGAGTGGTCAGGAAGTGGTTTAAAGATCATGTCTGTTTATAACAAACTAATCACACCATTTTACAAAAAAAAAAACAACCAAAAAAACAAAAAAAAACCTAAAGGGCAATCATGTGACAGACCAAGCGAGATTTTTACTTTTTCTGTTCTGCAGCTAGGAGGGTCTTTTTGCAGTGCCCTTGTCTCTTTTTAATAATGTAGATTGTCAATTGGTTACTGACTGTGCCCATCAACTGGGTCCACACAGGTTCCTTTAGTCTAAGGACCAGTTCACACTACAAAAACGCACTCCAGATGCATTCCGAATACCTTTTTGCTTACAGCTCACACCACACGCAGTTCTGGTGCAGTTTTGATGCAGTTTGCCATGTTCCAGTATGGTTCTGTGCAGAAAAAAATGTTGCATGTTCTACTTTTTTCTCTGCACCAGAAACTGACTGGAACTGACTGCACTAGTGTGAACCAGGGCCATTGGAATACATGTAAAACACTGTGCATGCATTTCTGATGCAGAAAAAAGCGCACTGAACTGCATCTAGTGTGAACTAGCTTTAAAGGACAAAGGAGCAGTAACAAGACCAGTTTGGAGAACAGCAAAATGCAGCAGAAAACAACAAGCAATCATGGGTCCCCACAACCAGACGAAGCAACACAGAGGGCCAAATTACTGCAAATATAGGTAAACAATTATGGAGATTAGATGCATTCAGTTTTAAAATTAAATTCATGCTTCTATGAAGTCCAGTTCTACATCATATATTAAGAGCCGTATTTCTGTGAACTGAATGATTTCTGAGCTGTTTAATTTATTTGGGAAACTCAATACAATTTCCAACAGCTATATCTCTGGACAATAGGCATGTCAGATTTCTTGTTTTGCAGAAGGTTTATTCACATGTCCCATATGTAGGTGTGTACCTTGGAATGCATTCAATGAACAAACAGGAGATAGATGAGTCTGACTGGGGCAATAAATGGCTCATTAAACCAAATCTTCACCCTTCTAAAAATATTAACAGCTTCAAAGCCATCTAATGGAATAAATATTCCAACAACATTTGTCTATAGTCAGTCACCATGTTTAGTGTTCCAGTGAGCAATCTTGATGATTTCCCAGATGAGATAATACAAGCTTAGAATTAATATTCTGCCTTGAAGCCTATTGTTGCAATCCCATAAAAGAATACACTATAAAAAGATGAGATGGCTTTAACCCCTTAAATGCCATGGATGTCATAGCTATAGTCATAATTGTTCCTGGAGATAGATATATAGATATATTAAAAGTACAACTAAAAACTACTGCATGACTGTACCAAACAGTACCAAATCCAGTTACTATGTGATGCACAAGTCTCGTAAAATAAACAAAAACGCTGTTGACCTTCTCTGAGTAAAATCCTCCTTCATTTGTTTCTCACATTCTCTGCTCCCTCTCTGATAGGATGTAGTCACTGTTTGGTTGACATTTTCCACCTTACACCTTTGAGCCACCCATGGCACAAATTTCAGCCAGTTCACCAGGAATCAGATAAAATTTGACCTGTGTATGGCCTCCTATCTTCTCTGCCCTCCCTCCTTTCCATTTGACTTATTTGTAAGTTGTAATGAGTTGAGCTCTACAGCATTGTGATGATGGCTTTCCCTAATCAGCCTTCCTATAGCCTCCCTGGTGGTATTCCTGAGTGTAGCTCGGGGTAAAGTTTCAGTACCACAAGCGGTAACCCCAAGCTACACTCGGGAATACCATGCGGCGCTGCTCCACGATCCCTCGATCACTTACCTTGTCCTGCGCTCCCGCGATGTCTCTCCTGCAGTGTCCCCGGCAATGTCCTCCGGCCGATGCCTATATCTGTCTTCTGGGTTCCGTCCCCTGCGAGTGTCGGGACGTACAGGGGAGGGAACGGCGGGAAATTTGAAAATGACAAAAAGTGACATTCACTAAAATCACTAAAATCACATAGTAAAACATTACTGTATCAAAGCATTTCACATACATTTTGTCTCTAGTGCTTTGCCCTGTGCCCTGCCTTCATTTTTACTGTTCTTATTGCCTGGAAACTGAGAAACGTCCATGGCATCCAAAAAGCGTCCCTTTAGGTCAAAAGCGGTTTTAGACCAACTAGAGAACAGTGATAGTAAATTAGAATTACTTGCAGAATTGAGTGTTAATGATTTGTGGGGAAATTCTTCATCAGACACTGAAAATGATTTTGCGATGTTGCTCAGTGATGTGCGAACTTGGAGCTATATTTCAAATTTCAGTGTTTTTGGTTTGATTATATTATTGAATTAAATTTATTATTATTATATTATTATTTTTTATGATTATTTATTAAATTATCATTTGATTTCGTGTTTCAAGTTTTATCCTACCCAGGATGTTTACTAGACTCTTGTTCGGACAGACTTCAGTGAGTTATTCCTAAGAATTACAGGCCCACAATATAAAACGCCAAATTACCATGCAAAATAATGGTACCGCTTTCAGCAATAAAAAAATGAAATAATCATACCGCCAGGGAGGTTAAAGTGGTTGTAAACCCTTTCGTGCCCAGTGAAGTGAGTGACCGCAGGTGATACACAGATATATGAAAACCCTCCTACATATGTTTTACCTGTCTATATACAGTCTTCTCTTCTCCACATCCGTTAAAAGTGCTGAATTCGATAGCTTGTCTGAGAGGTCAAAAAAAGAGAGTGGAGAGCTGAAGTTACACTCTGAGTTCAGTGAGTAGAGCTCTGAAATCTGATTGGATGGAAGAGACATACCCTCCTTCATACAGATAATAGAGAACAGAGCTGAGGCTCTCAATCTGCTGGAGGTCCCTCCTCTGTCACCATTTTTCTGTTGGTGTCAGAAAAACTTGTCAGAAGTGACTCCCATTCATAGCAGAGGAACAAAGCAGCTGACAGAAATGACGCTTAGTGCTTTTAATTGAGACAAGTACACACTATTCAGGGATATGCTTTGTTCATATTTCATGTCTGAGGTTTACAACCACTGTAAGGTCTATGTACTGCTAAAAGTTAAAACTAAGCTACAAATGTAACTTTGATGTCTTAACTGTGATAACACCGTGGTTTATTTTCTAACCTTTGTACTAGTCAAATTCATTATTTCCTTCATTGCCTTTAATTATAAAATAAAGTGGCATTCAGCAATTGATATATCTGGCTTTACTTGCTTCACACAGTTTTTATTTTTAGCTACAGAAAGGTATACAACACAAATTACTGCTAATAATTTCCTTGAGCTCAAAGACTAAGCTCCATTTCTGACTCTGTGCTTTTTACCCCCTACAGTAAATATACATAGTGTAAACAAAAGACAACAGTGCTTTCTTTGTTTACTAAGTCTTTCTAGAATTTGGAGTCCTCCAGTCTGAAATCACACTGAATGATATTTAGGCACCATTTAGAAAATATATTACTTCATGTTCTAAGCTGATGAGATCATTGGGTGGTGCGAATTAATAAAATAGTGCCTATCACTTTATTATTTTGCATTATATGTATTCAGAATGAGTACACAAAGTACAAAATGAACACATATACTGATTAGAATTGAACAATAATTTTCTTAATGTATTTTTATTTTTGGAAACATTACCTTGATGTGGACACATTTCTTCTTTTATTTACTTTTCCTTTTGTAGTCATATATTTTTCAGCCAAAGGATGAGAATGAATAAATAAAAGGAAATTAAATGAAAATGGCATTAAAGGGAGAGGGATGCAAGGATAATTAGGTGGAAAAATATAAAATGTTCCAGAAAGCAATGGAATAAATAGTCAATGTGATGTAGACTTGTCAAAAAGAGGAAAGTACTGTCTGTTGGAGGATTTAAAAGTCTACATTTAACAAGGGAATGTCAGAGGACAGTAGGTGGTATTCCATTTTGAACATGCTAGTGACGGGTCCAGATGTAGCTTGTCTGATCTGGGCATTCAGTTTTCTGTCTCTTCAAAGTCTATACCCCCCCTTTTTTCTCACCAGAGTCCAGTCCAGCATAACCTCTACCCTGCCCTCCATTTCCTTCCCGTATCTCCTTCTGTCACCTCTGTTTCTCTGGTCCTTGGTGTCCATAACAAGCACTGGCACAGCTGGCAGGACACTAAACAGGGCTCCTCCTCACTGAACTGCACATAGCTGGTGAATGCAGTGGTGTATTTAGGTTTCGTGCTGCCATAGGCAACACAAAAATGCCCCCCCCCCCACGGAAGACCCTGCCCATATGGAAGAGAAATACATTTTACAATATATTTAGAAAAAAAGTTATATATGTTACATATATGTACAATATATTGGCCTACATTAATATATTTTAACATGTATTCTAAAAAATGTAAATTTAAATATATTTTCTAAAGGTATATATTTAAAAATATATATATTTTTAAAATATATTCTTCATATTTTTTTTAACATATTAAAAAGTAATTTTAACATATATGTTTACATATATTTGTAAATGCATTCCCAAAATGTAGATTAAATGTATTTTCAGAGACCTATGTTTGAAAATGTATTCTTAAAAATATTATTCATATATTCTTTAATATATAAAAAACAAATTTCAACATACAGTGTTTGTGTGTGTGTGTGTGTATATATATATATATATATATATATATATATATATATATATATGTATATATATATTTTTTTTTAATATACTGAATATGGCCAAATTTGAAGTATTTCAAATATATGTCAATATATTTGGGAAGAATATTTTTAAAATATATTTAAATTATATTTTTCTTCCACGTGGGTGACACCGACCAACACCACCCTCCCCCATGAAGAGAGCTTGACATTAACCAACAACACCCCAGCCCCCCCAACCCCCACCAGAGAGAACCTTCAACTACCACCACCCCCTCATACACTGGCAACCCCCCACACCCTGGCAAGAGAGAAGACCCTCACCTTCACAGCTCTGGACATCCCCGGGAACAAGAGTCGGGCTCTGCATACACCATCAAGCAGTCCACAGCCTCTCTTAGATCCCACCTGGTCCCCATGCTGTGTATGTGCCTTCTTCCATCCCTTCTTTCTACGGGTGGCCCCTGAAAAATGCCGCTGCCCCCCTGAAAAGTGCCACCCTAGGCAAATGCCTTGTTTGCCTTGTGGGAAATACACCCCTGGGTGAATGGAGTCTGACTTGTGTGTTACTGTGGCTGAGAGTGACTCAGAGAAGCAGTGGCGGGGGGGGGGCTCAGTGTGCAGAGCACAGTGGGGGGCAAAACTGAATTCTGGGGGGCATAGTCTGACCCAGCACCACCCTAGTTCTGGCCATGGCGAGTGATAAGATATGATTTTGGGGAGATTTTATCTATCTAGTATATATATTAAATGCTTACAGTATACACACATATCCTGTATATACAATATAAACATATATCATAAGGCAACTCCAAAACCCAAATGTCCCCAAAGATGTTGCATATTGATCTACTGTTCCAAAAAATGTAAGCAATGTTAATTTAATTAGTAGAAAAAAATTAGATCCACTCTAGATCACTTCCAAATATAAACAAGCAGCCGCTGTGAACTGTGATACCAGTCAATCAAATAATACAAACAAAAATCATCCATATGGAATTTACAATCAAAACTGAAATTGCATTAATGCACGTGAAAAAATATGTGAAGTAAATAAAAACTCAGTAATATATAACATTAAATAAAGTATTCATATAAATATGCCAAATATTATATAACACAGAACATAAATGTCAATATACAGTAGAGTGTATCAAAAAGAAAACAGTTTGACAATGATCATAATCAAGAAAATCAAGTATCTGGCTGCTCGTCCCTAAATGAATACATATGCCAGAAGACCCCCCCAGGGGGACTTTATTGCAGCATTGAAAAATTATATATATGTCCTAAAAAGACATTATGGTAAAATAATTATCAGCTTTATTACATATACATTTATTGTATAAAATACATACATTCTAAAGGAAACATTGCTCCGACAGTGTTCTTACAAAAAGACTCTTAACACAATTTCAAAGACCATACAGATAGGAAGGGAAAATTACCCCTGGGGTAATTTTAAAATTGTTTTCTACCAAACTGAATACAGCTTTGTAATAATTCACCACTTCAATACTGGACACTTTCACTCCCTTCCTGATCAGGCCAATTTTTAGCTTTCAGAACTTTGAATGACAATTGTGCAGTCATGCAACATTCTACACATATTACATTTTTATCATTTCTTTCACACAAATATAGAATTCTTTTGGTGGTATTTAATCACCAGTGGGTTTTTTATTTTTTGCTAAATGAATTAAAAAAGACTGTCATTTTTTAAAAAAGTCTGCGTTTTTCTTAGTTTATGTTATAAAATTGTGAAACTAAATAGTATTGCTTCATAAATATAGGCCAAAATGTATTCTTCTTTATTTCTTTGATAAAAAGAACCCAAATCAATATTTAATATGTAGTCTGCAGGAAAATCCACAAACTATGGTATATATCTGAAATTTTTTTTTTTTCACAATTTGTTTTTTTTACATATTGTCACCAGTGCAGTACAGCCTCCTCATATAACTGGTTTGGCAGTGATCAGCAACACTGACTTGCTTTTTCATTACATTTTTCTTTTTTATGATTTGTTTTTTTGAATACTGTGAACAGAGCCATACAGTGTTGCCATAGTAACACTGTACTACTCTGTTGAAGTGATCAGGATTTTTTTTGTTTTGTTTTTTTTACACGCTATGATTGCTTATACAAGTGAATTTCCCTGGTATAAGCAACCATTTTTACTGAATGAAATCAAGCTATTCCGTGTTTACTATTGTGGTTAGCTGTGATTGGCAACAGCTAATCAGATTGTACTGATGGGCTGTGATTATCCCTGTCTGTACCATGTGATCACTGTGACCAATCACAGAGATTAACACAATAGTGAATGAACACCATCCATTGTATACAATTGTCATGTGATCTGCTGTGATTGGTCACAGTGATCAGTTATCCGCTGTGTGATGAAAATATCAGGTGACAGATAATGCCACAGCGTGGCCGGTGGGGCGCATGCGAGGTGTGTTGCAGGGAAGTTTTCATATGGCGTCCTCCCAGAACGACAGGTTTCCCGCCCAGCAGTCATTTGTCTATAATCCAGGCAGAAACTAGTTAATACATCATTATATGTATTTTTTCATACCTGAATTGGACCTGGTATCAGTCTCTTGCAAACCCTGTACAGCAGGGCTAGAGTGTGAGAGGTAGAAACATTACAGGTGCTGACATGAGCCGACAAGACATATGCTGATTATCTTTTTTATGAGATAATATTTTTATCCTGTAATTTTTAGTCAGAGGTTGGTTTTAGGGGTTAGTTCGCACCAGAACCAACTTTCTGTTCGTGTTTCCCACACCACATTCAAAACACACTGGGTGTGCGATCTGTGGTGGGTGTCAATGCATTCCTACCAACACCTCAAATAGAGATCACAAGGGCAGTGCATTTTCCTGAACTAAATCGCATCGTACTGCAGTACCATGCAATCTGGGTGCCGTGCGTTTTTTAAAAGTGGTTTGTGCACTACTTTTGAAGCAATCCAGTGCAATTTCAGGCAATTCAAATGAATGGGCTGAAAATCACAAAGCACTGAATTGTACAGGAATGTGGATCACATTCCTGTTTGATTCAGATGTGAGCCATCCCTAAGTTAGCAATGCAAACTAGATGTCTATTGTATGATACCTATCATTTATGAGACACTATATGCTGTTTCAGATTGCATACTGAGGCTAATTTGGGACAATAAAAGGACAATTTCAGTAGCTGAAGATGTTAATACAAATTTACTTAGAAATCCCCATTATGTCTGTTATAAGTATAGTAATGTCTGCATTCTTGAAATTGTTCTATTGCCTCTAGATTTTTGAGCAATGGATGCAGCATGTGTATATCATTGCAGAATGTTTGCGTCTGTATATATACCCCTTTATACAGTCTAAATGAGTGTTCTGTACTTCACATACTTGCACAAAGGCAGATATTTTAGCATAAAGTGAATGCACTTTATTGTATAACTGAGCCGAATGTCCTGTTTTATCAGTAAATGGCAGGTGATATTTAGAGTGAAATAACATGTCAGGTTCTAAGTGCTGTAAAGTGGTTCTCTTTTGTTTACATCTATATTTAGATAGCAGGGGGAAGAAGCATGCTGTAGCATGTGGCTAGATGATTTATGCATGCCAATTTTTCTAAGAAATGATGTGTATGGAGGCAGCGGCATACAATCAATTCATGTTATTTCCTTGTTTCCAAAAGAATCTAGACATTTCATTCAGACTGAAAGAAAACATAACACAAATAGCAGTTTATATTAAAAAAATGCAAAGAAGAATGGGGGAGAGTGACTCTTGGTAACCATGCATACATCAATTTTTAGGGCCTATTCACCCTATGCATTGCATTAATGCACATGCCTAAGCACAAAGCATTATCATGCTTAACCCCTTGGCGCCAGCGCCTCCCGGCCCTTTAAGGGTTCCAGAAGCCGGGAGGCGGGCGGGGTTTTAGGGTCATGTGACCGCCGTGATTCGCTGCCACGGTGGTCACATGATCAGGAAAGGTCCCGATCAAAATAGGAGATCTGGCCCTTTCCGTGAGTACCGAACGTGTGTGCTGGGAGCGTGCAGGGAGCACTCTCTCAGCACATACTGTATGTTTTGTTTTTAATAGAACGCAAATGTGTGGCCACTCAGCGTCTAGGCCCAGACGCCGAGAGGCCACACATTTGCATTCGGTAGGTGCCAAGAGGTTAAGGCACACTGCATTCAATTCATTTAATTTTGCAAAAAATTATCTTTTTCAATGCAATGCACCATAATGCATGGCGAAGTGCACTGCAGCACAGGTGTGTTGCCCACTACTGTAGTTTTTTAAATGAATCATGCAATAATGTGTGTTCCAGTAACACATGCTTTATTGCACCACAGCACTCAAGGGAGTCCCAGAGTAGAAGAAGAAAAAGAAGACCTGAACAAAGGGCTGGCATGACAGGGGTTAAAGGGGTTGGGAGAGGAGAGTTCCATTAGCTAAGGGGGGAGTCTAAGTGGTTTTAAGGAGAGCGCGGGTGAAGTCACAAGGTGTGATCTGACAGGGTGTGGCAGGGGGTCTTCAGTCAGAAGAGAGTTTTGACAAGGTAAACTTCCCTCCCGCCTGCCTGTTTGTTTTATGGTTTGTTTTTGGTGGTGGTTGTGCCAGTTGGTGCCTGAGGACAACCTGCTGGGTTCAAGGTCCTCGTAGGTTACTTTGGGCACAAGAAAGGCACTTTGTAGGAACCCATCTGAGGTATGGCTTCCAGTTGTTCTGGTGGGGGTATCTGCGGTGGTGTCTCCAAGTCGATGGTGTTGCAGCTAGTTAAGCAGGACGCAGGTATTCATTTTTTTCATGCCTATTAGGACCTTTTGCTATTTGTGTTTTGTTATTTAAATGTTATTTATTAATGGTTGTAATAAAGGGCCATTTTTGGCCATTAACTCCAGTTTTTGTTGTCTGTGTGGTTACTTAGGGTAAAAAGGGAGTAGGTATTGTTTAGGGGGGACTGGATCAAGCCATCTTTAGTCCCCTGGTCATGTATGAATTGACTCATAAAGCAGAACTAAACCACTCAATGAATGGCCTCTCTCTGCCCCTTTTCTGCTTAACATGGCAGAATTTCTGTGTGTGCACACAAATGCTACCAGCTTCTGGCAGATTGCCACTACAATGTTGTGCCCAGACTGTCTAAAAGCTTGCCCCCTATGAAGTTTTAGGAAATTATTGTTTTTCATTCACATTTTACATGCCTTATATTTGTGGTGGTTTTTTATTTATTTATTTTGCTTCTTCAGAATAATTATTTTGCTTTCTTTTTCATGATTCAAAATTCTGTTTTTCTAGCCCCTCCAACTGTCAAGCATTGAAAATTTGGACAGAATAAGTCTTAGTAAGTCATGCACAGTGCAAATCATAGTGATCTGAGATGAGAAACAGCTAGTGAGGGAAAGTCTGGATATAGTTTTGTATGTGGACATTTTTATTGATTTATTACAATGTTAAAATAACAATAGATGAGAATGATTTTAAAATACAGAACATGACACAAGGTATGAATTAAGGAGTAAAGCGAGGTTCACATTACAGCAGATCAGGAACATGTGTGAACTTGTGGGTTGACACAGCAATGTTCGTCGCTGTATCAACGGTTTCTTTTTCAACAAAGAACTTACCAGCATTCTTTTAGACTAAGGCAGGCCTTACATGGGTCAAATTCCAAATTAATTTTCTTTGGAAAATCAGAAATTTCATGTATTTTGTAATCCAATGGTGCCACCATTGATTTCAAAATTCGAACAACCAAGCCTTCACTTTTACATGCTGCTACAGAAAAGAATTTTGGTGGCCAAGAATATTCTTTTCTCTCCAGGTCACAGCTCATGCTTGTTTCTTTTTTGATTACATTTCTCACAGGATTCTCCCATCATTGATTAGAAATTTGTTCGTTTTTAAAAAAAATTCCAACTTGCCAGATCTCTCAAATTCGATGGTAGCACAAAAAATGGTAGCACATTTCTGTGGCCCAATAATGGTGCAAACTGTGAACTAAAATTCTTAGAAAAGCTTTGCAAAAGAAAGTTTTTGTCAGAATTCGACTCATGTATGGCCGGCTTAAGAAATGTCTTGCGACATAGATCTCTTGAATACAATATGCCCATCCCTTCATGCCTATAGCAAGCTATTGAACCTTGAATGTGTTGAGCAGGGGTGGACTGACCAGTCGAGCACTCGGGCACTGCCCGAGGGCCCAGGGTAAGTAGGGGGCCCCATGAAATGCCCCTGGTACCTTTTATAGGCTTTTTTTGAGTGTGGGCAAGGAAACAGGGGCCCCATGATCCCCTATTGCCCAGGGGCCCCATGAGTTGTCAGTCCACCCCTGGTGTTGAGTTTAGGGTCCTGGACTGGGTGTCTTCGATGTCCTCCTTCTTCCCCCTCTTTTCCCCTCCCTTGTCTATCCTCTTTGATATCTCTTTTCATCTCCCTGGCATGGAAACTCTTTTACTTCTTCTATGGTTTTTCTCTTTGAAGTAGACTAAACCTATGGATGGGATCTAGCAGCACATCCTGGTTAATGTTTTGCCAGCCACCTTGGTCCCTGTTGGACAGCCATGGATCACCCTTGCAGCACAGTCTAAAGAAAAACTTTACCCATAACAATTTGATAAAAAAATTATATTCTTTAGCAAGGAATATTCCAAATTAACCTCCCTAGCGGTCTGATTATGTCCATATTTCTGTGCTCAAAGCGGTACATTTTTTTGCATGGAAATATGTATTTTTTTTATTGTAGGCCTGTAATTTTTAGGAATAACTCACTGAAATCTGTCCGAACAAGAGTCTAGTAAACATCCTGGGTAGGATAAAACTTGAAACACGAAATCACACATTTTTAATTTAATAAATAATCATAAAAAATAATAATATAATAATAATACGTTTAATTCAATAATATAATCAAACCAAAAACACTGAAATTTGAAATATAACGCCAAGTTCGCACATCACTGAGCAAAGTCGCAAAATTGTTTTCAGTGTCTGATGACGAATATCCCCACGAATCATTATCACTCAATTCTGCAAGTAGTTCTAATTTACTATCGCTGTTCTCTAGCTGGTCTAAAACCGCTTTTTGGACGCCATGGACATTTGTCAGTTTCCAGGCAGAAAGAACAGTAAAAATGTAGGCAGGGCACAGGACAAAGCACTAGGGACAAAATGTATGTGAAATGGTTTGATTCCCACCGTTCCGTCTCCATACATCCCGACGCTCGCAGGGAACGGAACCCAGATGACAGATGCCGGCATCCTCCGGATTACATTGCCGGGGACACTGCAGGAGGGACATGGCGGGAGCGCAGGACAAGGTAAGTGACCGAGGGATCCCGGAGCAGCGCCGCATGGTAAGCCCGAGTGTAGCTCGGGGTTACCGCATGTGGTACTGAAACTTTACCTCGAGCTACACTCAGGAATACCGCCAGGGAGGCTACTAACTATGCTACCAAAATTAGTGTGTGCTGTAAATTGCCTCCAGCATTGCTCCTGTGTCTGTGTCACAAGCTGCAATTTTGCTGAAGTCCAGAACCCCTGAGCTGCCATAAATCTTTAGGCTGTTAGCAGGTCAGCCTCTAGTGGCTCAGATTTGCAGCACAAGGCCAAGAATAGAGAACAACTGAGCACATGCAGAGCAGGGTGATTCCGTGCATTACTGGATTTTAACAGCATAAGTACTTATTTTTAATGTTTTACTTAACTATACCTGCAAAAGGGCCAGCCTGAAGTGATTTATCGGACTTAATTTTCTGACTAACGTTCCTCTTTAATGTCCTGCATACCTATGGACTGTTGGTATGTTTAAATCTGACTCAATGTTATTGATGGCTATATCTCTGATATACAGTTTAATTATGCATTGGCCACATTTGCCTATTTTAGTAGTACTTTGTAATAACTTCACTTCGGTAAACTTTAATAAAAACCTGTTGAAAGTGATATGAATAGGCTGGCTACATGCAGAACACATTTTGCAATGGACTAGCAATGTTTTATGATATTCTTAAGTTACTTAGGTTCTCTGGGTCTGAGCCAGTCAGCTCCGATAAAATAAAGTCTTGGTGTTTTCCTCGGGCTTTTCTATCTCCACTAATCCAGGAATTAGGCAAACTCCAGAAACAGGTAGGCTAGAGGTAATTCTAAAATAAAATGTACATGTAAATAAATGTTTTTTATTAGTTTTGTTTTTATTAAATATATTATAAGACTCTATGCCTCTATATAGTCACATATACCGGTAAGTAAAAAATACAGATTTTTTTTTCGTTTTTACACATTTTAAAGTATAACTAGCTGGTGAAGGTTTACAATCACTGTCAGGTTTGTATTGCTGTCTGTTTCCTTGTTAGGGAGATTCACTCTCTCCAATTTGCCTGCTCACCAATGTCACCAAGAATGAAAGTAAGAATAAATCCACAATTGTACTTGTCATCAGAAGAGGATTTGATACAGGACGTGCAGGGAAGTCTCCCTAATGAGATACATATAACACAAAAAATGGTGGTTTTAACCTCCTCTGCTCTGTCTAAAATTAAAAAATGGCTTTAGATATACAGTGCTTTAAGTGTTGTCTTTTTGGACTCTCTTTTCCTGTTTATGAGTAATTTATGTTTTGATATATTTAAACACAATTTTGAGACATCTTCACAGAACAATCAGAGGAACTTAAGTCCCGCATTTAGCTGCAGGCTGTCTATGATATTTAACCAGATTCTTTTAAGTTGATGAATTTATTTCTAAAAAGCTACCAGTCTGACCTACATCTTTCACATGATTTGGGATTACTTGGCAGCTTTGATGATATCTTATTTAAGACATTTAAAATGATCTATGCACAGTTTAATTTTCAGTACTCATGATTTGTCGTAGCTGCTAGTTCTAAGCACTTCTGTTTACAGTCAATGGACAACTGAGTCTCAGCCTCACAAAACCAAAAATTCCTGGAATGGCTACAGTTAGACAAGAATTTAAACACAGGAAAGTGACTAAAGAAAGAGTATTAATTTTAAAAATGTAGGTATTAAGCACAGCCTTTAATCCTCTCTTATCCACATAATGTATGAATAGTGTGCTAATGTCCCATGATGTCCCAGAGCAACCAATCAGCTGCCTACTGTCATTCCTGCAGTTCAGGTATTAAAAGATTTACAAACTTACAAATATTATTTACATTGGTAACATATAAAAACAAAAGGCTATAGATAAAACCCAACCATAGGAATACCTGTCTGTAATTATTGACATGATAAATGATGGTACAGATTAGCTAAGTTTATCAATTCATCAATAAACCAAAACAAAGAACACAGACACATATAATTTAAAGGGTAACTCCACTTTCATGGAAAAAATATAGCACAAAATGTATACCATACACAGTACAATGACTACACAAACCATATGGTAATTTAAAGTTAAATATTACCTTTCCATTTCAATCTGCAGCTTGGTGTACAAAACGTACCCCAGAATTGTCATTTCCTGGTTGTGTGAGTGGCTCATGGATTTTCCCAGACGTCTGCACTAAGATATAAATCAGATTTTAGGCATCCTCTGAATTAAAAATAAAATTTTTTGCCAGATACTCCAAAAGGGTTAAATGGGTTCTAAAGACAGAAGTTTTTTTTTTTACCTTAATGTGTTTTATGCATTAGGGTAAAAAAAAACCTTCAGTGCACAGCTTCCCCCAAACCTCCCCCCTTTTAATTACCTGAGCTCACGCTCAATCCAGTGCTGTGCCCAAGAGCATCATTGCTGCTCTTTCTCTCTTCACTGGCTCAGAGGTAGCATTAGGAGCCATTGGCTCCTGCTGCTGGAAATCACAGCCAGTGAGGAAGGAGAAGGGAAGGAGCAGAACCACATTGTGTGTGTCAATGGACACACAGAGCATGGCTCAGGAGCAAACCTGCATGAGTGCTCCCATAGTAAGCAGCTTGCTATAGGGCACTCAGCAAGGGAAGGAGCCAGGAGCACCTGTAAGGACCTGGGAAGAGGAGAATTTGGGCTGCTCTGTGCAAAACTATTGCACAGAGCAGGTAATTAGACCATGTTTGTAATTTTATATATATATATATATATATATATATATATTTTTTTTTTTTTTTTTTTTTTTTCTATATATTGTTCCAATCACCTCCATGGCCACAGATGTATAAAATCAAGCACCTAGGCATGCATACTGCTTCTACAAACATTTGTGAATGAATGGGTCGCTCTCAGAAGCTCAGTGAATTCAAGCATGGTACCGTGATAGGTTGCCACCTGTGCAATAAGTCCATCCGGGAAATTTCCTTGCTACTAAATATTCCACAGTCAACTGTTAGTGGTATTATAACAAAGAGGAAGCAACTGAGAACAACATCAACTCAACCACGAAGTGGTAGGCCATGCAAAATGACAGAGTGAGGTCAGCGCATGCTGAAGGGCACAGTGCACAGAGGTCACCAATTGACTGCAGAGTCAATAGCTAAAGACCTCCAAGCTTCGTGTGGCCTTCAGATTAGCACAACAACAGTGCGTAGAGAGCTTCATGGAATGGGTTTACTTGGCCAAGCAGCTGTTATCCAAGCCTTACATCACCAAGTGCAATGCAAAGTGTCAGATGCAGTGGTGTGAATCACATCACCACTGAACACTGAACTCTAGAGCAGTGGAGACTTGTTCTCTGGAGTGATGAATCACGCTTCTCTGTCTGGCATTCCGATGGATATGTCTGGGTTTGGTGGTTGCCAGGAGAACGGTACTTGCCTGACTGCATTGTGCCAAGTGTAAAGTTTGGTGGAGGGGGGGTTATGATGTGGGGTTGTTTTTCAGGGGTTGGGCTTGGCCCCTTAGTTCCAGTGAAGGGAATTCTAAAGGTGTCAGCATACTGAGACATTTCAGACAATTTCATGCTCCCAGCTTTGTGGGAAAAGTTTGGGGATGGCCTTCCTGTTCCAACATGACTGCACACCAGTGCACAAAGCAAGGTCCATAAAGACACGGATAAGTGAGTTTGGGGTGGAGGAACTTGACTGGGACTTGAACTTGAGTCCTGACCTCAACCCGATAGAACACCTTTGGGATGAATTAGAGCAAAAACTGCGAGCCAGGCCTTCTCATTCAACATCAGTGCTTGACCTCACAAATGCGCTTCTGGAAGAATGGTCAAACATTCCCATAGACTTGTGGACAGCCTTCCCAGAAGAGTTGAAGCTGTTATAGCTGCAAAGGGTGGGCCAACTCCTCCTGGCTACCCTTCTTCCTCTCCTCTGAGCTACCCACTATCATCCTTGGGGATTTCAACATCCCTGTCAACCTCGACAACCCGGACACAGCCCGTCTCCTCCACTTAACCTCCTCCTTTGCACTTGCACAGTGCATACAATCCACCACCCACTCCGACGGTAATATCCTTGATCTTGTCTTCTCCAACCGCTGCGCTCCCCACAACCTCACTAACACCCCCTTCCCTCTCTCTGACCACAACCTGATTACTTTCTTTATCTCCTCATCCTCCAATGCCTACCCTTCCAAATGTCACACTACTACCAGCCGTAACCTCCGCAACCTTAACCCTGCCTCCCTCCACTCCGCAGTTGATCAACTCCATGACCGCATCCTCCCCCTGTTCTGCCCCGACTTGGCTATGACCGCCTACAACAATGCGCTGTCAACAGCCCTGGACTCACTAGCGCCTTTAACCACACGCAACATCAGACCCCGACTGCTCCAGCCCTGGCAGACTGATCACACCAAAACCCTCAAACGACACAGTCGTGCCCTGGAGCGACTATGGAGCAAAACCAAATCCCAACAAGCCTTCACCCGATACAAATCTGCCTTCCACACCTACACCTCCTCCCTCCATACTGCCAAACAAGCCTACTTCCTGACCCTCATCAAGGCCCTCTCCTCCAATCCTCGCCGACTCTTCTCCACCTTCAACTCTCTACTCTCGCCACCCCCACCTCCACCCAGCACCTCACTCACTGCCCTTGAGATTGCCAATCACTTCAAAAACAAGATTGACACAATTCGCAAGGACATTGCCGCAACTCACACGCCTTCTCAACCCGTCCCCTCTCACACAGCTACCCCCTCATCCCCCCTCCCCCTCGACATAACCCACAGGGACTTCGTCGCTGCTCAAACTCCCTCCAACCCCCTTCCCCCTCACTCAGCTACCCCCTCTACACCCCTCTCCCACGGCCCCACCACTGCTCTGACCTCCTCTCCCACCCCACCCTACATTCCTCATACTGAAGCTCCCCCAACACTCCGCACCTTTGACCTTACTACCATCGAAGAAGTCTCCAAGATCCTCTCTGATGCCCGCCTCACCACCTGCCCCCTTGACCCTATCCCCACACAACTCCTACAACCTCCCTCCCCCTCCATCCTACGCTCCCTCACCCACATCTTCAATCTCTCCCTCTCCTCCGGCACTTTCCCTTCCCCTCTGAAACATGCACACATCACCCCCATACTTAAAAAGCCCTCCCTGGACCCCAATGACCCGAACAACCTCAGACCCATCTCCCTGCTCCCATTTACATCTAAACTCCTCGAGCGCCTAGTCTACGCCCGCCTATGCTCTCACCTCAACGACAACAACCTCCTTGATCCCCTACAGTCCGGCTTCCGTCCCCTACACTCCACCGAAACTGCCTTACTCAAACTCTCCAACGACCTGCTAACCGCCAAAGCTAATGGCCACTATTCAGTGCTCCTACTCCTTGACCTCTCTGCGGCCTTTGACACAGTCGACCACCCCCTCCTCCTCAAAAAACTACACTCCCTCGGCCTCAGAGATTCTGCTCTCTCCTGGCTCTCATCCTACCTGTCACAACGCTCTTTCAGCGTTACCTATAATGCCACCACCTCCCTCTGACTCCCCCTCTCTGTTGGGGTCCCTCAAGGCTCTGTCCTCGGGCCCCTTCTCTTCTCCATCTACACCTCCTCCCTTGGCCAACTCATACACTCTCACGGCTTCAACTACCACCTCTATGCCGACGACACACAAATCTATCTCTCAACCCCCCACCTCACCCCCTCGGTCTCCGCCCGAATCACACACCTGTTGAGCGACATATCAGACTGGATGTCGCTCCACTTCCTTAAACTGAACCTCTCCAAAACCGAGTTTATTGTCTTCCCTCCAGCCCGGACACCACCCCCCATTGACTTCTCCATCATGTCCAACAACGCCACCATCAAACCCGCCCCGCAGGCCAGAGTACTTGGTGTCATTTTGGACTCCAACCTATCCTTCCAGCCCCAAGTCCACTCTTTAACAAACTCGTGCAGACTCCACCTCCGCAACATCGCCAAAATCCGCACGTTCCTAACTCCAGAAACCACTAAACAGCTCATCCACTCCCTCATCATATCGCGACTCGACTACTGCAACTCCCTCCTCACTGGCCTGCCTCGCCGCTGGCTATCCCCGCTTCAGTCCATCCTGAATACGGCTGCCAGACTCATTCACCTTTCCAACCGCTCCGTTTCCGCCACCCCCCTCTGCCAATCCCTCAACTGGCTTCCGATTGCGCAACGGATCAAATTCAAAATCCTAACGCTGACGTACAAAGCTGTCCACCATACTGCCCCGAACTACATCACTGACCTAATATCCAAGTACCGCCCAGCACGCACACTCCGCTCCTCACAAGACCTCCTTCTCTCTAGTTCCCTGGTCTCCTCCTCCCATGCCCGCCTCCAGGACTTCTCCAGGGTGTCACCCATCCTCTGGAACTCCCTGCCCCAACCCATCAGATTATCACCTACTCTCCTCTCCTTTAGGCGCACCCTGAAAACCCATCTCTTCAGGGAAGCCTACCCCGCCCCCTGCTAACTTGCCGACCTCCTCCACTCTTCCTACCACTCCATCCCCCACAGCTATCTCCTCCTGTGCCACCATCCCCTCCCTCCTAGATTGTAAGCTTGAAAGAGCAGGGCCCTCGATCCCCTCATGTTTTGCATTGTATTGGTATTGTTCTGTCACATGTTCTGTCCCCCTTTGTAATGTACAGCGCTGAGCGAACTATTGGCGCTTTATAAATACTGTATAATAATAAAATAATAATAATAAATATTAAACCCTACGGATTAGACTCAGATGCCATTAAAGTTCATATGCGCGGAAAGACAGGTGTCCTGATACTTTTGTCAAAATAGTATATATATACACTGCATATATATATATATATATATATATATATATATATATATCCCTTTACAATCATTTTAATTACTTCTAATGAGATGCAGACCCTGCAACTTTCCTCATTAACTGGTTAATAATGAAAAATTATCTCCCATTCAGGAGTCAGTATTCCAAGAACATAGTAGAACATGCATCTTTTTTCAGAGCAGAAACAGAAAGGGGTCTGCAGGACATGTTTATTAAAATCCTTTCGATGTACATTGATCTCCCAGAGGAAATTTGTTTTACTCAAACAAAAGTGCGGACATTCTTTAAGTGGCATGAAAAAAATCAATTGAGCTCTGTAACCCATAGCAATTAACAGAAGTTCAAGAAAAATCCAGGACTTAACACCAGGCACAATTCCTCAACGTCCACAAAGCATATAAATTCTCTTTGTGTGCACAAAATGCTTTGCAAAATCTGATATTACCTTGGTAAAATAGTGGTAAAATCATAACATGCTGCACATAGCCTGGGAACAGAGCTGTGGGATGGGCCCAGCAGATTCACTTACCTAAAGAAAACTACAGGAAGGTGAATACATGACCAGTTACCCATTAGAAGGAGAAAGAGCAACAGCAACTGGTCTATATTATATGAAAGTCATGCACAGGCAAAGTGCAGAAGTTGTTTCATACTATATTACAGAAATGTGCACAAAAGTAACAAAAGGATAAAAGCAGGAACATACAAGCCTCTTGTATTTCGACAATATTTGTTTTGGGGGGGGGGGTTGGTCTTCAGCTTTACAATGGAAGTTACAAAAAGTCATAATTTGCAGAGAAACACTTGCTGCATGCATTAAAAACCTTAAAGCAAAACTAAACCCCATGTACACGGGACACTTCTAAATGATGGTAACTGACTGCTGGAAAACGTAGGTTAAAAAACATCTGTTTAGCCGCGTTTGCATGACGCGTTTATGTGCATTTGCGTTTAGAAGTGTTTTTTAAAGATAAGCACAGGAGAACCTCCCAAATGTCCAGAATAAGTGGTAAATTATTAACTATTTCAGACTATTTCAGAGAAATACAGAGAGTAGAAGCAGAGACAGCAGTATGTGTTGAAATTAGCTTAGGTGTGAGTTGCTCATTAACATTTCTTTTGTTTCCAAGGGTGGGAAAGGTGTCTGGTGGAGTGAGTCATTAAGGTCACCTGGCAGGGGGTCTTCATGAGGAATTTGAGGTGTGCAGGGACGGACTGACCATTTGGAAACATGGGCACTGCCCGAGGGCCCGCTGTCAGTAGGGGGCCCTATGAGATGCCCCTGGTACCTTTTTCATAGGCTTTTTTAGTTTGGGCAAGGACACAGGGGTCCCATGATCCCCTATTGCCCGGGGGCCCCATGAGTTGTCAGTCCACCCCTGGAGATGTGAATGGTAATTACCATATCTTTTGTTTCCAAGGGTGTGAGAGGTCTGAGGTGTTAAGTGGTCATTCAATGTGTGATAGGCTTGGTAGGAACATCATGTTTTCAGTGTTTTGTCCATCTGAGTACCTTTAAAATGCTTTGCATGCATTTTTCATGATGAAACTAGGCTCTGGACAGCATCGGGAACTGAAAGAGTTAAAAAACAATTCCAGACGCAAACGCTTATAAACGTGATTAGCCGTGTTTAGCCACTTTTACAAGCATTTTGAGTTTGAAACGCTGATAAAATCGACTGCTAAATGCAAGTTTTCTGCGTTCAAAAAATGACTGTAAACTCAAATGCCTGTAAACAACTGTAAACGAAGATGTGTACATGGACACATAGGAAAACATTAGGGTGAGTTCAGCGGCTGCTGAAAAAAATGCGGAACAGCTCCTAAACGTGAGTTTATCAGATGCAGTGTACATGAGGCATAACGTTTTGAGAGCTGCAGGCAGGACGTTCTTTATTGCAGAAGAGACACAGAGGGGTTGATTTACTAAAACTGGAAAGTGCAAATTCTGGTGCAGCTCTGCATAGAAACCAATCAGCTTCCAGGCTTTTCTTCAAAGCTTAATTGAACAAGCTGAAGTTAGAAGCAGGTTGGCTGCCATACATAGCTGCACCAGATTTTGAACTCTCCAGCTTTAGTAAATCAACCCCACTATGTCTCTTCTACAGTAATACAAACGTATCTACATGCTCACAGTTTCCTATTGAATGTATACTGTACACTGAGCTGTACATGTGCAGCTCAGCATGCATTCCCAGCACACTTTGGCTGTGCCGGAATGACAGACCACTGTGTGCATGAGCGGAATGACATCATCCCCCGCCGGCCAATCAAGAGGTGCAAAACTCTGCATCTGGAGAGCAGATGACCGTGGCTGGAGTGGGGTTTAACCATTGCATTGCTGGAAGTTGAAGGTGAGTATATTGTATTGTGGAGTTTACTTTTATTTGCTTTTACTTAGAGAAATGTTCTATGAACGTATCATAAACCCATCTTCTAAAATGGGACCTACTGTCCTGTTCTCTATTTCCAAAGCTGTGACCTAGGCAGAAGGATTGCTGCAATGGCTCTGGTTGGTAATGCAATATAGTAAAATGATTCAAGCAGGAAATCTGCTCTGCAAACAACTTAATAGGCATCTTTTCTACTGCAACTTAATAGCCATCTTTTCTACTACATAGCAGATATTGTGCTAGGTGTCATCCTCTGATGTACCTGTTTATGTCCTTCTTTTTATCCACTGGTTTATACAGCCAGATTTGATAAATAATATAGAAAGCAGTACCTCTCCACTGCTCACTGCCAAACTCTCAGTAATTCATACATACACACCATTAAAAAAATGTATTACTTTCCATGTACCATTTCATTACAAAGTATGAGCTTCAATATCACAAACAAAAAAGGGAATGGGATTGGCTAGGACAATATAGCTACACATGTGCATACAGTATACCTATAGACTTATACACATTTAGATACAAATGTATATCATGGGGTTAAACTATAGAGGTGATAAATAAATAGGTAAAGGGCAAAACTGCACCACTTCAAATTGACACCATTATCCGTTACAGGTTGGGCAGCAATGAGATCAGATACATGGCTTAGGTATTGAAGCTTGTAAATCCTGTTAAATGTTATTACTAAGCACTACAGTTGAAAAGCCAGTCCTATTTCATCTTTCTTGAGAGTGCCCTTAATAATTACAAACATAAGAACACAGAGGTTTTCGTGTAGATAAAAGCCTTCTCTAGATACTTTAAGCTGCCCCTGGAGAGAATGTTTTTTTGACTTGGCAAAACAGAAGAGCAGAAGGTACAGAGGAAATGGTAATGTGCACCAAATTTGTCAAGAGATGTTTAGAAAACAAAGTATAAGTGTATTAGTAGGCTCCAAATAATACACATTTGCATTTTATTATTCTGTTTTCAAATGCGAAATGATTCATAATTTATGATAATATATGTGTTACTGTTTTTACATATCTGTTTGTCAGCTTCTGTATCTGGTCTGATCTCAGTGGAAAGGCATATGCTTCTCACAGTACTTATATTTGTCATGAATGAATCGGTTAGACCCTAGTGAGATCTCTTTTCACCTAAAAATACACTTTCTGCATTTGGTGTATTTGTGAAGAGCGCCACATTAACAGTGAACCATAGCCCTGACTTATCCTATACTTTATAAAGATAACAGAGGATTTGCCATGATGGATCTTTTATTAGGTTGGTGTTTCATGCAGATTGTGCTTTTGCTGCCTGTCCATATTATTAACTGTTGAGCTTTGACTTATGTTGGGAATTATATTGGTAGTATTAAGCTCCAGATGAAAGGGAAAGGTAAATTTTTTGCTTGTTTACAAACTTTTCTTAAGTTGGTACAAGAGAGAAAACAAAGTACAATTGTGCAAGTGGACATGCACTGATAGCAAAAATAGTACAAAGATTCAAAAAAGTGTTCTGAATCTTCCATGTTAAGGGTCCTAAGCAGGGGTGGACTGAACATTTGGAAACTCGGGCACCGCCTGAGGGCCCAGGGTCAGTAGGGGGCCCCATGAGATGCCCCTGGTACCTTTTTCATAGGCTTTTTTGAGTTTGGGCAAGGACACAGGGGTCCCATGATCCCCTATTGCCCGGGGGCCCCATGAGTTGTCAGTCCGCCCCTGGTCGTAAGTAAGGGTTATTACATCTCTTATTAAATAAGTAGAGTCGACTAATAGGTGCAAACAGAATTCCAACAGAGCATTTAATAATAGTCATAAGAGTAAGTAACATATCTTGTAACCTCTCTACAGGTTCCTCGAGAGTAATGCCAAATAAAAGCAAACAAATAAAAGACATAGGGAAATAATTGGAAGAGATGACCGCATTCAAACAAGGGGTTCCATTTGCCAAATAATGCCACTGTATTATATATTGTATGGAAGATCTTCTCCATACGCAAAATGGAATCTCTTCTTATTTTAACAAGTGAAGCAGGGTAATTGAAGTCTTCCATTGTAATGCATTACCCTGTGAATAGCTATACACATAGTATGGATACTTGTCATTTAAAGATGGGGAATATCTGTGATAGAGGCAAAAAGCAGACTATTAGCCATTCTCAGTTTAATTGATCTACCAGCTATCTTCTAGGAAAACTCATCCAACTTCCGTCAAACTGGAGAAACTTTCTCGCGGGTCCAGAAAATATGGAGAGAGGCATCCTCTAAAACAGGTAGACAGTACAGTTGGGAATATAGTATGTAGTTTCACTGGAGCTAAGTACCATCTTGTAAGAAGCTTTATCACAGTTTCACGGATTGTAAGTGACCTGGTACCCCTACGGAGGTTTGTAAGGCAATCGATCCAATCTTCTTTGGTAAGAGGAATATCACAGTCTGGCACCCATTTGATCATGTAAGGAAATTTAGCCTGGGAATCAACACTTGCCATATGATTTCAAAGAACAGAGACTTTTACTTCTAGGAGTTTTTTGGCAGATGTTTTATATAAGGTAGTGGAGGAGTCACATGTCAAACATGAAACCTAAAATGCTCAAATAGGGGGATCTGATCTGACCTTTGAAGGGATGAAAAAGATATCTTGAAGCTGTGACCAAAAAATCAGACTATGAGATGTCCACCAGGAAAAGTCTGAATCTCCAGATAACCCAGGGAAAAGACAAAATCACCAGTATATTTTATTTTGTCCTTTTGGCAGGAGTTTATTACCAGGTAGACAAATAGTGTATAAAATATGGCCAGTGGCACCATATTGGACCTCTGGTGGATTTTTTCTGGTTTATCTATTTTGCTCTCTAACTTAACAAACAGTGATGTTTATTCCTAACTAAAGGAAATATGATCATAAATATGACAGGCACAGAGAAGAAGTTCTTACTTTGTTGTTTGCATATTACATGACTTCATAGTAAAGAGATTCCTCAGCCAGTAAGGGAACTGTTCACTTTGATTCCTACAGTATAGCACAATCAGTGCAATTGTAAAGCAGAAAACAGCCGAGTCAAAATAATTTTGATGGGCCAAACCAAAGTTGCTTTATGTTTCTAAATGAAACAGCACAGTAAAATCAATAAAGAGGTCAGTGGTCACATCAAGAAATGAAACAAGCCACAAAGATTGGGACAATGTGAAGGAGTTGCTGTTAGTGAAGTATTACAACATTTTCTATACTGTTCCTTCCTCAATTGCCACCTACAAACTGTAAACTGATTACTACTCTAGTGAACTTATTGCAGGTGAATTGAAGGATGAAGTGCCAGCTGTCCATTTTTTTAAACATCTTTTTATTGATGTTTCAGAGGATTAAACAAAAAACATACAGCAAACAACACATCATAAAAGGTACTTAGCCCATGCAGAGGCCTCACATAAGTAAACAATTGACCATAAGTAGCCATAGGGCCCTCATGAATAGGCAACGGAACAATGCAACAGTGCAGGCGTGACTCATGCACAGAAAATGGAAATACAAGCATGTTGCCATATTGTGCAGCCAGAAGAAACCCAGGTACTTAGTGTTCGCCTGGTATATCAGATGGGCAGTTGGAATAAATTACCGGCGATCTTTCCTAGACACATAAATTGGAAGCCATAGAGGATTCTGCTAACCATTTTGAACAGACTTTATCATACTTTTTTGGGGAACATCTATGAAGATAAGTATCTCTGTAGAAAGGTTATGTAATATTAATGTGCTTTTGTTTCCAAAAGGGAAGGGAAGGTGGTGTTTGTTTCTTCCAAGATAAAGTTCCTCTTTAATAGTTGATCTAGTTGTGTTTGTGGGCTGTCTTTGCATATGTGGAAGTGATGCATAGGGATGCGATCTAGGAATCAGAATGAGGCTTGGATTTAGCCTGCCTCGGCTCGGAGTTGGGAACGAGGCTTGGCCATCTTAACTACAGAGCGGAAGGAGACTTCGTTCCAAAGGGGGAATGAGGCATAGTTTGCGGTATGAGGGTATTTGTATACAAAGGCTCAGTGTATTGCTCCTAGCCCTGGAAGACATCTGTTGATGGCAAAACTGGTCAGGTGGAGCCTCTTTCTGATGCCAACGCTGATTATAAGTTACATGCCAGCTTTTGGTTTCTTGATATGCGTGATTAATCTCAACTAAAATGTGAGTGTATGAGTTTTTAAATCAATAAATGCTTTTTATATTTTTAAACTATGGAGACGCTTTTATGCATTTGATGTACATGAGCAATCACAGCCATTTCTGAGTGCTGGTATCTGGGATCCATCGAGGAGTGTCTATAGTGGAAATTTGAGGTCCACTCATAAGGTCAAAAAAGGCGTGCTATGACCACCCCCAAAAAAGGGGGGTCATATGGGGTTGGTAAGCAAACATTTCATCAGTCACTTTGGGTGAAGGTGCTTACAGGTTTCATCACTGAGTCCTTTTGGGATCTTAGACAGACTGTACTTCAGTTTGTTGTCACTGCACTTATTATTTTGGATGTGGACTTTCCCTATAATTTTGAATTGGACTCATTGTTCAGAGAATTGTTTCTTTATTCCTTAAATTTCTGTTAAGATTTATCTATATGTATCGTTATATATTATTTTTTTAAAAGGATGTAGGGGGTGTTTTAATGTTTCACACTAATATCCTGTACAGTATGCATTTATTATTGTTTGAATATGGTTATTCATCTAGCTATTTTGATGAGACTCTGATATATGGCATTGGGTTGAGCACACCACAACACTACAATAAAGTAATAGCCTTCCTGACATAAAATAAAAGGAGGACAATCAACATCCTCTCTGCCACAATAGGGACAAGATCTTCCACCAGACCCAACAAGCAGATCCTTGGGGATAGGGCAACAGAAGTACCCACTGCCAAGTTGATGAGGAAACCACCTGTGCCTAATATGAGCTAATTATAGGGCCAGACCAAAATATGTGAATAAAATTGTCAGGATGATGGCAGCAGCACCAGCATCTGAAGAAAGCAAGGATTTCATTTTATACAAGCGGTATGGAGTGAGATAGGCCCTATGGGCTATTTCAAACTGTACAAGACAATCTCTCAAAAAGACCAAGATTTTAAACAGGAAGTCCCACAAATCTTCCTAATTTTCGGAGCCCAGCTCAAGGATATCATGGATCCAGCATCGGTGAAGTAAAGATAAAACCCTTAGCTGTTATTTTTGCTGTGCTGCTGTTGGGAGATAAAGGAAACACTAATGGACCCTTTGTACCTTCTTCAGTGATGCTGATGATCACTTTTCCTCTACCTTCTGTGACAGTCTGCATGATGAAGGTTGATCATTTCAATACATTTTATCCTGGGTGCAAATGAAAATAAAAAAATGGGTTTTATGCCCCTAGTCATCCTGTTGTCACTTAGAGTGGTGAACCTGACCTAGCCTAAAATATTTTAAAGGTAATGACAGTGCTAAAATTGAATTATGTCCTATCCCTCTTGGCAATAAGCCTGACTTTTTTATTTTTTTGGCAGAACTTCAGTGGGCAATGGAAGTTCTGCAATTTTGACAAATGAATGGCAGGGGCAAAGCTTAGGGAAGCAAGGTGTGAAGCCCTTTGTACAGTCTGTGACTAAAATTCCAAGGGTGGCTCCACAAGGACATAAATATCAAATGGAAGACCAACCCATATCACATAGTAACTGCATTTCTGTGCTGATTTTGCCTCTGAAACATTTTCTAAAGTCAGGTTGACTTTAAACCATTTCTTTGTTAGTTTTTCACACTTCACTGAATATTCACTGTGCCTAATGAGCCAAACATATTTCACTTATCAGTTGTACTTACAGCTTTGGCTTAAAAATGTCACGTGTGCTACCATCTTTAGTAGTGCTTTAATATAAATTCAAAAATAGACTGAAAAATACATTTCTATGTTAAATTAAGTATCCTTATGTGATGCTCTTATATAATTATACAGTGAGATTGACTGAAAAAGAGATCTATTTGCTTCAATCAACTTTTTCTAAACTTTGGTGCTGAATTATCAAAGTAATTTTTAATAACAGTTTTTACCTCATTCTCTCCAACAGATATACACCAAAAAAACATACAGTATGGGTAACTTTAAAATAACTTTTTGCCAGAGTTCTGAATAATTACACTATACTAGTATAGTCATAAAAAAGACTTGGTATAAAAAAAATACTATGGTGCCAAAACCCAAGTAAAGAGTCCTGAATGTTATAAACTGTTAATCTGCACACAGAGGCAGGACTCATGCATCTGAGCAGTTGAGGTAAGTTAAGCCAAAATTATTTTTCTGGGTTTGGATAGTGTGGAAGGATTTTTACTGCTACCTGGGGGATCCATTAGAGAGATGGACCCTTTCACTAGATAGGAAGTGAGAGAAAATGTGTAGCAGGGATATAGAAAGAAATAGAAATCCTACAGGGGTTATAGTCTTTGCCCACAAAAGCATTTTAATTTCTGTCTTTGTTGCCATTGCAACGTTCCCCTCACGTCCTGTCTGGTAAATTGTTTTCAGCAGTACAAAAATTACATCTCTCTAACAGCTCTGGAGAGTGGGAAAAAAAAAACTAAAAAAAAATATTTTTAGCTGAGCATACACTTTAAATTGAGCTTGTAACTTTTTTTCTCAATACAAGTCATAGACATGGCAAATGAGTGGTAAAACCAATTAAACTTAATACAGCACATCTCAAACACCCATGTATGCTAGCCTTTTTACGTTTGTGAGCTTGGCTGAGCTTTTTGGACAGCATATTACAATTTTTATATAGTAATGGCTGAATATGCACATTGGTCAAACATTATGATCAAACCAAACTTTTGTAGTACTCTCATGCTTGTTCTCTACAGGGAAATAGTGTATCATTAATGCACCAGACATCAATCTGTGAAATTGCCATTTTTTTCTTTAAGGGGAACATTCTGTGAACTAGCTCTAGGTGGTAGAAAAATACCATGTCTTTGGAACTGTCAGGACTGACAGCAGGTAGTACCAAGGTTTTTTTTTTTACACAATACTACTGTATGTTTAAAGCCTATATGTAGCTAAAGTAAGAAAAAAAAACTGAGAAATCAGCATAAGGAACATAACTTAAAGTCAACAGGATGTTTCACTTGTGCTGATTCTTCTTCTGTTTCTAAAAATCCTCCTCAGTCCATTCCCACTCACCCTGCTGCCATAATCTTCTGGTGCTGTGAGGGTTATTTCAACTAGTGGGCTTTCAAAGCATTTCATCAAGAAAGCCTGACTATGCCTGCTGGTTCCACCCAGCTCCGCCATTCATAGAAGCCATACTACAGGTTTTATGAGTGAAACAAAATCTATGAAAGGAGAACAGGTGGATGGTTGATAGCTCTGTCCATCCATTCATAAAACCTATTTCATTCATGTACAGCTGTAGTTAGTGTTCTTTGAATGGCAGAGCTGGGTGAAAAGGGCAGGCATAGCTGAGATCTCTTAAATACAGCATGTGACAGCCCATTAGTTGTATTAATGCCCCCAATGCACCAAAAGCAGGTTTGGGGGGCACAGACTGGGGACATTTTCTACTAACAGAAGAGGAATCACCAGAGACACATTCTTTTGATTTATAAGTTATGCCCTTTGTGCTGATTTTTCTTTTTTTTTTTTACTTTAGCTACATTAGGCTTTAAACAACAACAAATCCAAATTAGTTTATGATCATTTTTTTTACTGTGTCTTACCCCAAAATAACAATACATTTATATTGGGTAGATGTAAGTAAATTTGTGGAGTGCCCATCTACTAAGTTAGGTCATGTAGATCTGTGCCTACAGGAGCATCATAATCACAGAGTTAGATAAGAATTCATATACCCAAGTGAAATAAAAATAAATTAGACCAATAGTTCATGCCAGGAGTAACCTGCATTCTTGATACGTTTCACAAATAAATAAACAAAGGAAGAATAATGGTATTACCTAATGTCTACACATATATCATCTGTGTTTATTTTTCCATTCAGACTGAAATAAACCAGTATATCCCCCAGAGTGCAAATACTTGCTGCGCTATGAAAGATACAATGATGCATAACCAACGCATATTACCATTCTTAATGCAGACTAGGAAATATAGCAATGAATGCTCGCACGTCAAATAATAACAGTTATTCAAATCTCTTCACTGTTGAGATATCTTAAGAAGATGACCTTTCAAGGAACACTTCATTATATGTGAAATATCAACAGGATGGAAAACATTCTAATATTTAGAAGAAAAACAAAACAGTACGAGATGAGCAGAGAACAAGTCTCTAAAAAGCCTGAAACATTTAACAGGACTTGCATTTAAGTTCCAAGTCTGGCATAAAATGAAGTATCCATAGCCTTCTATGCTAAGGAGGTCTCATACTGTTCACAACCAAAATAGACACAGTCACTGTTGCCATAGTTATTCATTAATATAACAGATATGATGAAGTGGTCTTTTGAACAACAAAGGCTTTAAAGACTGTGCTGCCCATTGAAATATATACTTGCATTTTACTAATGTAGAGAGTGCACAACTGTGTTCTTATTTTTATAACTGATCATGAAATAAATAAATGAAGAAAAAAAAATGAAAAGAAAAAAAATGAAAAGAAAAATATTTGTTAACAGTGTCAGTGGGGTTGATTTACTAAAACCAGAGAGTGCAAAATCTGGTGCAGCTGTGCATGATAGCTAATCAGCTTCTAAGTTCAACTTGTTCAACTAAGCTTTGACAAAAAACTGGAAGCTAATTGGTTTCCATGCAGAACTGCACCAGATTTTGCACTAGTTTTAGTAAATCAACCCCAGTGAGTGCTTGTGTGTACACCTATCTTTGTTTTGCCTTGAAACAGCCGATTCATGCCCAGATTTGAAGAGCTGATGGCATATTTGGGTGAGGATTGGACCATGTATGGATAAACTACCATATGTGCCTGCTGTAAGATTGCCATATAGGGTGGTTGAGGTCTTATATATTTTTTTGGAGGGATTAAATAAATTATCAGCATGCTGGGTCATGAGCTGAACCACAAAATACTGCATAAAAGGCGTGGTATAGTCGGGGACAGGCAATTGACCTGGAGGAAATGTTTGTCCATATATGGCTAACCTTAGTGGAGATTTATATTAGCCACACCATACCCAACAATCTGTAAAATCACAACTTGGTTTTGGAAGGGAAATGGTTGTATCAACATTTTTTCAGCCTACAAAAAAGATTCTGCAAACAAACATTCACAAATTACAGAACATTTAGGCCTGGTTCACACTAATGTGATTTCAGATGTGACTGAGTCACACATAATCGCATGACAAGGGAAAACACATTGGGGAGATTTACTAAAACCGGTGCACTCATAATCTGGTGCAGCTGTGTATAGTAACCAATCAGCTTCTAACTTCAGCTTGTTCGATTAAGCTTTGACAATAAAATCTGGAAGCTGATTGGTTTCTATGCAGGGCTGCACCAGATTTTGCACTTTCCAGTTTTAGTAAATTTCCCTTCTTGTTTTAATGGTGTCTATTCACATCAATGAGACTCAGCATGGAGCAATTTTGGAAAAGGTTCCTGTACTACTTTCCAGTGTGATTTTGGCCCCATAAAATATATAAACCTAATCAAACTTGAATTCAAGTAGCATTATATAGTTACACTGAATGTTGGATCAAAATTGCACTGCAGCAGTGTGAACCTAGACTTAGTTGACTGGTAGATTAGTATTACCTGAGTTTTTTCAAGATGAAAAATCAGTAGTTGAAAATATATGCCAAAACATAGTTACATAGTTAATCTGGCTGAAAAAAGACAAAAGTCCATCCAGTTCAACCATTAAAGAAAAAAAAGTTATAACCCTATACCCACAGTTGATTCAGAGGAAGGCAAACAACCCCAGCAAAGCATGATCCAATTTGCTCCTGCAGGAGAAAAAAATTCCTTCCTGATCCCCCGAGAGGCAATCTGATATTCCCTGAATCAACTTTACCTATAAATGTTAGTATCCAGTTATATTCTGTGTATCTAGAAAATAATCTAAGCCTTTTTTAAAGCAATCCACAGAGTTGGCCAGAACCAACTCTTGAGAGAGTCTATTCCACATTTTCACAGCTCTCACTGTGAAGAAACCTTTCCGTGTTTCCAGATTAAATTTCTTTTCCGCTAGACGTAAAGAGTGCCCCCTTGTCCTCTGTGATGACCTCAGGGTGAATAGCTCTACACCGAGTTCACTATATGAACCATTGATGTATTTATACATGTTGATCATATCCCCCCTTAACCTCCCTAGCGGTATGATTATTTCAGATTTTTGGTGCTGAAAGTGGTACCATTATTTTGCATGGAAATATGTAGTTTTTTTATTGTAGGCCTGTAATATTTAGGAATAACTCACTGAAATCTGTCCGAGCAAGAGTCTAGTAAACATCCCGGGTATGATAAAATTTGAAACACAAAATCATAAATTATAGTTTAATAAATAATCAAAATAATAATATAATAATAATACATTTAATTCAATAATATAATCAAACCAAAAACACTGAAATTTGAAATATAGCGCCAAGTTCGCACATCGCTGAGCAAAGTCGCAGAATTGTTTTCAGTGTCTGATGATGAATTTCCCCACAAATCATTATCACTCAATTCTGCAAGTGGTTCTAATTTACTATCACTGTTTTCTAGCTGATCTAAAACCGCTTTTGACGTAAAGGGACACTTTTTGGACGCCATGGACTTTTCTAAGTTTCCAGGCAGAAAGAACAGTCAAAATGCAGACAGGGGACAGGACAAAGCACTCGGGACAAAATGTATGTGAAATGGTTTGAAACAGCAATGTTTTACTATGTAAAATCGTTTTGAAAAAAATGACATTTTTTTTACATTTTCAAATTTCCCGCCTCCGGCGGCGCCCGTACGTCCCGACATCACAGGGACCAGAACACAGGAGCCGGATGCCGGCATCAGCCGGAGGAGATGGCTGGGGACGCTGCAGGGGACACATCGCGGGAGCGAAGGACAAGGTAAGTGCTGCAGGGACTCCCTATGCAGCGCCGCATGGTAAGCCCGAGTGTAGCTCGGGGTTACCGCTTTTGGCACTGACATTTTACCCCGAGCTACACTCGGTAATACCGTTAGGGAGGTTAATCTCGTCTTCTCAAGAGAGAATAAATTCAGTTCCTCTAATCTTTCCTCATAGCTGAGCTCCTCCATGCCTCTTATCAGTTTGGTTGCCCTTCTCTGTATTTTCTCCAGTTCCCAAATGTTCTTTTTGTGAATTGGTGCCCAAAACTGAACTGCATATTCCAGATGAGGTGTTACTAATGATTTGTACAGGGGTAAAATTATATCTCTCTCTCTCTGGAGTCTATACCTCTTTTAATACATTTAATACAGAGGATTTTGCTCGCGTTAGAAACTGCAGCTTGGAATTGCATGGCATTTTTAATCCCAGACCCTATATTGTTTATAAATATATTAAAAAGTAAAAGGTCCCAACACTGAACCTTGGGGTACACCACTGACAACCCTAGACCATTCAGAGTATGAATCATTAGCCACTACTCTTTGAATACGATCTTTTAGCCAGTTTTCTAACCATTTACATACGGATGTTTCCAAGTCTGTAGACTTTACCTTACACATTAGCCGTGTGTAGGGAACTGTGTCAAATGCTTTTGCAAAATCCAAGTATACCACATCCACCGCCACCCCTCTGTGCAAGGTTTTGCTCACCTCCTCATAAAAAGAAATCATATTTGTTTGACAACTTCTGTCTTTCATGAATCCATGCTGTCTGTTGCTTAAAATTTTTTTCCCAGCAAGAACTCATCTATGTGGTCTTTTATTAAACTCTCCAGTATCTTCCCAACTATAAAAGTTAAACTAACAGGTCTATAATTACTTGGTAAAGATTTTTTAAATATAAGCACCACATTGGCCTTCCACCAATCCAGTGGTACTATACCAGTCATTAAAGAGTCCCTAAAAATTAGCTCTCTTAAAATTGAGCGATTTTATTTTTCCCGTAGTGCTTGCTGTTTACAGCTAACAAAAAATGAAATCATGTTATGGTCACTGCTACCCAGATGTTCTTTTATATGGACATTCATAATAAGCTCTGCATGGTTTGAGATTGCCCAGTCCAACAGAGCATCATTCCTAGTTGGGGCCTCTATGAACTGTACCATAAAAATTGTCCTGTTGTAGGTTTAAAAATTTTTGCCCTTTAACTTTTCCTGCAGTACCATTACTACAGTCAGTTTTTGTGTAGTTAAAATCTCCCATTATTATCACTGTCCCAGTCATTGCAGCCCTTTCGATCTATGCAAGGAGCTGAGTCTCCACCTTCTCAGTAATACTGGGAGGCCTATAACAAACGCCAATGATAACCTTTGTAGTACACACCCCCATGTGCAGTTCCACTGATAATGCTTCAGCCTCATCACACTCTCCATCAACTAGGTCCTCTTTCAGTTTTCCATCAAATAAGCTTTCAATCCCACCTCTAGTCCACTCCAGCTAGGCCCAGAGCCTGTCCCTAACTATATGTAGTAAGTCTGCCCTTTTGGTGTACCTGTAACTGCCTAATCTGTGCTACCCACACTATGGCGTTTATTTACTAAAGATGGTTCACTCAGAATCTCGTGCACTTCTGCATAGAAACCAATCAGCTTCCAGGTTTTATTGCCAAAGCTTAATTGAACAAGTTGAGATTAGAAGCTGATTGGCTATCATGCACCAGATTCTGAGTGAACCAGTTTTAGTAAATAAACCCCTATGCCTTAAGGTGGCATTGGTGACCATGCAACAACCAAGCACAACACACATGTTGTGGCAGCTATAGGAGCATTGTCTCTGCTTGGTCTTTAAATGGACATGCCGCTTGTCTCATGCCTCCTCTAGATTAGTGTTAGGCATGATGTTCGAGTTGAATATATGTTCGACTTGAACATCGGCTGTTCGTGTGTTTGGTGAATGCACAAGAGGTAAGAGCATTCAGTGGGCTGTTTGTCTGCCATGCCCCACAATGCACTGCACCCTGACAGTGCATTGTGATTGGCCAAAGCAATGCACCTGACCACAGGTCAGGTGCAATGGTTTGGCCAATCACAGTGCATGATGATGTCACAAGGGGGCCCCCACTTGTGACAGCATCACAGTATTTAAGAACTGTCCTCCCGGCGCAGCTGTCAGACGGCAGGATCCAGCGCCAAGAGTGGAACGTTTTTTTTTCTTTTCTTTTTTCAGGTCGATGGTGGTTGCGGGCATCATGATTGACATTGGGTCTACTTTGGGGGTCAATTTTGTTTAATAAAAGACTTGTCAAAGACTGTCTACTGTCATTTTTTACACTATACATTTTTTGTCAATGAGTAGCGGTACCATGTACCCCAAACTCATTCACATGGGGGGGCTGGGATCTGGGGGTCCCCTTGTTACAGGGGGCTTCCTTATTCTGATAAGGATACTGTCTGCAGACCCCCACAACCACCAGCCATGGCTGTGGGGAAGAGGCCCTTGTCCCCATCAACATTGGGACACAATTCTTTGAGGGCCCCCCCGGCCTCAAAGCACCACTCCATGTTGAGGTAATGTGGTTTGGGTCAAGAAATGTGGTTTGGGTCAAGAGGGGGGTCCCCTCCATTTTCTGAGCTGCCTAGCTGCATGCTCGGATAAGGGTCTGGTATGGATTTTGGGGTGACCCCCATGCCATTTTTTTAAGAAAAGTTGTCGTGGGAGTTCCCCCTAAAACCCATACCAGACCTGAAGGGCTTAGTATGGATAGCGGGGACCCCACGCATTTCTTTTTTCTTATTTTTAAATTATGTTCACTATTAAAATACCACATTATTTAATAATATAACTCATGCAGTATTTTAGTAGCTGTGCGGTAGCTTACTGCATACTTAGATGCGGTAAGATACCGCTTAGTGAATTGGCCCCTCTGTTCGAAGTTCACTGTCACACTTTCATTAGGTTCGAATGTTGGACCACAAACAGAACACAGGGGTGTTTGGCCCATCACTACTCTAGATGATACCACCACACACTCACACACACTTCTCATTGAAAGAACAGCCCTGTCTGTATGCCCAGGACAAAATCACCTTGTCTCTGTAATTTGGTCTGCATTGTTTGCTCAATGATGGCAAAGTTCAACCTGAAATATAAATATGGATGCATCATTTTGCACCAGCAACAGCTCAGATTTTCCATTGCCCATTGACAACAGTAGATGTGTTTTATTTTTTACAGCAAGAATAAATTGGCCTTTAGACCCTAAAATGATACACAACAAGTGAGATGAAATACTGTATTTCTGTAGTAGTGAAAAGCCATAATGACTCATCCAAGCATAGAATTTAGATAACTTTATTGCATGATATACCAAGGTGGCCCTACATATATTTATCTAACTTACGTTGGTGGCTTCTCTGGTTTCTATGCTCTGTTTCACATCAAGCTGTGATGTGTTGAAACTTTTCAATACAAAGCGGTTTCCTCTATAGGCAGCTAGAGCAGAGTTAGCCATTCTGAAAGAAAAAGTCAGAGGTCTGCTTTTCTTATGGCAACAGTGGGAGCTGTTATCAACTGCTTCAAAACAGCTTCTCTCCCCATACAAGTCTAAGGAGCTGATTTACCAAAAGCAAACAGTCTGTGCACTTTGCAAGGGAAGGTGCACTTTGAAGGGGAATTTTCCCCAGCGCTTGGTGAATGAGATGAAGCTCTGCTTACTTCCATCATCCAATCATGTGCAAGCAAAATTGCTGGTTTTTATCTTGTTTGCATGTAATTGGGTATTTTCTGTAAAGTGAAATATCACTACATCCACTAAGCTCTGGGGAAAATTTCCTTGCAAAGCGAGTTATGATAACATGACTAAACCTATGCATGCACTAGGTTTTGTTTTTGTATTGCTTTAAAGCTGATCTGTTACAAGAACACATACATTAAACATTTGTCAGAACTGAAACAACATTAAGCGAAATGTATGCAGTGCTGTGTGTTGTAGCTATATAGTTCCTTCTATATTTGCCTTTCTGCATCTGGACAGCATGATGAATATTTATGAAACTGTGAAGAGTTCATTTTTAGGTTCAAAACATGCTGACTGTTGTGCAGAGATTTTGTCAGCTCATTATAGATATAGAATTAGTATAATAACGTTGCACTTTTTTCTATGTCATGTGCCACAAAATGGATAGGTATTTACCAATGATATTTCAAAGAAACGTTAAAGTATTGTATGACCCTACTTAAATGTCTACACAAAATAATACCCAATAGGTAATAATGGCAAACAAATGTCAAGTCTGACATTTGTTAAATCTTCGTCATAATGGTAAATCATAAATTAAGGCAATATAATAATAAACAACCACGGCAAGTAAAATAATTTAGAAGACTGCAAATTGACTTTAATGTGTCCTGTCTACCATGAAATGGGGAGATTATGCCACATGTCAAACAGAGCTCAATTTAATAAATTACACACATTTATTGACAAAAAAAATACTTAAAGTATATTAATTACCAGTGTGCAATTATGGTTATATCCTCACACTGACCATTCATTCACCCTGATACTTGAATCAATAGGGCACATCCTTGAATTAGCAATCACATAAAGTTTTCAAGTAAAAGGTTACCTTTTCTTATTCTAAATTAAAAAATAAATCATTCAGAGCAAAGCAACAAGTAAGTTTTAAAGGATACATTCAAATTTGGAGTATGTTGCACATTACATCTGTATTTAGGGTGTAACATGTAACATGTAGTATACTCCAAGTCCCCTCCCTCACCCACTAAGCACCCGCCTTCCCTGTGACAACAGGAGGGGGGGTTCTTCTCCCCTGCAGCCTCTGTCATATTTTAAAATTGGCTTGGCTGTGTGGCACTCAGCCCACACAGCCATGCCATTCATATTTATTCACAGTGATCTGTGAATGAAGAAACTACAAGTCTCACATGCCACCCCGGCAGATGGCTTACAATTTTCAGTGAACTACAAGGACACTTATGAGTGCCCTCATAGTTCATTGACACTTTCCATGGGTTTCTAACAGAGGTACAAGATATAAAGCTGGAGGAATTGTCTGCAGGAGCCTGACATTGCACCCACAATCCACTGATTGTGAGTGCTATTCTTTGCAGGCTCATAAAGGAGAATATAAAAAAATGCACATTTTCTTCAGCAAAAATATGTGCACTTATTATTTTTTCCCCAAATGTGAACTTATCCTTTATTTCTCCATTCATACTAGTATATACAGTACCTCACAGAAGTGAGTCCACCCCCCACATTTTTGTAAATATTTTATTCTATCTTTTCATGTGACAACACTGAAGAAATTACACTTTGCTACAATGTAAAGTAGTGAGTGTACAGCTTGTATAACAGTGTAAATTTGCTGTCCCCTCAAATAACGCAACACAAAGCCATTAATGTCTAAACCACTGGCATCAAAAGTGAGTACACCCCTAAGTGAAAATGTCCAAATTGGGCCCAATTAGCTATTTTCCCTCCCTGGTGTCATGTGACTCGTTAGTGTTACAAGGTCTCAGGTGTGAATGGGGAGCAGGTGTGTTAAATTTGGTGTTATCACTCTCACTCTCTCATACTAGTCACTGGAAGTTCAACATGGCACCTCATGGCAAAGAACTCTCTGAGGATCTCAAAAAAAGAATATTTGCTCTACATAAAGGTGGCCTAGGCTATAAGAGTGTCAAGTCCCTGAAACGGAGCTGCAGCATGGTGGCCAGGACCATACAGCGTTTTAACAGAACAGGTTCCACTCAGAACAGGCCTCGCCATGGTCGACCAAAGAAGCTGAGTGCACGTGCTCAGAATCATATCCAGAGGTTGTCTTTGGGAAATAGATGTATGAGTGGTGCCAGCATTGCTGCAGAGATTGAAGAGGTGGGGGGGTCAGCCTGTCAGTGCTCAGACCATACACCGCACACTGCATCAAATTAGTCTGCATGACTGTCGTCCCAGAAGAAAGCCTCTTTTAAAGATGATGCACAAGAAAGCCCATTTGCTGAAGACAAGCAGACTAAGGACATGGATTACTGGAACCATGTCCTGTGGTCTGATGAGATCAAGATAAACATATTTGGTTCAGATGGTGTCAAGCGTGTGCCGCGGCAACCAGCTGAGGAGTACAATGACAAGTGTGTCTTAATTACAGTCAAGCATGGTGGTGGGAGTGTCATGGTCTGGGGCTGCATGAGTGCTGCTGGCACTGGGGAGCTACAGTTCATTGAGGGAACCATGAATGCCAACATTTACTGTGACATACTGAAGCAGAACATGATCCCCTCCCTTCAGAGACTGGGTCACAGGGCAGTATTCCGACATGATAATGACCCCAAACACACCTCCAAGACAACCACTGCTTTGCTAAAGAAACTGAGGGCAAAGGTGATGGACTGGCCAAGCAGGTCTCCAGAGCTAAACCATAATAACCAATTCAATACCGGGCAATTTTACACCTTCCTGCCCAGGCCAGTTTTCAGGTTTCAGCGCTCTCACACTTTGAATGACAATTGCGCGGTCATACAACATTGTACCCAAACTAAAATTTTATTATTTTCTTCACACAACTAGAGCTTTCTTTTGGTGGTATTTAATCACCGCTGGGGTTTTTATTTTTTGCTAAATTAACAAAAAAAGACCAAAAATCTTGAAAAAAACACACGTTTTTCTTTGTTTCTGTTATAAAAGTTTGCAAATAAATAATTGTTCTTCATAAATTTAGGCCGAGATGTATTTTGCTACATGTCTTTGGTGAAAATAACCCAAATTAGGATGTATTTTTTAGTTTGTAGGAAAGTTATAGAGTTCACAAACTATGGTATAGATCTGAATATTGATCAGTCCTGAAGTACTGACAGCCAATCTAATTTTGTGAGGTCCAAGAATGTCAGAACAGTATGACCCCTTTTTGCAAAGTAGACAGTCCGACATACTTCATAAGAGGAATGGCGAGTGTTTTGAATTTGTATTTTTTTGTCATAATTTATCGGAAAATGAAAAAATTAAAAAAATTAGTTTCACTATTTTTTTTTACATATTGTCACCAGTGCAGTACAGCATCATCATATAACTGGCATGGCAGTGATCAGGGACACTGACTGGTGACAGTATGAAAAAAAAATATATATATATATTTTTTTTATTTTTTTTTTATTTTTTATTAAATTTTTTTCTTTTTTGTAAGATTTTATTTTTCATATTTCACTATGACCAAAGTAGTACAATGTTACCATAGTAACATTGTCCTACTTTGGGGAAGTGATCAGTATTTATTTTTTTTACACAATTTGCTTATAGCAAAGAATTACTTTGCTGTAAGCAAACATTTACCTGAATGACATCGATTCATTCAGGGTTTTTTTTTTTTTTTGTGCTTAGCTGTGATTTGGCCACAGCTAATCACATGACATGTGCATGTGATTAGCTGTGACCATTCACAGCTAGACACTAGTATACAATGGATGGCATGAATGAAGCCATCCATTGTATACAACTGTCATGTGACCTGCTGTGATTGGTCACAGCAGGTCACATGGTACCGGCAACGGGGGCCGATACTCAGATCTGTCATCGGCCGTGTCCGAGGTACACGGCCGGTGACAGATCGCGCCGCTGCATGGCTCTGCAGGAGCGCAATCTGCGCATGTGCGGGAGGATGCCATATGGCGTCCATCCGGAACGCTGATGACATTTGCCGGCCGCTATTCGGCCATAGGGCGGGCGGCAAATGATTAAGCATCTGTGGGGTATACTCAAATGGAAGGTGGAGGAGCACAAGGTCTCTAACATCCACCAGCTCTGTGATGTCGTCATGGAGGAGTGGAAGAGGACTCCAGTGGCATCCTGTGAAGCTCTGGTGAACTCCATGCCCAAGAGGGTTAAGGCAGTGCTGGAAAATAATGTCCAACACAAAATATTGACACTTTGGCCCCAATTTGGACATTTTCACTTAGGGGTGTACTCACTTTTGTTGCCAGGAATTCAGACATTAATGGCTTTGTGTTGAGTTATTTTGAGGGGACAGCAAATTTACACTGTTATACAAGCTGTACACTCACTACTTTACATTGTAGCGAAGTTTCATTATTTCAGTGTTGTCACATGAAAAGATATAATAAAATATTTACAAAAATGTGAGGGGTGTACTCACTTCTGTGAGATACTGGACATACAGTACCTTTGTGATATGTATATATCAGGCCAGTAAATACATAGGCAGCCAATCTCAACTCAGCGGTAGACCCAGGCTTGTTCCCCAGCCTCAGCAACATCCATTGACTCATCCACGTGACAGCTCTGGGTCAATCAATGCTGCGAGCAGCTTTTTACAAACTACGATTTTGATTGATTTTCCTATAGCCACTAGTAGCTGAATAAAGTGGTCAGGGTAAAATGATTAATGATATAAATCTGTGGAGGTCTGCATTAAAGTGGACCTATGATTTTATCCTGCATGCCAAAGCAAATTGGTTCTTTGTTTTTTGGCTTTCAGTTAAAGAGTTTGCTTTCAATCAGACAGACACTGTTTAGTAGGTCCACAGTGAAATGTGGTGATCAGCAAGGCAAAATCAGTAGCCATGGAATGTAAACAAACATGGCTGTCCCCTTAAGCATCACAACTAAACCTAGAAACAATATTTTTAAAGTGAATATAGGCCCCAGCAATGAACATTTACTAAAACTGGAGAGTGGAGTGCAAAATCTGGTGCAGCTTTACATATAAACCAATCAGCTTTTAGTTTTTCTATTTCACAAAGCTTAATTGAAAAAAACTGAGGTTAGAAGCTGATTGGCACCGGATTTTGCACTCTACAGTTTTAGAAAATCTACCCCATTGTATCATAGCTGTTAGATAATTGCAAAAAAAAAAAAAACTGTTGATCCTTTCAGAAATCCAAAGCTGTCCTGTGCTCAAAAAAAGTCCTCCATATTCATATATTGGACCACAAAATGATTAGCTATTATTTTGTAGAGAAGCTACAGTGAAAGTGGTTGAGTAGTTTAGCACACCAAAGACACCAAAGAGAGTAATATGATATTGTCGGGGGGTTTAACTAAAACTGGAGAGTGAAAATCTGGTGCAGCTCTGCATTCTGCATAGAAACCAATCAGCTTCCAGGTTATATTGCCAAAGCTTATTTGAACAAGCTGAAGTTAGAAGATAATTGGCTGCCATGCACAGCTGCTCCAGATTCTGTGTGCACCAATTTTAGTAAATCTTTGTGTTGTCAGCCCACAACAGAAGCTCAGTGCATATATGGCAAACTAACAGATATTTCCGTACTTGCCTGGATAACGGGATAAAACACTGGGAAACGTGCATGTATAGCTATGTATTGCATATATTTATTTTTACTTTGCCAGGACACATGCTTTAGTATATAAAGTTTATTTTAGTATATAAACTATTTTTTTTTAATTCTGGATGGAGTGGGGAATTATTGAAACAACTTGCTGTGTCAGGACACAGGACAGATTTACCCAACCATCTGTATGTCCTGCTGACACTTGTTACCAGTACAAAGAGTGAAAAGAAATCCAAAATTTTACAGCTACCACAGGATCAGAAAGTAGGGGGAATTTTTCCTTTTGGTTTCCAGGGCAGGAAGCAACAGGAAAACTCCCCAGTGGAACAAACCAAAATAAATAAATAAAACTTGTCTTTTCTTATTCTATCCAAAACTAACAATCCTAAAAAGAAGTCTTGGCTTTGGATATACTTTAGTAAACATTGGTAGAAATATTTAAATCACATTTACATCTAGAATATTATAGTAACTTTTGAATTGCCAACCAAATTTGGGTTTTCACTCAATATATGTGGTTGTATCAAATTACTCTAGACTTAAAGCTGAACTCCAGAAAAAGTAAAATCATCCTCCCTTGCAGTGACTAGGGTTAACTGCTTGTTTAAGCTGGGGGGACCATGGAAAGCACTTTTAGTTACCTTATCCTCTGCTCTTGCATGCTCCTTTGTGCTGTTAGACTGGTCCCTGAAGCATCTTCTACCCTGTGCTCCAGCAGTATAAGGTTCTCTGATGTCATCAAGACCAAGGTAGAGCCCATAGGCCTGCACTGGATGTGAGAATGCCAAGGTACAGTCCCCTGCCAGAGTAGAGAGGAGCTCCATTTGCAAGGGGAACAGAAGATCAGTTAATTAAAAGTGCTTTTCACATCCTCTAGACTAAATAAGGGGTTACATCCAATACCCTCACTTAAGAAGCTCTTACATGAATTCATGTATATACACAAATTGTCAATACATAAACTGAAAATCATATATATTCAAAACACCATACATAAAAGTCTGTTTCAAAATTGCAAGTTGACCAAAAAGTTCATAAAGTGCCCAGAAATGTAGGCAATGGATTCCTCCTTTCACCACTACTGTATGTGAATGAGTAGACTGTGATAAAACACCCAGTGATAATTCCCAAAGGAGAGCAGCTCACCATCATACTTGACCCCCTGTTAATGGAAGGTCTAATAGCGCTTAATGCTGCACTCCCAGCTGCCATCGCTTCTTAAAAAAATTGGACAACAGACGATTTGATCGATATGGAATCCTTTCATACACAATAATGAAAAAATTGCACTTGTATAGACAGACAACACATTAATGGATGACAATATTGGCATCCAATGGGCTACAAGTACATAATATCACCACAGAACTCCAGCAATTCCCTTAATTCAATGTGTCTAAACAAGATAACTTCAAGAGAACCTGCACTACATAACTTTCTCAGGGGCCAAATAAGCAAAGCCCTACTGCAAGAGAGGACTCTATAGTTTTCAGGAGTTTAGTTTTAACTGATTAGAAGTAACATTCATCATTGTTTTATACTCATAAGGCATTTGGAAAGGTTTTCATTGCTGGCCTTATGTCTAATGTATTCAGATATAATGGGAACTGGGATCCATATATGAGCTCCATCACTGACAGCCAGGTTTCTGAGGACATCTTGGCAAAGATCCTGGATGGTGATGAAGAAACTAAAGGGTAGAGCAGTCTCAGCTTTTTCATGCTGAAAATCATTCAGTACAACAGACAACAAACAACATACAGGATGACTGAACACCTGTTGTGAATGACGCTGATATATGTGCTGGTTCTAATTGAATTCAACAGGACTATGTTATGAGGAATCACACTAAATGTGTAGTTATTTCTCAAAGGGGGAAATAATCCTGTAGAAAAATTGTAAATACTGCCTGAGCAGCTTATCTATTTCCGCTCTCATATCTTTTTTCTCCTCATGAACAATTTTTACATTACCACTATATGCATTTTTATTCAATGAGAACTTTGTTGTTACCTAAAATAACAAAGTAATGTTTTGTGGGGACAAACTAGGTCTTTTGGCAATATTGTCTTGAAAGATTTATTAATTATATGCCTAAAACGCTTATTTTCCTAACTCTATTGGTAAAACTTTGGTTAACTGTAGATTGTAAGCTCCATGAGCAGGGCCCTCCTATTCCTTCTGTACTGAAATGTATTGTAATTGTATTGTCTCCCTTTATATTGTAAAGAGCTGCGCAAACTGTTGGCGCTATATAAATCCTGTATAATAATAATAATAATAATAATAATTAACACTGTGAAATGTAATATATAACAGACAACCTACTGTGAATGCAACATATTTCTGATAAAGCTTTACTTTTTGCAATAGCAAAAGCATGACTCTAGGGGTCCCATCTGTACTGAAATATATTTTTATATAGCAGCAATAGCTTAGTTGGTTATATCATACAAATATATCTATATGCAGCTCATGCATCTCTGCCATATGTTTTTAAATGTAATCATTACACCATAGTTCAACTAATTAAGGTAACACAGGTATTGGAAGGAGACCATTGGTGTTGAGCTTAGAAAATTAAATCACTTTAAAGTATCTTTGCCTTGTTATCTTGTAACATATACTTACTCTGTAACAAAATGCTATAGTTGTGTAAAACCTGCACATAAAGTGTAAGTATAGCTATCTTTTTTAGTTTTAATAAAGCTGGGGAAAATTAGAGCCATTGTCAAGTTTTTATTGTGGTCTGTGTCCTCACTGGGAAGATTTACCCTTTTTGTCACCCTGACCATTGTTACTGGAAAAAAAAGAAAGTGATAGAAAACCAATATTTTCTGGTGTCATCAGAACCAGTGAGAGTTTTCCATCGGGGCAGCTGATCTTACAACTGTCTAAGAAGAGAGTAACCCTTACTCTCTGGAGATTTTTATCTTCTGAGAAAAGAAGTGAAGTAAAATATTCCCAATGGGATTCAGGTGGGGAAAAAAAAACAATCACCTGACAGGATTTTACTTTTTCCTACTTTATCCAAAACTAAGAAAGTTTTGGTTATACATATAGTTAAAAGTTAAATTGCATTGAAATAAAAAAAAACACAAACTATCATATACAGATTGCATTTATTCCTTATTTGATTCTGAGCCACAGAAATAACTGTGCCAGAGGATACAAATCATTTTTAGCAGGTGTGTGGGTCTGGAGTTATAGGCATACAGTATATGGATGAGTAGGGCCCAGGGGCGGACTGACAACTCATGGGGCCTCTGGGCAATAAGGGATCATGGAGCCCCTGTGTCCTTGCCCAAACTCAAAAAAGCCTATGAAAATGGTACCAGGGGCATCTCATGGGGCCCCCTACTGACCCCGGGCCCTCGGGCAGTACCCGCGTTTCCAAATGGTCAGTCTGCCCCTGGTAGGGCCCACTGTTGGACTAAACTTTATGCACAATAACTAATTCATGTACAAAATACACACAGACAGGACATGGGCTTTATTACCTGTTACTAGTAAAGTGCACACAAAAATAAAACAGGCAAATAGCTGTATAGAGAAGGGTGACTACTGAAATGTATGTTTTACGTGTTGCTCAGATGTACTTGTAGTTTGGTTTGCAAACTTTGCAGCAAGCCCCATTGAAGTCTAGGGGGAGGTGATCTTTTTATTCAGTTCGGGACATTTGTAGGGCTAATAAAGTTATTATCAAACAGGGGAAAAGCCAATCACTGCCATAGGGACATGTATCTAGGCTAAACATAAGAACATAAAAAAAGACAGTACCTCTGCCTACACAAAACTTTCAGCTCCCCCGAACAACTATAGCACACAATGAGAATATGACCACTGTAAGCCCATCCCTTTATAGAAAGTGGGCTTGGTTATACATGGCTTGACAGTTTAATTCCCACAATGTACAGGCAATAACTCTGTCAAACATCTCTCCATTCTTCAAAAGATCAAATGAAATTTGAAGACATGTTTCTGATATTCTGTCAAGAATTGAGACATCAACTTTGGGGAAATCTTTCTCATTCCTAAATCCTCTATTAGAATCTGCCACTCTTTTTCTCTGTTCATGTTCTATTCTTCTGCTATCATTCACACATTCAGTCTTCATTCTGTCCACATTTGCATCCTTTGCATTCTTGGCTGCTGCCTTCTTGCCCCATCGTGGGCATGTTCCAGCTCCTCCTTAAGCCACCTATGCCATTCAAAAGCACTTGACTTCTTCCAGAAATGTCCACCATAAGTCTGCTGTAACAGAGCTAAAGTTTCACTCACAATTTTGTCATTTTTCATGCAAAATGTGATGTTATTCTGCTACTCCAGATTCCTGTCACTCATTTTCCACCAACAGCGCAACGCACACACCTGTTATTTCTACTACTACTCCGTAAAAACTCAACTGCTCTGTGACCCAGATAAGTGCAAATTAGAACATGTCAGAACACTCTCGAGTGCGAAAGGCTGTGTGACTCACCACCATAGTGCTACGCTACAGGCATTCCAGGAATCAAATTGTGACGCCTTGTATAATCCTTCAGAATATTTTGTTACTCATCTGACCAGTGGCACTTTATTATAGGTGTTCCTTATTTCTGGTGGCCAAAAGATTAATGAACATCCCAAATCCTAGGTAATCTCTGTAAACCCATGGTAGAACTGAACCTAAACCTCATCCACACTAGTAAACTATATAAAGGACTAATTGAGGTAAGAATCATTTCTCAGATGAGGCATTCTTAGCGTATGGAATGAGATTCTAATTTTAATTTTGGATGATGTTAAATTCAGACCAAATTTCACACATTGGAAGTTAGTTGTTCACATGTTTGGTGGTCAGATTTCCTGTAAAAACTTTTAGAAGAAAGGCTCAAAGGCTGTTTCTGCCTTACACCTGCCTCTGCCCTTGCCTCAGCACCCATGACTGCCAGTGCCATCTAGTCCCTCCCTTCTTTTTTAGTATCCCTGGTAAAACTTTTAAAGGAAATGGCTCAGGCTGTTTTTTGACTCCATTGTCTCATTGCTTCCAAAACCATACTCTGTAAAACACACTTTTTTGGAGTTTGTTCTTTTATAGGTTTCATTTGACTTTAATAGACTTCTGGTCTGGAAATTGTGAATTTTGGGGGATTGATCTTTCTTTTTTTTTTAAATGGCTAAACCAGGACTATTCCTTTAAGGCACGCTGCCATTCATTTCAGACTTGCTGTGTTGCATTTTTAAAAGTCTCCATTCAGTAAACTTGAATGAGAAGATGATGGTTATTGCAATAGGCAGGATTTTTATAGCATGTTAAGGTAGCACATTTACACTACTGAAAGCAGCATTTATTCCCTCATATCTCTGCATTTTGCCTGCTTTAGAAAACAAACTGAAATGCATGACAATGCATATGGTGAGGCCAATCCCTTTCCATAATATATGTTTTGTGAAATTAATAGGTAAGTAGTGATTAAGCCCGCAAGATGTCTGCCCCACTGTAAATATGCTTTAAGTGTGTTTTAATGTTCATGTTCTGACAATTGTGCCATGCGGTTATGAAGCTTTTGCCACTTATGCTTTTAAAATACATAATTTTCCTGTGATAAATGAGTATGTCACTTCCACTATTGTAAGGAGCACTTGCCAAAGTGTAATTTGTGAGCTGAGAGATAAAAGCACAAAGTTAGTATGGAAATAACTCCTGCAGGCATTTTTAAACTGTCAGTTCTTTGTCTTTAACTAGATGTGTAGTTTTCTTTCCACAAAGAACGAAAAACTAGAACAGAAGATTAGTGAATTCAATCTGCGATCTAGTTTAAGTCACTCCTGATGTCTAATCTTCTTGGAAAGTGATGCGCCAATCACAATTACAATTGGTTTTTACCAGAATATCTCTAAAATCTTTCTTAAACAAATATCTTTCAAAGAACAGAGAAAAAAGGGAAATAAATCAATTCTAATTGAATTATTTGCCTCTGACATTCAAATGTGGGACAAAAAAGTTAATCAGCTATTGCTTTCAGGATGATTACACAGAGAATAAAAAAAAAAACTGGAGAAAATGAATGCAGCTATGTTCAAAATAAATGTGTTTGATTCATACTTTTACATTCTCAAACCATTTGTGTCACAGAGAGAGAAATAATAGAATACTTTGACATTTAGTTATTAGTTATAATTTGAGTGATGGTATTATGCCATTACAATGTGCAGAAATAAGCAAATAAACATTTATCTAAATGCCAAGCTCCATTTCCAGAAAAGTGGCTTATAAGACAAGACTTCATGCGGAGGTGACTTACAGTACGAGAGGGTGTGGACTAGCACTATAATAATGGGTTTGCATCAAAGATCCAATCACGTTGGCGACATTATCCATATAGAAATGTTGGTTTGCTGCACACACCCTTATCTGTAATAAACCTCATACATTTTAGAAAATTATCTTTTTGTCCAAAACCAGTATATATGTAGGCGGCTACCCTTTGCAAGGCCAGTTACAGTGATGATTAGGGTATATCTTCCAGGGGTACAGAAGGTACGATTGCCCCAGACCCATGAGGAATGGGGACAAACCAACCTCTTTTTTACTTGTTAGCTGTGTACTCAGGAGCAGATTGACAACTCATGGGGCCCCCGGGCAATAGGGGATCATGGGGCCCCTGTGTCCTTGCCCACACTCAAAGCACACCCAAAAAAGCCTATAAAAAAGGTACCAGGGGCGTTTCATGGGGCCCCCTACTAACCCCAGGCCCTCGGGCAGTGCCCAAGTGCTCGAATGGTCAGTCCACCCCTGTGTGTACTGGTATTGCACTCTATAGAATGGAGCACATTTTCTAAGCTTCTGTTTTAGACAAGTTTCAAATGGTCCACTGAAGATGAAACTTTATTAAACTATATTTCAGGGACAAAACATTTGTGGTTTGCAATCAATGTGTAGAATTTGCACCTTTTGCTGTTTCATTTTGTTCTTCCTTTGAATGATAATGCCATTGCCGCATCAATAATGATATCATTTATGGTGGGGGCCTCTCCATTTCATTAGTGGTGCAAGTGCAGGGCCTAGGGGCCTAAGAGCAGTTGTACCCCATGTTCTTGCCGCCACTGTGCATGACATTTACATAGACATCTCCCTTCTGATATTATCATGTCGCCCTTCATAGACTTCCCCTAAAGGCACATGCCCTACTTCTGCAGTGAAATCCCCATTGTTGCTATCACACAATTAAATGCCAAGACATTGCTCTGTCAAAATAAAGACCTGTTGCAGTCAGCTCGGAGAGAAAGCTGCACACTCAATAAAATGAATGCCTGTCTTATATAAATGGCAAACAAAGGATTATCAGTCAAAGTACAAAATCTTTCCAGTAGAATTTCACTGCATAATCCAACCATCTGTCGACCAGTTGTGGAGCAAAATTATGATTTAGCGAATTGCTTTAAAAAAACCCTTAGCTGTATTGTAGCTACATTTATCTGCCATTGACATTATCTACCGAGTTACACTATGTCTGCTTTTAAACCACAAGGAATCTGACACTTGCCACTGGCAAGGCAAACATGTTTCCTCAGAACGTGCACAAGACAGACAGACCTTTTTCTTTGCATCCCCTTTAATCACTTCATGCAATTATTAAGAGAAGATCTTGTTTTTTTTTTATCTTAGCACTTACATAATTACTTTTCCGAACCACTGGCACTGAATCCACAAATGTAACCATTGTGCTTTATATTATCATACATTATTTCAGCAGCTGACTCATTCTCTATAAAAAAAAATGCCTCCAGAAAATGCTGTAGTGATTTGTTTTTGAGCATCAGAATTGTTAATTTCCTCACATGTTTGGGGGCTTTCAAACACATATTTTCCTTATCTGAGCGTGGACAGATCTGCCTCCTTATTTCTTCAGCTCTAGCTGTCTGAGACAAGATATGTCATTCTATTTTATAGAAAACATGAACCCATCTATTTTTCAAGTGTATGATTTAAGTAGCATAAGCAGTAACACGATGGAACACAATAGAGCGTAAAACCAATATTCCTGTCTCCAGTAAACAACATGAACTATAGATGTTTTTAAATCTTAAAGTTTGATTGGAAGCCAATGCTTGCTAAACAGTCTTAATTGTAACAACAGCCCTTTATGAATTAAGTTTAAGCAGTGCCGTACAAATTGCTCATTTAAGAAAAGGTGCTTTCAGCATGAAATATCTCACAGCAGCCTCCTTCCATTCCAGCAGGACACATCTCCTCTTGCTGAATGGAATTTGAAATCCATTAATAAAAAAAAAGTAATTGGTACTCAGGGTGGGTTGCACAGGCACACTTTTTTTTTTTCTAAGACGCCGGGCTAGGACACAAAATTTAAAATGTATGACAGTGTATCAGTCCATACTGTAGGAAAGAGGTGCACACATCTGTGTTGCACATATTAGCAATCAGAAGATCAGTTGGTCACATTACACAGCTAGTCATTTAACATCAGGAAGACAGGAATCATACGCATATCTAAGAAATGCCCATTGCAGCTATACAAGTACAAGCTGGATGGAGAACATACATGATGCTAATCACTTTACTTTCAGCAAACATTTAGCCTTCTGCTAACAGCCCTGTTTCACACTCCCATTCACAGAAGCCCAACCAGGGCAATGGCAAGAGATGTTAACCAATGCACACCTTGACAATGCTGGCAGGACAGGCGGAAGCTGCTTGCTTTGATAGTTAGGTGAGAGTTTTTAGAACATCTGTATTCTTCTCCCTACTTGGCTGAGGGTAGCATCATGCTTTCAGCCCCCACCGCCCCCATGTCTTTGATTGCCTTACCTCCTTAAGTTCCTTAGCTACATCCTTCAAGTCTCCCAGGACTAATTCCAAATCATCCACAATAATCTTGATCTGTTCTTTCACCTTGGCTTTGGAGGATGGCCCCTCTGTCGGCGAGGATGTCCCCTTAGACTTTGCTGACATGCTGCAGTCCAACTCAAGGGAGCTTTGTTAGAGGGAGACCAGCTGCAGCCCTCTCTGAGCGGCTGTCTCCCCGCATTTTCTTTCTCAGATCTCCCTCTTTCTCCTCTTTTTCCTCTCCCTGTTTACACAGTGCCATGAACTCCAACACAACTGCTCAGGGAATGGGCTGCAGACTAGTGGCGACTGCCGAGCGGTGCCTGCGTCACAGCGCTTTTGCTAAATCGAGGGAAGAAAAAGTGCAAGATCCCAAAGTTCAACGTATGACATAAGACACCCTGTTTGAGCGACGCTTAAATATCCATTGACTTTTTTTTTTTTTTACCGGTGACAATCACATCCTCTCTCTCTGTGTGCTACTCTATACTCAGCAGCACGCCTACTGCTTGTTACTTGCTGCTTGCTTCACACACACTCTCTCTGCTCAATTCTATGCTCCTGCATTACCGTATTCCTCATACTAATACAGCACTGGCATTACTATGCATTACCAAAGGGACCAGTGATAACAGGCACATTTTTTTCCCCCTGTCACTCACATGAAGCACGCAATATAATTTATAATCATCCAACTAAAACGTATAAAACACACCAAAAAAAAAAAAAAAAGAAGCATAATCCCAACATGTTTTATACCATGTCAATACAGAGCATCCATCATTTGTCATTTTACAAACTCTTGTCTCCAATTCAATCTAGCAATAGCTAATGGTTTGTGATAGTTCATTAGCTTGCCTAGGAAAACATACTTCCCTTTTATGTTGTATGCAGTGAAGCAGTGGGAGGTGAAGATGTCAGTAAAAAAAAGAATCTCCAGGGAGGCTGAAGGGTCAGTCATATAAGAAGGATGCAATGCTTTCATTCTTCAGAAAAAAAAAATTGGAATAAAATGAAATTGAAGAGTGGCCGTGTCTCCTTTTTTTACCTTCTTATTTTATAACCATGGCTCAAGGGCTTTCTAAATTTATGACTCCTCGTTTATCAGGTTCAAATTAAATCAATAGTGAAACATGGCAACAGCCCTTCTTTATGGTTGTAGATGTGGGAAAGTCTCCTATATACAAAAAAAAAGAAAAGAAAAAGATTGTAAGGTACGAAGCATCAGTGACTAGGTTCTTTTTCATTAGCTACAATGTGGTATAAATTAAAATGCAATATAGCGCAGTATTCTATGGCAAGCAATGATTTGTTTTAAACACTCTGATTAAAGGTCCCCACACACACATTACAATTTGATTGTACAATCGCCTTTAGATCTGCTAACCACTATGTAGTACAAGGGCCTGTCTGATTGAAAACAAAGTGATTGCATAGTTTAGGTAGGTCCTCATTGTATATCGTTTTGATAAGGCTAAAGTTGATTGTACAAAGATTGTATGCTTCGATTTTAATGTTTACGGTGAGCCTAAAGAAATCTGAAATTGGATTGTCATTGATAATAATACAGTACTTTAGCTTTAAAGGATAAGTTCACCTTGCGTAACATGTTATGTTACCCATATTAAGGATGCAGTGGCGTCCCTAGCAGGGGCGGACTGACCATTGGGGAACTCAGGCACTGCCCGAGGGCCTGGGGTCAGTAGGGGGCCCCATGAGATGTCCCTGGTACCTTTCATAGGCTTTTTTGGGTGTGACACCGGACTCGCTCCACAAAAAGGTAAGTTGTAAAGCAAGCCGACTATCGGATCTGCGGATTGAGCATGAAGAATCAGAGTCTGATGCATTATGCTCCCCAATATGCAGATCTGATTCATCTTGCGGGGATCGTCGGCTTGCAACCTATACAGGGTGACACTGGACCCATTCCACGAAAAGGTAAGTCATAAAGCAAGACGACTATCCCCACAGGATGGATCAGATCTGCAGATTGAGCATAATGGATCGGAGTCCATTATGCTCCCCAATCCGCAGATCCGATCCATCACGTGGGGATCGTCGGCTTGCTTTATGACTTACCTTTTCGTGGAATGGGTCCAGTGTCACCCCGTATAGGTTGCAAGCCGACGATCCCCGCAAGATGAATCAGATCTGCATATTGGGGAGCATAATGCATCAGACTCTGATTCATCATGCTCAATCCGCAGATACGATCCATCCTGCATAGATCGTCAACATGCAACCTATACGGGGTGACACCGGACCTGCTCCACGAAAAGGTAAGTTGTAAAGCAAGCCGACGATCTCCGCAGGATGGATCAGATCTACAAATTAAGCATAATGGATTAGAGTCTGATCCACTATTCTCAATCCACAGATACGATCCATTCTGCGGGGATCGTCAGAGGGGGTGTCACCAAGTGTTACCGCACCGGGTGACACCAACTTTAGAGACGCCCCTGTAAGGGCGTAACATGTACAGGGGCACTGCCTGAGGGCCCGGGGTCAGTAGGGGGCCCCATGAAATGCCCCTGGTACCTTTTTTATAGGCTTTTGAGTTTGGGCAAGGACACAGGGGCCCCATGATCCCCTATTGCCCGGGGGCCCCATGAGTTGTCAGTCCACCCCTGAACATGTAACATGTTGGGATCAGACCATCCCCCGCTCCCTGCTTTGACAGCAAGCAGGGAATGTTCTTCTCCCTCTCTAGCTGTCAAGTTTTTAATAAACCGTGGCTGTGTGGGTCTCCAGTGTTCTGTCAAAATCACAGTGTTCTGTGAATGAGAGACTACAAGTCTCGACAGCTTTAGTGGCTATCAGCTTGTTTTCAATTAACTACTATGGCGCTGTGGAGCACAGTGGTAGTTCATTCATTCTTCCTGTCAGTATATCTGCTTGCTCATACATCCTGTACAGGCAAGCAGATATACTGTACTGACAGATCTGCAGGAGACCTGCATGGCACCAGCAATCTCCTGATAGCTGGTGCAATGCTTTACAGGCTCTTGCAGGCAAAAATAATAAATTCTCATTTTTTTACCTGCAAAAAAATGTGCATTTATTATTTTTTACTAAAAGGTGAACTTATCCTTTAAGTCCTGTTCACACTATTACAGTGCGGTAAACTGCATGTGATTCAGACAGGAATCGTACCGCATTCTTGTTCAAAACACATGTGATTGTTTGCAGTGTGATTTGATCCATTGTTTTTGCACACCGCACCCACAGGAAAGGTTCACGCACCTTTTTTTTTCGCACTGGAATCAGGTCGCATGGGTGTTCACACCTAAATTCAGCCAATCACACCCTGAACCATTTTTGAGGTGTCATTAACTTACATAGACACCTGCCGTGATTCACATGATTGGAGTGCAATTGTGATGCGGTGCGGGAAACGCACAGATTTTACTGCAAATCCTTCACTGCATTGCTACACGACAATGTGTCTTTTAACTCGATCGCTGCCACTGATGTATGGCAACAGCAGGGGGTTTTGCACACACTCCCAGCTGCTGTTATTGTGTGCAAATCTTACAAGCCTACTATTGGCTGTCAGATGGAAGCAAATGGATGACTTACAGTTGTCTGATTGCCTTCATGCACCCCTGAAATTTTTGTCTACTCTGTGCGCCCCCACCATGTTTCCCGAGCTCTGCGCCTCCATCTGCAGACCTGGGACTGGCATGTCAGGTACCACCAGACAGAAGGGAGAGACACCAGTGAACATCCCTTCACTGATGAACAAAAGCAAACAAGGGCGCACTCTCATCATGCATTACCATGGTACACCACGTGTTTATTTAGTAATCAAATAGATATATACTCACAACCAAAGGAGAATAAAAGCAGAATAGGTAGTCCACAATGGCAGTAAATACAATGCTGTGCTCTAATCAGGGATAACCTGACGCATTTCGGGAGACAAACCCCCTTCTTCAGAGCTTCACAGTTTGCTGTGAAGCTCTGAAGAAGGGGGTTCATCTCCCGAAACGCGTCAGTTTATCCCTGATTATCCCTGATTAGGGCACAGCATTGTATTGACTGCCATTGCGGACTACCTATTCTGCTTTTATTCTCCTTTGGTTGTGAGTATATATCTATTTGATTACATAATAAACACGTGGTGTACCACAGTAATGCACGATGAGAGTGCGCCCTTGTTTGCTTTTGTTCATCAGTATCCAGATTTCCCAATCTTTGAAGGGCTGCACCTCCCCGTTTGGCATTCTGAATTCCTTCTAGTCTGCATGAAGATTTGAACGCTGGTTTTTTTGTGTTTGGATTGCATCCCTTCACTGATCTCTACAACCTAGTAAGAACCCAGAAGTACCAAATATTACATCATTTTTGGGTTCTGATGTCACTTTCCCTGGCAGCTGTAGCCAAGGAAGAAGCTAATGGAGCACAATCTTTACTCCATTAGTTTGAATGGAGGGCAGGTAGACAAGATGTGCCAATAAAGAGAGCCTGTCACAACAATAGCATCATATAGAGGTTATTTGGTTCCATATGTGATAAAAAAGAAAGTTTAGTGAAAAACATAGTATAAAAAAATTAAACTTACACTGAGCATTTAAACTTAAAATTATTGAGCCCCCCCGACCACTATACACCACTGTTACACTGGCCAAGCCAGAGTCAGAACAATAAGTCTAGAGCCATTATTCATGGTTAACTCTAAAATGATGATCTCTAGGGGCTTTTTACTTGGGAAAATTTGGGGCACCAACATTTGTTGCCATTTCACGGGTGCACAAAATCAAAAACCTTAACATGCATGCTTGGTATTCATTTACTCGGCACAACCTCATCTTTTATGCTGTGTATTTTATGAAAAAAATTAGGTAAGCTGTTGCATGTTTCTGTCCAAAAAATGTATTTTAGTGTATTTTTTAAATGAAAGTTTGCACTTGATATTCCATTGCTTCAATATTGTGTGACATAAAAAATTTGAACTACCACCATTTTATTCTTCAGTGTCTCTATTTTCAGGGAATATATAATGTTTGTGGGGTGTTAAGTACTCTTTAAGCCTAAAATGATGGTTTATAAATGTGTGCAAATAAATTAGATGCAAAAATGGCTCTGGCCGCAAAATGGTTAAATACTGCCTTCCCGCTGCTCCCCGTTGCATAAATTACAATTTGAAGACCTTTTTTTTGTGTTTTTCTTCACCCTGCCTCTCTGTAAAAAGTGCACAGCTGACAAGAGGGCTGAAGTTCATAAAGCAGTGACATCACCCACCGTCATCCACTCCTATACGTGTTGTCAGAGGAGCAGAGACTCCCACTAGCCTCATTTCACAGTCACACAGAGTTGATGGAGGAGAGGCATAACTGCATAGAAAAGGAGGGATTATTAGTATTTATATTGCTAATTATACCAACATGCTTTCAACACCATAGGGAGCAATGGTGTATTTAAAAAAAATCTACTACCACCCAACCACCCCCACCCGCCAAAGACATCCACCACCCCAGGAGAGAAGGAGAGAAACTCACCATCACAGCTCTTTGGAATCCCGGCTCCCTTCCAGGAGTCTCATGGCCACTTCCTTGGCTCCTCCACTCTGCTCTTCCCCCTGCTGCCCAGCCCCAGTGCTCCTTGTAGCCTCCCCCCATCACCATACAAGAACCAGAGCAGGACAACCAGTGACCCTTCTTCTGGGGGTGGCACCATCCCCCTGAAAAATGCTGCCCAAGGCAAATGCCTTGTTTGATTCACGGTAAATACACCCCTGGTGGGGAAGCATCATTTGGGTGGGGTTTTGTATAACCTAAACTTCTATTTTACCTGTTATAATACCTTATGAAAGCTTATCTCTAGTCTTGCAAGAATCGACTCATCCTTCCTCTAATACCTATTTTTTATATTCATAAATTCCAGCCATTTTCTGGCCAGTGATTTCATGAGTCCATGTAATGACATGTAAGTGACAGTTGGTGCAGTAGTACTGTGAGCCCAGGGAGGCATAATTCGTGTGATCAGGACAGCCTGGGCTCGCAGCCAGCAATATTCAACTCAGAAAAGCAGTGCAACCTAGTAGAAAAAAGGATTTTTTGCAAGGTACAGCAAAAGATTGCAGGTGCGTATTACAGCAAAAGATGCATTTTTTTATGTAAAAAATGGAATTCTGTTTTAAAAAAGCCTGAACTACCCATTGATTCAAAACAATATTATGTATTATTATATTATTGAATTATCTATATAAAACCAAAATGAGATTTTTAAAGGTTTAAAGGACAAACAGTTAGCTTTAGCAAATGAAATAGAGTATGCAATGATGCACAGGTTGTTCATTTTCATTTGAACAGACTAAGCACACATTTTCAAGTTCTGTTAGCCTACTTTTTTGAAAGCATTAATGCTAAACTCTATATAACTATAGAAAACACCAAATGAATGCCAATGTAATTAGGTACAAAATGTTGGTTCATCTGGGTTTAATTTTACCATCTATCGAATCTGAAGGAATATTTCTAAAATGGAGTCTTTCTGGTTGGTTTTCACCCAAAGGAAAAGAGCTTACTTGGTTATCCTTGTTGTTAATATTCCCTTCTGTGGGGTAGGCAGCAGGGGCGGACTGACAACTCATGGGGCCCCCGGGTAATAGGGGATCATGGGGCCTATGTGTCCTTACCCAAACGAAAAAGCCTATGAAAAAGGTACCAGGGGCATCTCATGGGGCCCCCTACTGACCCCGGGCCCTCGGGCAGTGCCCGAGTTTCCTAATGGTCAGTCCGCCCCTGGTAGGCAGTATTATGGCCATGTATTTATAAATTATTTAAGAAATTCTTCTGGTGACTGTCCTTTGCTAGGAAATTAATCATATATGGCTGTTATTTTCCTAGAGGGATAAACCGTATGTTTTTTAGCATGGCAAAGTGTGATATCGCCTTTCTTCTGTGAGGGGTTCTGGTCTTTTGGGCTATTCTACTCTATCCACAGTGCATCTCTGATATGCTATCCTATTATATTATACCAGGATGAAGAACTGTAATTAATGATTATGTGTTCTGTTTAGATAATTATTTATGAATATATTTGCGATGGCTCCTGAAGAAGTGGATCAAGTCCATGAAACGCGTCAAGGCTAAAGAACTGGATCATCTGTGAAGCAATATGATATCGTTTCTGATTGCAACCTTCTAATTTTGTTATAAGAATACAGTGCTGTTGGACATTAATAGAAATGTTATAATACAGTTGTGCTCAAAATTTTACATACCCTGGCAGAAATTTTGAAATTTTGGCATTGGTATTGAAATAATGACTGATCATGCCAAAAAGTGCTCTTTTATTGAAGGATGATGATTATATGAAGCCATTTATTATCAAATAGTTGTTTGGCTCCTTTTTAAATCATAATGATAACAGAAATCACCTAAATGGCCCGGATCAAAAGTTTACACACCCTGGAATGTTTGGACAAAAAGACAAAAAAGACAGGACAAACAAAAAATAACAAATAAAGGTCCGGACGCATGTAGAGTCACACATGGGTTCTGTACCGAAGCAACCACTGCATATTTGATTAAGAAATCTCATAATAGGTGTTTCCTATGTGTGGGTCTTGGAAACCCTGTGGACTAATTGATGCTATGGAACCTCAAGTGCATTAGGATATATTAATAATTGTCATGACTTGAAAAACGTGTTCAATGTGTATAGCAGGGCCCTGTATGAGTCGGCACATCAATCCTTGTATAAAAGTTTGTCCAATCAGTTGTTGTATCTCTTATAGAGACTGATACTTTGCTGACAGCTGTTATTGTGGCTGTCAGTTTCTTTACATGCTGCTCCTGTGAACAATGTGCTAATTATATTAGTGGCAGTAAAAGGGTTAAAGAGAAAGCCAGCATCTTGACACAATGTATTGTAACTCCTTCTCTGTGCAAAAAACATGTTTCAGTATGCATCTCTTCCACTAGAGGCATTTTGAGGCCATTCGTAAAACTTACAACTTCCCTTTAGTTAGTGTGTAACTAAAGAACATAAAGTATAAGGGGCATATTTCTAAAGCAATGAACATGACCTTTGACAAATAATTGACAGGTGAATTTTCCAGGTTCATGTGTAATAAATGGCAGTGATTAATTCACCACAAGTGAATGTCTGGTGAAATTTAAATATATTCCATTATAAATATTCCCCTGGGTGTCAACAACTTAAATTGACTGTCCATAACAGAATGAAAAATACCTTTTAACACTTTAGATCTACATTATTTGTTTACATTGAATAATATAGAGTTGTAATTACTTTTGTCCACTAATAGAGATGAGCTGTACCTAGGTTCAGTTCGAGGAACATTCACAGAACATGACTAAAGCTTGGGTGCCAAATTTAACCCTCTTTGAAGTTAATGGAACCAAATATTAAAAAATATTAGTGGCCATTCTCTAGGCCAGAGGTCTCCAAACTTTCTAAACATAGGGCCAGTTTACTGTCCATCAGACTTTCGGGGGCCGGACTGTGGCCATTGGGAGTAGAAATTGTCCCGGCATTAGTGGGAGTAAACAATGCATCCTTGGTATTACGGGGATGAATAACGCCCCTTCATTGGTGTAAGTTGGAGGAAGAATGCCCAATTGTTGGTGTCAGTGGGAAGAATAGTGCCCCATCATTGGTGTCAGTTTGAGGAATGGTGTCCTAATATGTTATTGGGGGATATAGTGCCCTATCATTGGTATCAGTGGAGGAATAGTGCCCCATCCTTGGTATCAGTGGATGAATAGTGCCCCATCATTGGTGTCAATGGGAGAAATAGTGCCTCATTGTTGATGTCAGTAGCAGTAATTACGCCCCATTGTTGGTGGGAGGAAAGGAATAGTGTCTTGTATAAGTGGGAGGAAAGTTCCCCAAGAGCCGGATAAAGGTAAGCAGTTTGGAGACCATTTTGGAGACCACTGCTCTAGGCTAATAGAATAGGTTAGGGACTGTCATACAAATGACAAGGAGGGCTGGAAACTTCCCTGAGGGATATGTACCAAAGCAAATGCATTTTTTTGAAAATCCCTTTTTCTCAGAGGACAGTGATTTTTAAATTGCTTAAATAGCAATATTAAAACTGCACAATTCCTTCAAATAACATACCTAAGGGGATGTACCTGTCTGTGAAGTTGGGCATCTGTGTGATGTATGCAACCTACTACAGCAACACTAACATCTACAAACTTCTGTTTGTAAACAATATAGCTAGGGTTTCTCTTCATGTATTCCAGACCATTATCCTATTCAGTCAGCTATAGATGTTAATTGGGGACCCCACTTGAAAAAATCCCTCAAAATCCACAATAGACCCTTATCTAAGCATGCAGCCTGGCTGGACAAGAAGAGATGGTTAGAGCATGCACTTTTCTTCTAAAACCACACCAAGCCTCGTTTGCTCAACATGAGAATGATAGCTTGCCAGGGGGGACAACCCATATTGAGGAGGACAAGGACCACTTCCACACAATCCTTACCTGGTGGCTCTGAGGGTCTGCCAATCACAATGAATGGCTCCTGCCAAGACAAAAAACACCTTTACATGCCAATACATCCACACCAACTGAGTACCACATGTTAATAACAGCTCCCCTAGCTGTCATCTGGAATGTAATCAAAGGGGAAGAGGAATAACGGCTAGTATAATTAACTAAACATGGCCATGGCCATATTTGGTCAATGTCTAAGCCAAAATATAGCCATGTGGCCATATTGGTGAAATTATGTCAGCCACTATCCCTGCCCCTTTGTTCATTTGGCCAGGGAGTCACAGTCAGCAAAAAAATAGGGTTGGGTGATGTCACCAATTGCTAAGGACACAGCAGGTGACATCACCCACTGCTTTCATAAAACTATTTACAGGGAGAAGAAGAAAGCTGTGATATATAGTAGGGGTAGAAATACCGCTAGTATATATTTTGTTCAGCTCCCACCGAACAGGCTAAACATTTAGTATTGAGATGAATGCTAAGAAAAATTTGGTTCGAACCCGTGTCTGAACATAACCAAGTGCTCATCTCTAGTGATAACTACAGTCTACAATTATGGAAAATACCCCAAGGTATGCCACAGTGTTATTACTTTCTCCCACATTAGGAGAGACACATTCAATGATATCATATAAGTGTACATTTACAGGGGGACAGTAGTACCGGCTGAACAATAATGTATTATCAGGGCTCATGTTAACAGAACAGGCATTCTTTTAAAACAATACATTTGCTTTTTGAATGCAAAAACATGCACTTGAATGACAGTTTGACAAGAAAAGGCTGCCTTTGACCTTTTTTTGCCTGCAGTTCAAACACATCTCAATAGGACATGCTTCTTTCAAAGAAATGCAGCATAATACAAAGCAAGCTAAATGCCACCTCTGAACTGCCATGTGTGCTGCTTAGTTAAAGTCAATGGGATTTTCCAAATGCATGTGAAATGTAGGAAAGGGCATGAGCCCTTAAATGCCGAGTTCACCTTTCAGAATATGTTACCCAAATTTAGGTTTAACATGTTTAATCTATTGCCCCCTTCTCCCTCTTCTGTTGTGACAGTGATCAGGGCATCCTCTCCCCCCTAACCACTGTCCCATTTCAAACTGGTGCAGCTGTGAGGTTCTCAGCCCACATTGCCATGTCATTCATTCACAGGGATTTGGGAATGAAGAAACTGCAAGTTTCATCTTCCACCCAACACACAGCTTGTAGTGCTCAATAGACTGTGAGTTTCCTGATCCATTCTCATTCCCTACAGCTTTCAAACTGACAGCCCGTACAGAGGTATGGGCAGAAAGCTGGATGGATAGTGTGCGGGAGCCTGATGTTGCACCCGCAATCCACTGATTGCTGGTGCAATGCTTTGCAGGCTCCTATAGGGAGAGAATGTTAAATGTACATTTTGTTTCTCAAAAATATGTGCATTTATTTATTTTTTCCTAAAAGGTGAAATAACCTTTACAGATTAGAATAATGTTTCATAAAGAAAGAATATAAAGCATAGACCTAACAGTACTTGTTTCCCAACTGGAATGGGAAGGGATGGTGGATTTATATGTATGTTCAAATCAATCCTTTTTAAGCAGTAAATACTCTAGTGAGACATAAAGTGAAAATGGATGAGCTCAAGACAAGTATATGTATATGTATGTATATGTTTATGTGGCATGTATAGAGAGCAATAAAGATCATTCCAATCTTGCTTAAATGTTTGGCGTCACACACTATAAACTGACAGAGAGGAGAAGCCAATAATTACAATAGTTTGTTTTATTAAGGATATGATGCAAGCATTCAAATATGTGACAAGTTCCTATATTGTAAAACAGAGTGTTTTAATAAAATCCATGTAGAGGAGCAGGGCCCCAAAAGTATGACTTCTGCCAAAAGTTGCATGAAATAAGTAATTGCTAGAAGGAATCCACTTTTCTGTGTTACTTTATGTAATATATACAACATAGCCTGTAAATGCACTTTAGACTTACACTTTGCACATTTTGTGGTTTAGCCATATGAATTGCTTGATAACTAAAATTATAAGTAATATATCAGAAATAACCAAGGATATTATAGATTTCTGCATCCACACAAACAAGGTGGATGGAGGAATCATCCATCCCCACTGGAATGTTGTGTTTTGATACACTTTTCAGTGGCTGCAGCTGCTAATAAACAAAAAATGTCCATCCTTTTGCCAAAGGTCGATTAGGCAATTGACTCCTGGGGATCCCATAGACTAATCGAAATGCAGCCAGTCCCTGTTTGATTGGTCAAATTCAGTATATGGCCAACTTAACTCCAAATATTGCTTTCCTTCAAGAGACACACTGGAAAAATGTGGACATTTTTACACCCAAAGATTCTTAGAATGATGGAATCATTGCAATGCCCTACTATATAAAAAGAGTTGCAATAATTTTAAACACCTACCCTATACCCTATTGCACACAGAAATTGAACTAGAAAGCAAATATACATTAACAATCTTGGAAATTGTGGAGCACTCAGAATCTAGTGCAGCTGTGCATGGTGGTCAATCAACTTCTACCTTCAGCTTGTTCAATTAAGCTTTGACAAAAAAAACAAAAAAACTGGAAGCTGATTAATTTCACTGCAGAGCTGCGCTAGATTTTGTTCTCACCAGTTTTAGTAAATCGACCCCTATGCGTGCTTACTACTTTCCCTACACTATTTATGCCACTTACTCCAGTGTTTCCCTGTTTTGAATGCAGTTAACCCAGGAGATACTTGAATGAGCCACCCCAATCTGATTGTATTTGGTGACATTAATACTTCCATCACTCCTTTTTTAGACAGCACCAACCCATGCAATCACACACCTTACACATCAAAAGCAGGCCTAAAGAAGAATTCCAGGTATGGATATATTTACATAATTACATTGGTCCAGCTTGAACTAATGTAACTATGCATATACCGTACTTGTGGGATCCTTCTAGAAGAAGGAAATCATTCTAGTAGACACAGCTATCACAGTACTTTCCTCTAGCTTCTGGGTCCTGTGCCAAGCAGCTGCCCTACTGCTTTGTGAATACAAGTGGCAACCTACTTAGCACAGGAACTAATCAGAGACAGCAACTCACATTAATACCTATATTTCTAGGTAATTCATTCAAAATAAATTGTATAGATGAGATAACAAAGCTGGGTTGCTACTCAAGAAACTGATCAAACTTATAGTTCTAAGCCACATATACAGATCAGCCATAACTTTGTGACCATGAGAAGGTTAAGTGAATAACATTGATTATCTTGTTACAATGTAATCTGTGGGATATATTAGGTAGTAAGTAAACATGTTGTACCTGAAGTTGAAGTGTTGAAAGCAGTACAAAATGGGCAGTTTGTTCTGTATGGGGCTTCCTGACTGCAAACTGGTCAGGGTGCCATGCTGACCCATTTCCACAGCCAAAAGCACCTACAATGGGTACATGAGCATCAGAATTGGACCACTGAAGGTGACTTGGTCTGATGAATCATGTTTTCTTTTACATCACGTGGATGGCTGGGTGCATGTGCATCGCTTATCTAAGGAAGATATGCACTAGAATGCAGTATGGGAAGAAAGTAAGCTGGCAAAGGCAAGATGATGCTTTTGGCAATGTTCTTCAGGGAAACCTTGGGTCCTGCCAATCATGTGAATGTTACTTGACACATACCACCTACCTAACATTGTTGCTGACTAAGTACTGAATAAGTACTCCCCTTCATAGAAATGGAATTCCCTGATCGATTGGTCTCTTTCAGCAGGATAATGCTTTCCACACTGCAAAAATGATTCAAGAATGGTTTGAGGAACACAATGTGATGTTGACTTAGCCTCCATTACCCACATCTCAATCTCCAATCAAGCATCTGTAGGATGAGCGGGAAAACCATGTCTGATCCATGGAGACCCCAACTTACAGGACTACTGCTACTGATCGCTTGCTGCCAGATAACACTAGCAGATCTAGTAGCATCCATTCTTCAATGTGTCAGGGGTGTTTTGGCTGCTCTACACAGCCCAGCCTTCTCCACACACTATGCATGTAACTTTATTGTAAGAGAGCACCTACCTAAACTAATTGCAAACCAATATAATACCCTAAATGTTCCTGTCACTAGCAATGAGGTCCAAATGGCAATTAGGACCTTGGCCAACAACATGAGCCTTTGCCTTGAAGATATTCCAGCTGAATTTTATACATTCTCTTATTAAAAATATTCACCCTGTTAATACAGATCTATATCAATATTCTAACCCATAAAACCCCTTTTCTAAACTTCATAGAAGCTCACACAAATTTTCTATTAAAGGAAAGGACAGAGCACTAGTGTCTACTTATAGACCAATATTTTTGCTTGCAAGCAATTATGAATTTCTGGCAAGGATAATGACTAACAGAATTTGGAGCTTTCCACCCTCATTTCTCACTACCTCCTAATTTCTCCTCAAATAAAATAGACATTCTGCTGTAGGCATTTGCACTGCATTAGTAGCTACTATTGTGTCTAAAAGCCCTCACACCACTAAATCAATGTTTTTAAGTATCAATGCTGAAAAAGCATTTGACCTGGACTGCTAGACTATCAGCTGGACCGTAGTCTGTAGCTGTTCTCTATGTCTCTTTGTCCCACGTTGGCACGATATCCATATAATCTTAAAGTATGATATAAGCAAGTAAAAATTTGGCAATCTGTAAAGTAGAGGAATGGCTATATAGGGATCACTTTGACACAGCTGGCTTGATTTAAGAGTATAGTGTAGTTTGCCTAAAGCTGTTAAATCTATTCAAACTGATATTTGTTTTTTAAACGTAGTTGTTATGTTTCTGCTGACTTAGCACTGCAAAGAAAGAGTTAATCTTATCATTACATAATATTTAATATTTAGAGTAGATATGTTTGCCACATTTCTGAAAAACATATACTCCTTATTCCAAGTGTAAAACATTAGGATGTATCCGGAGAATAAACTATTGGTTGACTGGGGAAATATGTAATATAGAGTATTGTTTCTCCCCCAAATATTTTTATTGTATTAATATTAATATTATTCAGGATTTATATAGCACCAACAGTTTGAGCAGCATTTTGCAATCTAAAGCGAGCCAATACAGTTACAATACAATAAAATACAAGAGTGTTAAAATGTCATTAAACCCACATCATTAAAAACTATCAATAAATGCTGTATTACATGCTGTTCTAACTCACTCAGTCACTATCGGATTTGTTTTCTGTATTCTGCAAAAAACCTAGTTGATGTTGCTGTTCACTCCCCCCCCCCCTTCTGTCCATGTCCCCACTGCAGTTGGGGACTTTGCAGAGCATCTGTAGACAGTCAGTACATCAGTACATTTGTTCAGTTTTCAGTGTATTTCAACCCTGAGCATTTCCTCCATGATCACATCTGAGCAGTCCATGTGACTATAGAGTCACACAGAAGGGTGTATACAGTCTGGTAATTGACAGCCCACTCCCTCCCGCCTCCTCCATGCCCACTAACCAGCTAAACACAATGAGGGTGGGATATTACTACTTAATTGATTACTACTTAATTGATAAAGGCATACATCAACATGTGACCAGTAGCAGAGGACTACAGACAGGCTGGGAAAAAGCTGGGTAATGTGACAGCTGTATTTAGATTAGGAAAAAATGGACTCGATTAGTATTTTTAATTAGAATAATTACAGTGTCTTCATCCACATACAGAAAGAGAAGGGATGATTAACCAGTGTGAGTTTAGTATCACTTTAAGAGCCCTGCTCATCACTTACAATCTAATAGGGTGGGGCAATTATAACTTTTTTTACAGTACATTTAAAGATGGAAGTTTTCTTTTTTTTTTTTACTTGAGTGTGGAATGGTTAATACCTGGCTTTTAGCCTGTTCGCTGACCGAGCCTAGCTGAGTATCATATATGGCAGCAGTATTTCTTTAGCTACTATCTATGACAGCTTCCTATCTATTACTGGCTCATTAATGAGGTGGAGGTTGCCATGTCCTTGGCAACCAGTGACATCACCTGGTCCGTTTACTGGCCAGTAGTCCTGTAAACAAAAGGGCAGGGGTAGCATGACATCACTCACCAAATATGTCCACATGGACTAGTAATCCAGGAGACCCCCATTCCATTTACCTATAGAGCCCAAGGCCAGCTTCACTAAATGTATACAAGTTTGTGGCTGCAAGTACTTTTTACTGTGGCATTTACAGGGTTAATCTACATTTTTTATTTTTAAATGCAGATATATTTTACAAAGCACCTCATGTGTAGGATGGGGAGGATTTGTTATCATAAGTGTTCCATATTTTCCTCTCTCACTTATTGACATGTCAACAGACTCAAACTTTAAAGGCAGGTTGGAATTTTGTCGATGGTTGTGAGAAACATCTTAGACTTCATACCCCCCTATTGTAAAATATAAGTTGAGTGTGCTAAAAAAAACTATTGCTACAAAACTTCTATTAACAAAAAAAAAGATTTCCCAAAAACTTTCATGTCAGACCTCCAAAAAAATTATAGTGTATCTAAGCCTTGATTGATACAAAAATATTATAATACTGTATATGTCAATCATAGTGGAGATAAAGGAAAAAAGAAAACGTTTTGTAAATTTGCTAGCCAATATTTGAGAGCATTTTCTAAGTGTATCACAGGTGTTCCCAAAATGAAGAATAAAAGAAGTCTCAGCGTTAAACATTTTGCTCAGTCTTCCATATACAGTAAGAAAAATGGGAAACACAGGAGGGAACCACAGTGGAACAAGAAAATGTCAAGCTGACCATTCCCTACACACCTCACCTATTTCACATGCTCTGGGACTGGAATTCTGAAAAGAGATAAATATCTAGATAGATAACTAAGATAGGATATATATGCTTAGATTATATTGTGTTTAGGCTTCCTCTGGATTTGTTTTACAGTTATATTTACAAAGTTAATTATATCTTAATGATAGTTTCTAGTTTATGCAACTCTCTAAACACATTTGTTCAGGCACAATTTTTCCCGATTAGTCAAGCATAAAATCTATTTTTGGAGACTGTGACAAAGGGAGGTAATGTGGCTTGTCTAGGTCATAGGAACTTTGCAAACTCTTTTGCAGTAAGAGTCCACAATTTATTAGAGCTTCTCATTTATTTTACCAGACCAATAAAATAAATTAGTTGCTTAGGGTTGCTGACCTTTGGATATTTTTATTTTCCATTTGGTTTGTGATTTTATCTGCAACTGGGGAGAATGCAGTTTCAGGCAATGTGAAATATTCAATAATTTGAAGCCAATACAGCATAACTAAAGAGAAATAAAATCACACATATTGAACAATTATTCAGTATTTGCAATGTGTCAAATTAGAACCATGGAAGTTCTAATTATACTTAGTATGCAGTATGGTTTTATAATAACATAAACTTATTATATAAATTATTATGACAGGCAGGTCCTGGAAAAGCCATATAAGCTAGGGCCAGGGTTCCGAAGTTACAGAAGATGACAATCCACCTGTTTTCCTTCCCTTTACAGTTCTATGAATCTCTATACACTCATGTAACTAGAAAACAAGGGGTCTATCGATTCAATTAGTAGTTGTAGTAGTAGTAGTAGTAGCATACCCTTGTTTAAAGGGAAATGAAATAAAATATGTGCTTTGCCAGTTGCATAGCTGTCCTGTAATTTCTCTCACCCACCTGTACACAGAGAAGTTATAATTCCTGACATGTCAGATGTCAGATAATCCCTAAGTAGTATAACTCTAAGAGTAGGTCTACACCAGCAATGGGCAAACTATGGCCCGCGTGCCGTATACGGCCCGGCGGACCTTTTAATCCGGCCCGCGGAGCGTGATAAAAAAAAAAAACAGCCAGGGCAGGCACACATTGGCCTTCAGGATGTGTGTAGGCGGGGCAGCGTGACGAACGTGAGGGGAGCTAGGCTCCTTTCACAGTCCGCCCTGAAGATCGGAACGGCGCGGGAACACGGCGAGAGGAACGAGCGGAGCAAAGGTAAGTAAATTGACACAGGGGGGACTTGGCTTACTACTTGGGGGGGAATAGTACTATGGGGGATGAAATACTATATGAGGGATGAATTAATATGGGGGATGAATTAATATGGGGAATTAATTAGTATGGGGGGATGAATTACTATAGGGGGATGAATTACTATATGGGGGATGAATTACTATGTGGGATGAATTACTATATGGGGGATTAATTACTATGCTTACTATGGGGGAATATTACTATACTTACTATGGATGGCATGGTAGTGGCTGGGCCGGCCAGCAGCTAGTGGGGGGCATAAAAGTTTTGTAAAATAACTCTTTTTATGCTTTTCTACCTTAAATTAATCTAAACATTTAATGTTACAAATTTTAATTTAATTTATATTAATTCACACATACACATCATTCATCTACTCTTGGTCTGGCCCCCGGGTCCAATATATGAACCCATTGCGGCCCTCAAGTCAAAAAGTTTTCCCACCCCTGGTCTACACCAATGATTAAATCTTTTTGCTCTTGAGAGGGTTGTGCCCACCTTCCCGCATGTAAGCAGCAAATTTTTTCAGCTCTGTGCCCACTACTAAATCCTGAGCTTGAGCCTAATCCATCAACATAACAGCTGTCCCTAACTCCTCTATTACCACCTATGTCTCCTGCTGCACTACTGGACATGGTGAAGATTGGCAAAGAACACCCCAAAACCCCAGGATAAAGACTGGTGTACTTTGTTCATGCAGCAGGCTAACATGGCAGTTGGAGCACCAGGGCCAGTAACTTTCCACAAGAAGAATGGTCTGGGGAGAGGGGTGGATTGAAGTGTCCAGGTTCTCCTGCCCTAGCTGCAGAAGACTATATAACATCAACTCTATTAGACAGGCAGCCGAACACTTCAGGATGTAAAAGAGCAAGCATTGACACAAATTATGGTTGCCATTAAGCGATGCCAAGCTTCACTCACAGTGCAACTAGAAACACTCAGAGTGCACTTCTCATTGATTAAAGTAGATGTTCCCAAAATCAGACACCGGGTCTCCAATGCTGAACAGTGCATTAACACCTTACAAGATGATTTACATTTGTTATCGGTGTCTTTTAGAGATATATCTGATGAGCATAAATCTCAGGCAGCTAAACTCAAGGACACATGGGTGGCCCTAATTTGGATTTTAATAAATTGTTGGTCATTCTACACTTAGAGGCACTTTCCCTTTGTTCTTATCTCCTGTGTGTCATAATGCCTACTTCAGCTCCTGGATCAGCTTGTCCTTGTGATGGCCTTTAATGGACTATTACATTAATACTTGATATTGAAGTGGGGGGTTTACTTACCTTGCAACTACTGTCTCTTTTCTTTTTCAGAGTGTGAAGAAATGCCTGAGGAAATGTTTCCTATAGCATGCTTTATCCTACTGGGCTGCAAGTTGTGAATAATGGCAAGATGTAATTCTTCTCTACACCAGCAGAGGCTGACCGTTGGCTGGATTCTTTTGGCAGATCAAAGGACCCCTCATTTCCCCTTATACATCCTGTCCACCAAAGACTTACCCTTGGTTCACACTAGTGCACACAATGTGGCCTGTGTTTGCTCAGGCATGGCAGCCCATTCATTTGAATGGGGTGCTGTGCTGCCTGAACTGCAAAAGAAAAAGGTGCATGCACCTTTTTCAAAATGCAACAGCAATTCATACTAGACTGTTTTTTTACTGAGCCACTCATGTCTGAAGGCCTGGATGCTGGAGTGATAGAATCATTAAATACATACAAAGCAGTTTACTCTATTGAATTAAAAAAAAATATAAATAAAAACAGCGCAAATCAAACAAACCTAGGTCTTGAGAACGCCCTGTGGGAGGGGCAAAACGCGTTGATGCATTTCCGATCTGCCGTCCATATATCCTACGTCACTTCCGGTGAGTGGAACACACGCCGAGGAGTGCGTTCCAAGCGGCCATCTTGATTGTTGGATTTGGGTTTTCTATCCTCTGCAAACCAACAGGCTGTGAGCTCTCTGGATTGGAGTGTGATCCCATGGATATTGAGGTAGCCTTATGAAGGCAATAAACCAATGCTTTTTATCTATCTCTAACATGTGAGTGGCCTGGTATTATTTATAATACTGCACTAGGTATAACAGTATCACACTATGGTATATATTTTTTTCTTTTTTGGACCATTGTGGAGTTCACATGAGGAGTGAGTGGAATCATCAAGCCTTGCAAAGTGAATAAGGAGTTCTGGAGGATATAGAGGGGGTTTAGGATCCCTTAAATTCTAAAGGCGCATAACTCACCAACATCTGGTGAGTGCGGTTGATTTTGATTTCACACTGGTGGATGGTGGAAGGGAGAAGTCAATTAGACCTTTAGTTTTTTGGGATGAAAGGACTTTATAATAATAATAATTTTTGTGGATACTAATATTTTTTGGCACTATATCAAATTGGTTATTTTACTATATTTCTATTTGCAATATGTATTGAATGAGTAGGTTTGTTTGATTTGCGCTGTTTTTATTTATATTTTTTGTTATGTTGGTGTATTACACTGGTGCACAGCAGCAAATTTTCAATTGTATATACTGAAAGGGTCTCTTTGTGCGCTGGGGTTCTGTGATACAATTACTCTATTGAATTGCCCTATCTATTTGTGATGTTTCAAAGGTTTGGCTTTGGTAAAAAATTAATTGCATGGATCAAACTACCAATTGTCAATCATTTGCTTGGATCCAAGTAAAAAACCATATTACTAAGCTCTTTAAAATTTTCTGTGGCACGTGGCAGGGGTGTCCTTTTGCCTCTGCAATTGAGCCTCTTTTAGCAATACTTACATGACTCTACTATCCATGACTGTTGGAAGCATGCTCTGGAGGAAAAAAAATCACTTTATGCAGATGATTTGATGTTATACCTTGCTGATTCCTCCAGCTTGTTGAGCAAAGCCTTACCAGTCATAATTGAGTTTGATAGTTTATCTGATTTCAAAGTTATCTGGAGTAAACCCAGCATCTACCTGTTTGATTCTATATATGTGCCACCACTAGCTCCAGATATACCTCTTCGAATAATTTACAAATTTCGCTTTTTAATAATTCTGTCACCCCTGGACCTATATTATTATACAGGATATATATATATATATATATATATATATATATATATATATATATATATCTTATACAGAGATTAAAGTGTTACTAAACCCACAACAGTAAAATCAGTCTGTATATGTAGTAAAGCATGCTTGTTATATTCACTGTGGAATCTAAGGGGTTAATCCACTGCATTGTGTAAAAAGGCTGTTTGATCTTTTCTTCTCTGCCCCTCCTCTTGTTCAAATGTCCATGCTGATAAGACAGACTGAACTTGTAGCCCTTCTGCACATGCTCAGTTTAGTGTGTATTGCTAGAGAGGTTTTTATTTCTTGGGAGAGTGCATGTGATCAGCACAGGGCTAATCAGCACTACCCAGACAGAGGTCAGGGGATTTCCATCCTCCTAGAGAAAACTCCTCCTACAAGCTTTAACCAGTGCTCACAAGACTGCTCTAACTGCAGGTGAGAAAAGGAATCTAGCAGTTTGTATATACTAAAATAATTGCATTTCCATGTGTGTACTGTGGGAGACCAGATATAATGAATGCACGGTCCTGGGTTTAGTAACACTTTAAACGATTTCCTAGGTATGTGGTATAAACTACCCTAAACCTTTAAGGTAGGGTCAATCAATTTAAAATTATATTTCTGACACACTTATTGTATGCTTTATTGAATGTCCCTGTCTATCTACCCAAGAAAATATTATCTGAAATCAATATAGTAATATCCTCTTTTCTTTGGAGCCTTTCCCCCCTAGAATATCTCTTGAAACCTTCTCTTGAAGCTGCACTTATATAATCGCTCGAGGCCTTAATTAACCTCCTTTATAGCAATAGTCCTTATACCAGAGTGGGACCAGGCATACTGATAATATCCTTTAAGATATTTCAAATCTGTAGACATAAATTGGATGATTCTCCAATCACTAGCTCTCCGAATGCACTCCTGTAGCAGGGGCGGACTGACAACTCATGGGGCCCCCGGGCAATAGGGGATAATGAGGCCCATGTGTCCTTGCCCAAACTCAAAAAAGCCTATGAAAAAGGTACCAGGGGCATCTCATGGGGCCCCCTACTGACCCCGGGCCCTCGGGCTGTGCCCGAGTTTCCAAATGGTCAGTCCGCCCCTGTCCTGTAGTATAACCCGTTTATGATGGAATTATATAAACTGTCAAATGTGGGTAGATGGAAGAGCCATGATCTTAAATATGCACACCAACCCTTCTCTAAACATATCTTCAAAACATTCTAAATATAGAAACACAATGTATGTTGGGAATGATCCTTCAGCCTGGGTGCACTAAAACGCTCATGCGTTGTTGTGTGCTGGCTTTATGGGTTGGGTTGCATTACCGGGGTTATAAAGTCTATTTTTTTCTAAAATAATAAACATTTTATACTTACACGCTCTGTTCAATGATATTGCACAGAGCAGCCCCAAACCTTCCTTTCTAGAGTCCTCTGCAGGCACTCTTGGCTCCACCTCTTCTGTGTGCACCACCATAGCAAGCAGTTTGCTATGGGGGCACATGTGCGGGCTCACTCCTGAGCCAAGCTGTGTACAACCATAGACACACACACAGAATGACTAGGCCCCACCCCCCGCTCCCTGCAAGATTTGATTTACAGCACCTGGAGTCAATGGCTCCCACTGCTGACTCTGTGTCCTGGGATAAGGGGACAATAAAAATGCTGGGACATTTTTTACCGTAATGCAGGTAACAAATGTACTACCTTTACAACCACTTTACAAATTAATGACACTGCAATGCCTTGCATTCTGAGCCTAAAAGACCCTGCAACCTGTTATATTGTTTTTGGAACTGCTTGAAGTAGAGGTGAAAGCATATCCCTGTGTCCCAGAGTAGAGATGAGCGAATCGAACTTGGCGAAGTGGAATTCGTTTCGAATATTAGGAAAATTTCGATTCGCGACGAATCCGAAAATTAGCAGACTTCGGATGCGCGAATCAAAATTTTTCCTAAAATGGCGGCGACATGTGCGGCGACGGAGCGGGGATCTCTGGGAAGGCGCGCAGACAAGACGCGCTGACCCATAATGCATTCATTCATGACATGTGATCGCATTAGCCAATCAGCAGCCAGCCAGCCAGCACTGTGTAATGGTCGAGCTATAAATTGCGGCCATTTTAGAATTCTCCATTTGCCTCCAGTCATTCAAGAGAGGCAGACCTGTCTGTATTGAGGGAGAGAGTTAGGGCCACAGAATCGTTACTTAGGGACACAGAACCGTTACTAAGGGACACAGAATCATTACTTAGGGCCACAGAACCGTTACTTAGGGCCACAGAACCGTTACTTAGGGCCACAGAACCGTTACTTAGGGACACAGAATTGTTACTCAGGGACAGACACAGAATTGTTACTGAGGGACACAGAATTGTTACTGAGGGACACAGAATTGTTACTCAGGGACAGACACAGAATTGTTACTCAGGGACAGACACAGAATTGTTACTCAGGGAAAGACACAGAATTGTTACTCAGGGACAGACACAGAATTGTTACTGAGGGACACAGAATTGTTACTGAGGGACACAGAATTGTTACTGAGGGACACAGAATTGTTACTGAGGGACACAGAATTGTTACTCAGGGACAGACACAGAATTGTTACTCAGGGACAGACACAGAATTGTTACTGAGGGACATAGAATTGTTACTGAGGGACACAGAATTGTTATTGAGGGATACAGAATTGTTACTGAGGGACACAGAATTGTTACTGAGGGACACAGAATTGTTACTCAGGGACAGACACAGAATTGTTACTCAGGGACAGACACAGAATTGTTACTCAGGGACAGACACAGAATTGTTACTGAGGGACACAGAATTGTTACTGAGGGACACAGAATTGTTATTGAGGGACACAGAATTGTTACTCAGGGACAGACACAGAATTGTTACTGAGGGACACAGAATTGTTACTGAGGGACACAGAATTGTTACTGAGGGACACAGAATTGTTACTCAGGGACACAGAATTGTTACTCAGGGACACAGAATTGTTACTCAGGGAAAGACACAGAGTTGTTACTGAGGGACACAGAATTGTTACTGAGGGACACAGAATTGTTACTGAGGGACACAGAATTGTTACTCAGGGACAGACACAGAATTGTTACTCAGGGACAGACACAGAATTGTTACTGAGGGACACAGAATTGTTACTGAGGGACACAGAATAGTTACTGAGGGACACAGAATTGTTACTCAGGGACACAGAATTGTTACTCAGGGACAGACACAGAATTGTTACTGAGGGACACAGAATTGTTACTCAGGGACACAGAATTGTTACTCAGGGACACAGAATTTTTACTCAGGGACAGACACAGAATTGTTACTGAGGGACACAGAATTGTTACTGAGGGACACAGAATTGTTACTCAGGGACAGACACAGAATTGATACTGAGGGACACAGAATTGTTACTGAGGGACACAGAATTGTTACTGAGGGACACAGAATTGTTACTCAGGGACAGACACAGAATTGTTACTCAGGGACAGACACAGAATTGTTACTGAGGGACACAGAATTGTTACTGAGGGACACAGAATTGTTACTGAGGGACACAGAATTGTTACTCAGGGACAGACACAGAATTGTTACTCAGGGACAGACACAGAATTGTTACTGAGGGACACAGAATTGTTACTGAGGGACACAGAATTGTTACTCAGGGACACAGAATTGTTACTCAGGGACAGACACAGAATTGTTACTGAGGGACACAGAATTGTTACTCAGGGACACAGAATTGTTACTCAGGGACACAGAATTGTTACTCAGGGACAGACACAGAATTGTTACTGAGGGACACCGAATTGTTACAGAGGGACACAGAATTGTTACTCAGGGACACAGAATTGTTACTCAGGGACAGACACAGAATTGTTACTGAGGGACACAGAATTGTTACTGAGGGACACAGAATTGTTACTCAGGGACACAGAATTGCTACTGAGGGACACAGAATTGTCACTCAGGGACACAGAATTGTTACTCAGGGAAAGACACAGAATTGTTACTGAGGGACACAGAATTGTTACTGAGGGACACAGAATTGTTACTCAGGGACACAGAATTGTTACTCAGGGACACAGAATTGTTACTCAGGGACAGACACAGAATTGTTACTGAGGGACACAGAATTGTTACTGAGGGACACAGAATTGTTACTGAGGGACACAGAATTGTTACTCAGGGACACAGAATTGTTACTCAGGGACACAGAATTGTTACTCAGGGACAGACACAGAATTGTTACTGAGGGACACAGAATTGTTACTGAGGGACACAGAATTGTTACTGAGGGACACAGAATTGTTACTCAGGGACACAGAATTGTTACTCAGGGACACAGAATCGTTGAATTAAAGACTATGTCAGACAACATGCAGAGGAGTGGCAGAGGAGGCAATGTTTTAGGAGCGAGCAGACGTGGCAGCAGAGGAAGGGGTCGAGGCAGCACTAGTCGCAGCCAGAGGCCAGTGCTCCCGGTGTCATCCAGCGGTCGTGTCTCCACCGACAACCCTGCCGTCATCGATTGGTTGGCTCGGTCGTCTTCCTCTTCCCAGGTCACCTCTGACACCTACAGCCAACGGTCGGTGGGTACGTCAGACACAACCGTTAGTTGGGATGGCCCGGGAGCAAGCCCACTGAAATCACGTGTCCTCTACCTGCCCCTGTCCTTTGGTGTTCCCTCACCAAGCGAAGTATCGCATGCTGTGGGCTCAGCCCCACTGTACAGTGAGGAAGAGCTAACAGAGGGCGGTCAGGAACGGGGGGAGACATCCGCCTCTTCAGCAGCCAGGCGAAGAAGTACTGGCGAGGAGAGTGGCTCGGTAGCCGGTCTAGAGACAGGTCTGTCTCCTGACCCACACGCAGCCGAGGGGGCTAGTAGTGAGGCGGAGACCCTAATTGATGATGATGAGGCTGATCGCACTTGGCAGCCTCATCGTCATCAGGCTATTGCTTCCGCATCATCAGGACAAGAGGGTGCCAGCTTGGCAGCGAGCAAAACAGTCGGTGGGTTCCCCAGGAGGCAGCAGGGTCGCAGCAGTGTCAGTGGAGGCAAACGGCCACGGAGTAGAGCACCAGCTCCACTGCAGCCTACCACCACGGCCAGTAGTGGTGCCGGTGTGCACGGAGGAAGTAGCAGTCAGCCAGTGAGGAGTAGCGGGGGCAAAGTTTCCTACTCGGCGGTGTGGCAATTTTTTGTCAAGCCGCCCGAGGAAGTAAACGTAGCCGTATGTCGACTATGTGGCCAGAAAGTCAAGCGTGGCCAGGGGGCCAATGTTGGGACTACAGCGTTGCGTCAGCATATGCAGCGTCGCCATTTGGTGGCCTGGGAAAACCGTGATAAAAATACGGCGGTTCGGCCTGCCCCAGCCCCCGCTCCATCACCCGCTCCGTTACTTGCTCCGTCACCCGACGTCAATCGCCCTCTATCAGTCAGTCAAGGCTCCAACACCTCTGCTGAGGGGAGTTGTCGCTCGTTGGCATCTTCCGCTCGTTCAGATGCTCCTTCTCCTGCTACTCCTCTTCACGGATTCCGTCAGCAGTCTTTCTTGGAATCCGTTTCCAAGAGACAACAGTTTGCGAGCACGCACCCGACGGTGCAAAAGCTGAACGTCCTCCTGTCCAAGTTGCTGGTGCTGCAGTCCCTCCCTTTCCAAGTGGTGGACTCAGCACCTTTCCGAGAAATGATGGCTTGTGCCGCGCCGCGGTGGAGAGTGCCAAGCCGGCATTTCTTCGCCAAAAAGGCAGTGCCAGCCCTGCATTCACATGTAGAAGAGATGGTGGGCCAGTCTTTGAGCATGTCGGTCTCTGCCAAAGTGCACGGCAGCGCCGACGTGTGGAGCTGTAACTACGGTCAGGGACAGTACATGTCATTTACGGCCCACTGGGTGAACGTGGTGCCGGCACAGCCGCACCAGCAACTTGGACAGGTCACGCCGCTTTTGCCTCCACGTTTGCACGTCCTTGGTCCACAAAAGATGTCCGCCTCTACCACCTCTTCTTCCGCCGTGTCCTCAGCCGCCACCCCCGTGCCAAGTCCCATTACCCGACCGGCATATCACATGTGCAGGGCGCAACGGTGTCACGCTGTGCTGCACCTGGTATGCCTTGGCGAACGTAGTCACACAGGGGAGGAGCTTCTGAGTGTAATGAACAGAGAAATCGACAGATGGCTGTCTCCGCGCAAACTGAAAATCGGAACCATGTTGACCAACAACGGAAAGAACATGGTGTCTGCTCTGCGTCAAGGAAGGTTGTGCCATGCGCCATGCATGGCTCACGTGTTCAATCTGGTTGTCAAGCAGTTCCTAAAATCCACCATCCCACTGCAAGACATCCTTAAAATGTCACGTAAACTTTGCATGCATTTCAGCCATTCCTACACCGCAAAGCACACCCTCCTTGAGCTGCAGCGGCAGAACGGAATTCCACAGCATCGCCTGATCTGCGACGTTGCAACAAGGTGGAATTCAACCCTACACATGTTAGACCGCCTTTACGAACAGCGAAAGGCCATCACCGATTTCCTGATGTTACAAGCGGATAAAGGTACTCCCCTGTGTAACTTAGATGTCAGCCATTGGCAGCTCATGCGTGACACCTGCCGCTTGCTCAGGCCCTTTGAGGAGGCCACGCTATTCGTGAGTCGGCAGGACTATGGGATGAACGACGTCATTCCTCTGTTGCACGTCCTGGAACAAATGCTGTTAACAATGGCTGGTCAGGGTGCGGTAGACGTGGCGCACAGATCTCAACGCCACATGACCCCTGTGGGGGCAGGACAGGAAGAAGAGGAGGAGGTAGAGGAGGACATTTGTGCTCAGGAATTATTGAGTGAAATGGGTGGTTTTTCCACTCAGCGGACAGGAGTGGAGGTGCAGGAGCATCTGGTAGAGGAGGAGGAGGAGGAGGAGACAGAGGACCCAGACGCACCGTGGCAGTATGCTGTGGAGATGGAGGCAGGGAGTCCCTCGCATTCCTTGGCACAAATGGCCCATAGCATGCTCGGTTGCTTGCGTAGCGACAGGCGAATAATAACCATCAGACAGAGGGATGACTTTTGGCTGTCCACCTTGTTGGACCCTCGCTACCGTTCAAAAATGGTGGCCTTTTTCACACCTGCTGAGAGGGAGGCCAAAATAACGTACTATAAAAACCACCTATGTAGTCAGTTGGTCTCTGCCTTTCTGCGCCAACGTCCATCCTCAGACACTGTGGGCCCTGTGCGCTCGCGTTCCGCTGCCATGGCAGCAGGGGAGGGGTGGGGTGGTAGGAGCAGTGGCAACTCCACCAGCAGCAGCGGCTGCCTCAGTCTGCAGTCGATGATGAGTAGCTTTCTTCACCAGCGCAGTGAGGAAACTACTAACCAGCCGCAGCAGCAGCAGGATCAGGTGGACCTGGAGCAGGACCTCAAACAACAGGCTTGGGCCTACTTGGACAGCACCCTGCCAACCGAGGTAGACAATCCCCTTGACTACTGGGCAACGAAACTTGACCTTTGGCCCCAACTAGCTGAATTTGCCCTTGAAAGGCTGTCATGCCCGGCCAGTAGCGTGGCATCGGAGCGCGTGTTTAGTGCGGCAGGAGGTATTGTAACTCCGCGGAGGACACGACTGTCCACCCAAAGTGTGGAGAGACTCACGTTTGTGAAAATGAATCAGGCGTGGATTAGTCTGGATTTCAAACCACCAATTCCTGACAAAACTGACTAAATCCGCCATGAATCATGCCCCAAACATGTGCCACTTTCAGGTCTCCTCACACTGCTGGTGGGTTCCATTTTGTCATAGGGTGCTGGCAGATTACGGGCCTCCCATTGCTGCTGCCAGGCCCGTAATCTGCCATGGGCCCCTGTACCGCCTCCTCATGCTGCTGCCAGGTCCAGAGTCTCTCATGGGTCCCTGTACGGCCTCCCATTGCTGCTGTCTCCATCACCACACTCTGCCATGTGCCACTTTCAGGTCTCCTCACACTGCTGGTGTGTTCCATTTTGTCATAGGGTGCTGGCAGATTACGGGCCTTCCATTGCTGCTGCCAGGCCCGTAATCTGCCATGGGCCCCTGTACCGCCTCCTCATGCTGCTGCCAGGTCCAGAGTCTCTCATGGGTCCCTGTACGGCCTCCCATTGCTGCTGTCTCCATCGCCACACTCTGCCATGTGCCACTTTCAGGTCTCCTCACACTGCTGGTGCTGTCCATTTTGTCATAGGGTGCTGGCAGATTACGGGCCTCCCATTGCTGCTGCCAGGCCCGTAATCTGCCATGGGCCCCTGTACCGCCTCCTCATGCTGCTGCCAGGTCCAGAGTCTCTCATGGGTCCCTGTACGGCCTCCCATTGCTGCTGTCTCCATCGCCACACTCTGCCATGTGCCACTTTCAGGTCTCCTCACACTGCTGGTGTGTTCCATTTTGTCATAGGGTGCTGGCAGATTACGGGCCTCCCATTGCTGCTGCCAGGCCCGTAATCTGCCATGGGCCCCTGTACCGCCTCCTCATGCTGCTGCCAGGTCCAGAGTGTCTCATGGGTCCCTGTACGGCCTCCCATTGCTGCTGTCTCCATCGCCACACTCTGCCATGTGCCACTTTCAGGTCTCCTCACACTGCTGGTGTGTTCCATTTTGTCATAGGGTGCTGGCAGATTACGGGCCTCCCATTGCTGCTGCCAGGCCCGTAATCTGCCATGGGCCCCTGTACCGCCTCCTCATGCTGCTGCCAGGTCTAGAGTGTCTCATGGGTCCCTGTACGGCCTCCCATTGCTGCTGTCTCCATTGCCACACTCTGTCATGTGCCACTTTCAGGTCTCCTCACACTGCTGGTGTGTTCCATTTTGTCATAGGGTGCTGGCAGATTACGGGCCTCCCATTGCTGCTGCCAGGCCCGTAATCTGCCATGGGCCCCTGTACCGCCTCCTCATGCTGCTGCCAGGTCCAGAGTCTCTCATGGGTCCCTGTACGGCCTCCCATTGCTGCTGTCTCCATCGCCACACTCTGCCATGTGCCACTTTCAGGTCTCCTCACACTGCTGGTGTGTTCCATTTTGTCATAGGGTGCTGGCAGATTACGGGCCTCCCATTGCTGCTGCCAGGCCCGTAATCTGCCATGGGCCCCTGTACCGCCTCCTCATGCTGCTGCCAGGTCCAGAGTCTCTCATGGGTCCCTGTACGGCCTCCCATTGCTGCTGTCTCCATCGCCACACTCTGCCATGTGCCACTTTCAGGTCTCCTCACACTGCTGGTGTGTTCCATTTTGTCATAGGGTGCTGGCAGATTACGGGCCTCCCATTGCTGCTGCCAGGCCCGTAATCTGCCATGGGCCCCTGTACCGCCTCCTCATGCTGCTGCCAGGTCCAGAGTCTCTCATGGGTCTTTGTACGGCCTCCCATTGCTGCTGTCTCCATCGCCACACTCTGCCATGTGCCACTTTCAGGTCTCCTCACACTGCTGGTGTTGTCCATTTTGTCATAGGGTGCTGGCAGATTACGGGCCTCCCATTGCTGCTGCCAGGCCCGTAATCTGCCATGGGCCCCTGTACCGCCTCCTCATGCTGCTGCCAGGTCCAGAGTGTCTCATGGGTCCCTGTACGGCCTCCCATTGCTGCTGTCTCCATCGCCACACTCTGCCATGTGCCACTTTCAGGTCTCCTCACACTGCTGGTGTGTTCCATTTTGTCATAGGGTGCTGGCAGATTACGGGCCTCCCATTGCTGCTGCCAGGCCCGTAATCTGCCATGGGCCCCTGTACCGCCTCCTCATGCTGCTGCCAGGTCCAGAGTCTCTCATGGGTCCCTGTACGGCCTCCCATTGCTGCTGTCTCCATCGCCACACTCTGCCATGTGCCACTTTCAGGTCTCCTCACACTGCTGGTGTGTTCCATTTTGTCATAGGGTGCTGGCAGATTACGGGCCTCCCATTGCTGCTGCCAGGCCCGTAATCTGCCATGGGCCCCTGTACCGCCTCCTCATGCTGCTGCCAGGTCCAGAGTGTCTCATGGGTCCCTGTACGGCCTCCCATTGCTGCTGTCTCCATCGCCACACTCTGCCATGTGCCACTTTCGGGTCTCCTCACACTGCTGGTGTGTTCCATTTTGTCATAGGGTGCTGGCAGATTACGGGCCTCCCATTGCTGCTGCCAGGCCCGTAATCTGCCATGGGCCCCAGTACCACCTCCTCATGCTGCTGCCAGGTCCAGAGTCTCTCATGGGTCCCTGTACGGCCTCCCATTGCTGCTGTCTCCATCGCCACACTCTGCCATGTGCCACTTTCAGGTCTCCTCACACTGCTGGTGTGTTCCATTTTTTCATAGGGTGCTGGCAGATTGCAACAAGGTGGAATTCAACCCTACATATGTTAGACCGCCTTTACGAACAGCGAAAGGCCATCACAGATTTCCTGATGTTACAAGCGGATAAAGGTACTCCCCTGTGTAACGTAGATGTCAGCCATTGGCAGCTCATGCGTGACACCTGCCGCTTGCTGAGGCCCTTTGAGGAGGCCACGCTATTCGTGAGTCGGCAGGACTATGGGATGAACGACGTCATTCCTCTGTTGCACGTCCTGGAACAAATGCTGTTAACAATGGCTGGTCAGGGTGCGGTAGACGTGGCGCACAGATCTCAACGCCACATGACCCCTGTGGGGGCAGGACAGGAAGAAGAGGAGGAGGTAGAGGAGGACATTTGTGCTCAGGAATTATTGAGTGAAATGGGTGGTTTTTCCACTCAGCGGACAGGAGTGGAGGAGCAGGAGCATCTGGTAGAGGAGGAGGAGGAGGAGACAGAGGACCCAGACGCACCGTGGCAGTATGCTGTGGAGATGGAGGCAGGGAGTCCCTCGCATTCCTTGGCACAAATGGCCCATAGCATGCTCGGTTGCTTGCGTAGCGACAGGCGAATAATAACCATCAGACAGAGGGATGACTTTTGGCTGTCCACCTTGTTGGACCCTCGCTACCGTTCAAAAATGGTGGCCTTTTTCACACCTGCTGAGAGGGAGGCCAAAATAACGTACTATAAAAACCACCTATGTAGTCAGTTGGTCTCTGCCTTTCTGCGCCAACGTCCATCCTCAGACACTGTGGGCCCTGTGCGCTCGCGTTCCGCTGCCATGGCAGCAGGGGAGGGGTGGGGTGGTAGGAGCAGTGGCAGCTCCACCAGCAGCAGCGGCTGCCTCAGTCTGCAGTCGATGATGAGTAGCTTTCTTCACCAGCGCAGTGAGGAAACTACTAACCAGCCGCAGCAGCAGCAGCATCAGGTGGACCTGGAGCAGGACCTCAAACAACAGGCTTGGGCCTACTTGGACAGCACCCTGCCAACCGAGGTAGACAATCCCCTTGACTACTGGGCAACGAAACTTGACCTTTGGCCCCAACTAGCTGAATTTGCCCTTGAAAGGCTGTCATGCCCGGCCAGTAGCGTGGCATCGGAGCGCGTGTTTAGTGCGGCAGGAGGTATTGTAACTCCGCGGAGGACACGACTGTCCACCCAAAGTGTGGAGAGACTCACGTTTGTGAAAATGAATCAGGCGTGGATTAGTCTGGATTTTAAACCACCAGTTCCTGACACAACTGACTAAATCCGCCATGAATCATGCCCCAAACATGTGCCACTTTCAGGTCTCCTCACACTGCTGGTGGGTTCCATTTTGTCATAGGGTGCTGGCAGATTACGGGCCTCCCATTGCTGCTGCCAGGCCCGTAATCTGCCATGGGCCCCTGTACCGCCTCCTCATGCTGCTGCCAGGTCCAGAGTCTCTCATGGGTCCCTGTACGGCCTCCCATTGCTGCTGTCTCCATCGCCACACTCTGCCATGTGCCACTTTCAGGTCTCCTCACACTGCTGGTGGGTTCCATTTTTGTCATAGGGTGCTGTATGGCCTCCCATTGCTGTTGCCTCCACCGCCACACTGTGGCTCCACACTCTGGTTTTGGGCCCGTGACTGCCCAAATGAGTGAAGTGTGCGGTGATTCTAAGATCGATGGCACTCATCTGCATGTCATACTGACTGACAGTATTATTTCTCTTCCCCAGCAGACTCCAAGGGCATTTAAATTAAAGGTACAGTGTTCTGCACTAATATAAAGGCTCTCTGAAGCCTAGAAACACCCTTTTATAAGTTAAATTCGTAGCGAATATATTTGCATCGAATCGAATTTATTCCTCGAAATCGCCGAATCAGCCGAATCGAATTTTTGAATACTTAGCTCATCTCTATCCCAGAGTATGCAGAGCAGGTTTGTCCTGAAACCAATCCAAAGGACTAGTAAATGTACAGAGGAAAAGATAGCCGTTACTCCTGACCAGCCCAGGTGAACAAACGGTATGTGCTCAGTTGAGAGTGTTTAATTATGTGACTAGGTTGCTTTCAGGGTCAAGTTGATTTCCAAGCAGAATTTTTCAAGTAAGGTTTGCAACTGAAGCATGCATTTTTTTCTTATGGCAGGCTCACGTCAATAAAAAGGTGTTGGGAAATGTGTTGTAATAAGTATGTTCGGTTATAGAAAAAGCAGCATATATGTAGCATATGGGGTGTCTTACTGAAGTATGACTTTCTAGTTTGAAGCTTTCCAAGCATATGAACATATTGATATACAGATTAAATGCAAAAAGACTGCATGTGAGACTACATTTAGTGACAAGCTCGCTTTACTGATATGATTACCCTTAATTAGAATAATTTCACTGCTTATTTAATCAGTTAACACTTTTTAAAATCTTGACTAGTGGCAGACACAGTGAACAGGAGGCACCTTTGCAAAAAAGACTTAAGGCCACTTTATCCTAAATATATGCCAGAAAATACATCATAAGTAAGAACCTAATAAAAAATAAAATAAAAAATAAGGTTGGATGCTGCGTGGTTTGGTGCTAAGATGAGACTTTTAATCGTGGGCAAGGTCAGCAGATATGATCAACCTTCCAGAACCCCCACTTGCAGCTCAGGTGGAATCTGCCCAAAATATTCAGAACACAATCTCTGGATTCACAGCCCTGCTCTCCAAGCCAGAGCTCCATGGCAGCAGCTAATTCCAGCATACCTTGTGGAACTTTAGCACTGGACTTCAGTCCGGTAGGAAGTGTTTCTCTACTCTCTCTTATGCAACAAATCCCTAAAATGTTTGACCTACAGACAATAGCAATGGAAGCTAATTATGTTCCCTCAACCGATATCTCTTACATGACATCAGACCTTCATTCTGGGGCTGCACGCTTCGAGGCTGTGGAGGAACAGGAAGCTCACAATGCTACCTCTCTGGGGGAACTCTGGCACATTTCAGGCCACCATGACTACCACCTGATTGAGCTTCACAAGCATACTGAGGACTTGGACAACAAAAAAATGTCCATGTGTGGGGCATACCTGAAACAATGTAGCACGATCAGATCATCCAGGCCCTGCAAATCCTCTTTAAGTAACTTTTGGAGAGACCCCAAAACACATCAGTAAAGTTCAAAAGGGCACGCCGAAAGCTCAGACCACACAGAAGAGACACCAACCCAAGAAATATACTGGGGGATTTACTAAAACTTGGAACACTCAGAATCTGGTACAGCTGTGCATGGTAGCTAATCATCTTCTAAATTCAGCTTGTTCAATTAATCTTTGACAATAAAACCCAGAAGCTAACTGGTCTCTATGCAAAGGTACACTAGATTTTGCACGCTCCAGTTTTAGTGACTCTCCCCCAGTGTGTTGTTTTTGTTAATTTGAAACTGAAAGAAGAGGTGATGCAGTGAGCTAAAGAGCAGGAATTGTTAACATTCAACAAGGCTGAAATCCAAATTTTCCAAGACCTCTTCTGGCCATCTTGTGAGTTACAACTCAAACACAGATGTCAAGGTCCTAGGGACTCGACTGGCCAAGCTCCTCCAGACCAACCAGAGGCCTTTATCACTGATTTGGGAGAGCAGGAGGCTGCATTTGCTTAGACCAGGAGCACTACTGGGATCATCACTGTTTCCTGAGAGCTCTTGCCTCAGATACGAGCTTCCAGCTATTTGTCATATATTATTTCTCTGTTCTGTACAACCCCCCCTCCCTTTTAAATCTCTGGAAATCCTTTTAGAAGTGGTTCATGGGAAACAGCACTCCCACAGTCAGCATACCATATATGGCTATTGTCATGGGCCTTATTCCCTAACAGCCTATTGTTATATATTACTCTGTCTGATTATGTTTGACAACATCCCTGTTTGGTGGGGAACCTCTGATACTTTTACAAAAAGACAGGTCTGTTCCAACTGTGGTTATACCTACCTTTTAACCTTTGCCAAATAAACAGCCAGATTTTTGGGACACCTAATTATATACCCTTAACATTACTTTTGGCAGATAGGGATACTATTGCGGAAGTTTCCCACCAATCAACCTGCATACAGTCGCACAGCTCCCGAGCTGTAGCACATTTCATCTTGGAGCCAGTTGCATTACACCTGAGAAGTTTCTTGGTGCGTCACACCATATTGTTGGGGATAAGGACTGTTGAACTGAATGAGTGATTTTGAATGCTTTGTATTTAAAGGGGGCAAATCACCCTAATTTATGTGCCCTCTCCTTTTCTGTTTGCCCATTGTTTATATCATTAGAACCAAATGTATTCCCCTATTGTTGAGATAAATGTATGCATATAACGGTGTCTCTGTCCACAGGGTTATTCCCTCGCTAATTCCTTGCTCAACATTTAGGTATTGCAGCTGATCTTTACATTGTTCTTTCATTCCAAGGGTATAAGTTATTAACCTCATTATCCTCAAATGTAAAACTATACATGCTTTTGTTCATTGATCAATACTTTGGGCATATATCACCCCTCATACCTTTCCCGTCTGAACCTTACTGACCATAGAGATACTTGTCAGGGACTTCCAACTACCTCACTGGTTTTATACTAATGGTTACTTTTTTCTTCCATTATTCACTGTTCTTTGACTTCTCACTCTCTTTCTCTTTTCTCTTCTCTCACTCCTTTCCTAGTATAAGCTTACGAACTGGTGATGTACATGTATGGTAGCATGGTATCATACACCATCTGTAGTACACAAATTTATTCCTGAAGTTTCTGATATACTGTATGTTGACACTGCCACATGGATGTGGGAATCCTAATCCACGTCTGGTGGCAGGGTCCCATCTTAACTGTACTGGCATGAAGTTCATTATATAACCTCGTGGGTTATGAGCCTTCCTTTGGATTTTACTTCAGCTCTATATTTGCTACAATATACTATCTTACCTTAATGCCAATATTTTAAATCATTGGCATTGACATGGTGAATGAAGCCAGACTATGTTTTCCTGTGTACTAGAGAACATTACAGTCTCCCACTATCACAGAATTTTTCCTGTATTACTAAAATAGCAGACATAGAGAAACTGACACATATTACACAAGATAGAATTTTGCATTATCATAAGATTTGGGCTTGCTGTATTCACTACAGATCAAGGTGGAATACACCACTGTGCTTCAGGGTAGTGGTCAGAATGTAACTATAAGAAGAAATATTGACATGTGTTTTGATGCTATTTCATATGCTAGGAAAAATATGGTAATTATATGAAAGGGAATTCCATTGCCATTTTCTTGCAAATAATACCAAGATGTGTAGTTTGCACTGAATGCAATGAGCCTTACATAGTTAGTCTGGCTGAAAAAAGACAAAAGTGCATCAAGTTCAACCATAGAAAAAAAAGTTAGAATCCTATACCCACAGTTGATCAGGGAAAAAGGCAAAAAAACCCAGCAAAGCATGATCCAATTTGCTCCTGCTGGGAAAAAAACTCCTTCCTGATCCCCCAAGAGGCAATCAGATATTCCCTGGATCAACTTTACCAATACATGTTAGTATCCAGTTATATTCTGTGTATCTAAGAAATAATCTAGGCCTTTTTTGAAGCAATCCATTGAGCTGGCCAGAACTGACTCTTGAGGGAGTCTATTCCACATTTTCACAGCTCTCACTGTGAAGAAACCTTTCTGTGTTTGGAGATTAAATTTCTTTTCCTCCAGACGTAAAGAGTGCCCCCTTGTCCTATGTGATGACCTCAGGGTGAATAGCTCTACACCGAGTTCACTATATGAACCACTGATGTATTTATACATGTTGATCATATCCCCCCTTAATCTCCTCTTCTCAAAAGAGAATAAATTCAGTTCCTCTAATCTTTCCTCATAGTTGATCTCCTCCATGCCTCTTATCAGTTTAGTTGCCTTCTGTCAGAGTGCTTAAAGGGACTGCATCCATCATTCCCCACTCTCTCTCTTCCTCCTCACTTTCTCTCTCTCTCTCCCCCCCATCTCCCTTTTCCCTCTCCCGCTCCTCCCCATTCCCTCTCTCTCCCTCCTCCTCTGGGACATTATTAGTGGTAAAACATAACATAAAGGGAATAGGAAGATAGTCTAGGAATGTTATCAGGTTAAGGCATAAAATAATGTGGAATAGGGGGTGAGTCCAGGAATGGATTGACAAGTCCACTGTTTTTCATTTTCCTTTCAGTCTGTGATATTTGTTACTTTTCTCTCTAATTTTATTTGCGCCAGTTTGATCTTTTCATTATTAAACCTTATTTTGAAACGTTTTGGAATTGTCCCTAAGGCCTTTAATGCAAACTAAAAGAATCCCTGTCTCTTGAAGGGTGCTACTGTATACAGAAAATCTCTGAGCATAAATGTCTGTGGTGACAGTGTGTGTACAGACGTTTATCTCTCATATTCTTGCTAAGATTGTGAGTTTCTGCCTTTTCGGTCAAAAGGTGGTGGTGGTAACTTAACGCCTTCCTGCCCGGCCTGACACTCCTCGTTGTGACTGGGTGCAAATAACGTCCTGTCAAAAGGAGCCGCTCACGCAGCAGTACGTTCTTTCACCAGCTGTGTCCACGGGACACAGCCAATGACATATCACTACACCGGCCCTTTGCCATTGTCAAGTGTAAGCGACATATCGGCATGGATGTCACTCCACTTCCTCAAACTCAATCTTTCCAAAACTGAGCTCTTAGTATTCCCCCCAGCTCGTGCCCCCTCCCCTGACTTCTCCATCAAGGTCAATATCACAACCATCAGTACCTCCCCTCATGCCAGGGTGCTAGGTGTAATCCTAGACTCCCATCTGTCCTTTCAGGCCCAAATCCAATCACTGTCCAAATCTTGTAGACTTCACCTCCGCAACATCTCCAAGATACGCCCGTTCCTAACCTCGGAAACTACTAAGCAACTTATTCACTCCCTTGTTATAGCTCGCCTTGACTATTGTAACTCCCTCCTCATTGGCCTACCTCATCGCAGGCTATCCCCTCTTCAGTCTATCATGAATGCTGCTGCCAGACTCATCCACCTTACTAACCGCTCTGTATCTGCCACCGCTCCTTGCCAATCCCTCCACTGGCTTCACATTGCCCAATTCAATACATTAACAATAACAATAAAGCCATTTATAACTCTACCCCAAATTACAGAGTTAAATATCACCCAAACCTTACTCTCCGCTCTTCACAAGACCTCCTGCTCTCTAGCTCCCTTGTCTCCTCCTCCCATACTCGTCTCCAGGGCTTCTCCAGAGCTTCCCCCATCCTCTGGAACTCTCTACCCCAATTTATCAGACTATCACCTACTCTGCTCACTTTTAGGTGATCTCTGAAAAGCTTTCTCTTCAGGAAAGCCTATCCTGCCCTCAGCTAATAATGGAATCTTCTACTCTTCCTACCAGTCCATCCCCCACAGTTATTACCTTTTGTACCACTAGCCCCTCCCTCCTAGATTGTAAGCTCCAAGGAGCAGGGCCCTCCTATCCCTCTTGTATTGAACTGTATTGTTGCTGTATTGTCTCGCTTTATATTGTAAAGCGATGAGCAAACTGTTGTATAAATCCTGTATAATAATAATAATAATAATAATGTGACCGCTGTGACCAATCACAGCAGATCACATGTCAATTGTATACAATGGATGGCCTCCTGTCATGCCATCCATTGTATACAATTATGTTGTTAGCTCTGATTGGTCAAAGCAGTCACATGATACAGACAGGGCCAAATCACAGCCCATCTGTATCATGTGATGAGCTTTGCCCATTCATAGCTAATCACAACAAAAGACTGAACAAATCAGTTTCATTCAGGAACAATGATTGCAAATATCAATGAAATACATTGGTATTAGCAATCATAACGTGTTAAAAAAAAAAATCCTGATCGCTTGCCCAGAGTAGTTCAGTGTTACTATGGTAACATTGTATTGCTTTGGTTACAGTGTGTTGAAACAAATTGTGAAAATAAGAAAAAATAATGTAAGAAAAATAAAAAAAAATTATTATTATTTTTATTTTTTACATACAGTCACCAGTCAGTGTCTCTGATCACCACCACACCAGTTAAATAATAACGATATACTGGACTGGTGACAATATGTAAAAAGAAAACAAAATGGGGTTTCTACATTTTCCAAAAAATTGTAACAAAAAATTTCAACCTCCAGAAAACTCACCATGCCACTTACAAAATACATTGAACTGTCTATTTTTCAAAAATTGGTGATTTGGGGGGTATTTGTACTATCCTGGCGTTTTTGGGCCTCAAAAATGAGATGGGCTGTCAGTACACCAGGATTGATAGATTGTCATATATACCTTGGTTTGTGAATTCTATAACTTTCCTACAGACTATATAATATACACTAATTTTGGGTATGTTCACCACAGAAATGTAGCAGAATACATTTTAATCTAAATTTATGAAGAAATTTTATTTATTTGCAAAATTAACAGAAACAAAGAAAAATGCATTTGTTTTCAAACGTTTCAGGTTTTTTTTTGTTTTATTTTGCAAACATTCAGTGGTGATTAAACACCTACCTACTAGTGCCTCCTCATCAGTGCCAATCAGCGCCACGTATCAGTGCCCATCAGTGCAGCCTATCTGTGCCCATCACTTCAGCTTCATTAGCGCACATCAGTGAAGGAGAAAAATCACTTATTTACAAAATTTTATAATAAGAACTAAGAAAAAAACTTTTTTTATTTCAAAATTTTCTGTTGTTTTTGGTTTGTTTAGCAAAAAATAAAAAACCCTGAGGTGATTAAATACCACCAAAAGAAAGCTCTGTCTAAAAAAAATGATAAAAATTTCATATGGGTACAGTGTTGCATGACCGCGCAATTGTCATTCAAAATGCAACAGCGCTGAAAACTGAAAACTGGCCTGGGCAGGAAGGGGGTATAAGTGCCCTGTAGGCAAGTGATTAAGAAGCTCCTGTGCAACTTTGTGATCTGCACAGACAATACCATAGGTTTGTGACTAAAAAGCTGTTTGATTATTTTCATCTAATTTCCATGTATTTTGGATTGCTGAAAACAAATAAAATATTGAAAAAGTCCTAGACGTCATGATTTGCCACAAAATGCAAAATTGTCTTCAAATTTATCAAATTTTTTAAATTTTTGGTATTTTGTTATATTATGGGTTTTTAACCAAATTTAAAGTCCAAATTACTATTAATTAATTCACACAAGTGCATTTCAGATATAAAATGCCCAAAAAACCTTAAAGGGGTTGTCCGAATTATGTAAAAAAAACACACCACTGTAATTCTAATGGTCAGCAATATATACATAAGCTAAGCAAGTTTTAGGGGGGAAAAAATTCTATTTCCTCATTTCCCTAGTTCTCTTCTGGCCCTTTGTTGTTATTTGCAGGTAAACAATCTCTGCCCCTCCCCCCTGCAAAGGGGGTGAATACAAGTGCTGCTCTGAGTGACATGTCTAACTACTGGGATACTCAGCAGCATGCTGTATGTGTAAGCCTCAGCCCTGAGTCTGCGCTTCTAATGGTAGAAGGGGTTAATCTTTCCTGAAGAATCCAGTGGGTGGGATACCAAATACCCTTGTTTTCTGTGTCTATGGGACAGTCGAGACCGACAAAATCACTGGACCAAGAAGAGTTGGCAGCCGAGGGTGCTAACAGTTGGTGAAAAAAATGTCCTCCGACATTTTTCTTCCCATAAAGTTCTTCTACCACCTCTCCACATAAAATTGGGATTGATGAAGCAATTCGTAAAATCACTTCCAAGAGATGGAGAATGCTTCAAATACTTGGTCACCAAGATTCAATGCCTGTCGGAGGCAAAATTGAAGGAAGGTGTGTTCGTCGGACCAGACATTAGAAGGCTTATAGTTGATCAAGAGTTTGTCAAAACCATGGCGGATCCTCAAAAAGAAGGGTGGATTTCATTTAAAGAAGTCGTACAGACATTTTTAGGCAATAACAAAGATCCTCACTACATAAAGATCGTCGGATGAATGCTGAAAGCATTTCAAGCTTTAGGTTGCCTGATGAGTTTGTAAGTGCATTTCCTCCAGTCCCACCTTGACTACTTTCCTGAAAATTTGGGAGCTGTGAGTGAGGAACAAGGTGAATGATTCCACCAAGACATCAAAGAGATGGAAAGGAGATACCAGGGAAAATGGAGCATTACAATGATGGCAGACTACTGTTGGATGCTTCAGAGAGACATTCCAGATGCTACTCACAAGCGTAAATGCACCAAGAGGAGCCTCACAGGGAAGAAGAATCGAGTTTAGTGTATGTAGGTGAGCTCATTTCAGTTCAAAAAAGGATTTTCATGAAAATATTGTAATAAAACTTTAATTCTATAAGTCTATTTCCATTTATTTTGAGGTATTGCCTTATTTAACATTGTTACCTAAATTGTCAGGAAACATGATGTCCTATGACAAAAGGAGGTCATTTTCAGATTCAGCACACCAAAAAACATAAAGATTATGTGGAATAACCAAAACAGCTCTTGAAAAAAAATTTTTTGCAGACCTGTGTACTCTGGCCATTTTGTCCACAAAACATTAGTTTGATCCTGCCACTCTTTTTATTTTGCAAGCACGTTCCCATATATTTATTAACATATACAGTATATTAGTGTCATTACTAAGTGTATAGAACTTTGATCTTATGTCTGCATTTCTTGCTCAGAAAACAAGATGCAGATCACAGGTCAAAAGAGGATGTTTCAACCCAAGGGCAGCATCAAGGTGGAAAGCTTCTTTGAGTTCAGCGTATTCTAAAACCTCTGAGTTTTCAACATTCAGGGACATTCCCTTATAGTCAATTGATAATTAGAGTTAGAAGTTTCAATAAGGGTTTAGTAAAGACAATTGCAGGTAAAACATACCTCGTTCTTTTTCCTGTGGCAGGACCAAAAAACTTTTTTCCTTTCTGTACTAATAGACTTTAGAAATTAAGAGACCTGAGTGGGAAATATACACATATTACTCATCCATGGTTATTTCCTTATGGGTAAGTTAAAAATAATTTGTGACGTCTGGTCAAATTGGTGCTCTTTCTCAATTTAACCTTTTTTGCATGTGTAATAGAGATGCTGGGTGCAATTACTAAAAACAAGTCATATACACGCACACAATCAACATGTAGTCATGCAGGTACTTTTACTCAGCATTTAAACCATTACATGTTCTACGCATGTGAAAGACCAACTACCAAATGAATACCTGCCCTGGCACATCATAGCATTCACTCGGCACTCCAAGTAATAACAGAATCCAACTGCAATATTCTTGCACTGTCAAAACCTCCACTTTTATTATCACACAACACACAGGAGGATATATCTTGTAGTCATCACAATCTGCATAATAAAACACACCAATAATAATGTGAGCATTACAGCATGAAATAGACACATCATTTGACAGAGTCACATCTTAGAATTAATACATTACCGAAGCTATGTGGAAGCTGGGAGGAACAAATCCTATCGGAACCAAACTGCCCAGGGGGTCACGGAGAAGCCGTAGGGGCGACCAGTCGATGAGCCCATATAGCCTTGGCAAAAATCCCAGCGTCAGAGCGTCCTCTGGCCACTAGGGGAGCTTCTGCTGGTCTCGCACCCGCACTTCCGCCTTATAAGCCCTTTTTCTGGAAGCGGCCCAATAGTGGGCGGTACCACACCTACCACAGGAGGAGCAAACAGAAGGGGTCCGCCGTTATCTGAAAAGTCACACTTTTGCTTCTTATCTACCCCCAAAACCTCTTTTCATCTCCTCCAGACTTAAGGATTTCTAACTTAGATGTCCTTAAACAGGTTTTTATCTCCTAATGTGAGGTTACTAGATGTCATAAACACGTTTCTTTCCATAAACAAGGTTTTATCTTGCTCTCAGCAGAATATCTCTGTTCCTTTGGGAAAAGAAATGACATCAAGTCACTTCTCATGCCCCTGGCATTTGGGCGACAATGCTTTATTGTACAAATTACCCAAGAAACAAAGGGTCCAAGGCCAACACATTTCATAGGCATTACAGCTTGATTCAGTTATTTTGTGATATAATTTATCCTTCAACAGATTTTTTCTTTCCCTCTTTAATTTTGTTTATGCCCACACAGCTTTTAGTCCTTATTTATTATTTCACTATGGTTGAGCTAGGGTGATGGATTTTCATTGATGCAGTTTGATGACTAACTGTAATTGTTATGTGATGAATACCTATGAGCTTCATTTTTGATGGTAGAAATCCTTATTAGGAAATAGATTTACTGCTTTGAGGTATATCTACATAGTCTGTGATTTTCCATATGTATAAGTCCTCATGCACACTGGACGTTTTGATAACGCTGGTAAAGTTAGCTGTGTAAAGTCACATTCACTTTTTTTAGCGTTTTTTCATAAGTGTTTAGCGCCATATCACCGCATTTTTGCTGTGTTTTGCCACGTTTGTGGTTTTTAGTGGGTTTTTTTACCAAAAAAAATATTTTTTTGGACCATAAAATTCCAAAAACATTGGTTTGCAGCGGTTTATTGTGTTTTGCCGCGTTTTTCAGCATTAGAGCATTTTTACAGCTAAAAAACACCTCTAGAAACCCACTAATCCTGGGTTTTTTTCCAGCCAAAAATGTTGATTGCAGTCTATGTGTGCATTGACACATAAGATAACATGGATAAATGGAGTTGTTGGCAACAGCAACTAATTCAGCTTTGCCTTTCATGCTATAGAAATGTTAAACAGATAGTATGATTGACAGTCAGTGTTGCAGTGGACATCAACTCCAATTCTGTGCTCATTTTTTTCTCCAATTTTCATGAGTCAACTTTGCATGGCTAACCATCTAATGCTTTGGACAGATCATACACTATGCAATATTCATAGGCGATTTATTTATGTTAAACACATAGTCTGTGGAATTTAGCATGGCAAATTGTGACCATGAGGATGAGCTGACATTTGATTGACATTTCTGATTCTAGTCAAGATGAATTCTAAATCCCCACCGCTGAATTATTCAAAAATCTACAACATTACTTAGATGATCAAAACCACATACGCCCAACTGTAACCTCATTCAAATCAAAATGCTGCAGATTCCCACCCTCCTGGTCTGATCTCCCATTTTACTTCACAATTACTAATATTATCTTATCCTCTCCCCAAGCTTACAGTGAGGAACAGAAGTATTTGAACACCCTGCAATTTTGCAAGTTCTCCCACTTAGAAATCATGGAGGGGTCTGAAATTCACATTGTAGGTGCATTCCCACTCTGAGAGACATAATTTAAAAAAAAATCAGGAAATCACATTGTATGATTTTTAAAGAACTTAGGTGTCTTGCACTGCTGAACATAAGTATTTGAACACTTGAGAAAATCAGTGTTAATATTTGGTACAGAAGCCTTTGTTTGCAATTACAGAGGTCAAATGTTTCTTGTAGTTCTTGACCAGGTTTGCACACACTGCAACAGGGATTTTGGCCCACTCCTCCACACAGATCTCCTCTAGATCTGTCAGGTTTCAGGGTTGTCGCTGAGCAACACAGAGTTTCAGCTCCCTCCAAAGATGTTCTATTGGATTTAGGTCTGGAGACTGGCTAGGCCACTCCAGAACCTTGATATGTTTCTTATGGAGCCACTCCTTGGTTATCCTGGCTGTGTGCTTCGGGTCGTTGTCATATTGGAAGACCCAGCCACGACCCATCTTCAATGCTCTGACTGAGGGAAGGAGGTTGTTGCTCAAAATCTCACAACAAATGGCTCCATTCATCCTCTCCTTAATACAGTGCAGTCGTCCTGTCCCGTTCACAGAAAAGCACCCCCAAAGCATGATGTTACCACCCCCATCCTTCACAGTAGGGATGATGTTCTTGGGATGCAACTCATCCTTCTTTTTCCTCCAAACATGATGAGTGACGTTTAGACCAAAAAGTTCTACTTTGGTCTCATCTGACCACATGGCTTTCTCCCATGCCTCCTCTGGATCATCCAAATGGTCATTGGCAAACTTCAGACGGGCCTGGACATGTGATGACTTGAGCAGGGGAACCTTCTGTGCAATGCATGATTTGAAACCATGACGGCGTAGTGTTCTACCGACAGTGACCTTTGAAACTGTAGTCCCAGCTCTCTTCATGTCATTGACCAGCTCCTCCCTTGTAGTTCTGGGCTGATTCCTCACCTTTCTTATCATCAGTGATACCCCAAGAGGTGAGATCTTGCATGGAGCCCCAGTCCGAGGGAGGCTGACAGTCGTCTTTAGCCTCTTCCATTTTCTAACAATTGCTCCAACAGTTGATCTATTTTCACCAAGCTGCTTGGCAATTGCCCCGTAGCCCTTTCCAGCCTTGTGGAGGTCCACAATTTTGTCTCTGGTGTCTTTTGACAGCTCTTTGTCTTGCCCATGGTAGTAGTTGGCGTCTGACTGACTGTGGGGTAGACAGATGTCTTTAAAGAGCTCAGACAGGTGCTACTAAGTTAGATTAATGAGTGGAGTAGAGGTGGACTTTTTAAAGGCACAGTAACAGGTCTTTGAGAGCCAGAATTCTTGCTCTTTCTTAGGTGTTCAAATACTTATGTTCAGCAGTGCAAGCCAAATAAATTCTTTAAAAATCATACAATGTGATTTCCTGATTTTTTTTTTTAATTCTGTCTCTCAGAGTGGGAATGCACCTACAATGTGAATTTCAGACCTCTCAATGATTTCTAAGGGGGAGAACTTGCAAAATCGCAGGGTGTTCAAATACTTCTGTTCCTCACTGTATATGGGAAAATAGGAGACTAAACTGGATACACTGGGTAAAGAGGACTGTAAAAAAAACCAAGACAAGCGTATATGTATATGTATATGTATTAGAAAGTGTGCATGTACAGTATATGTATTAGAAACTCACTACAAACTCATTCTTCAGTGATACCTAATACCAACCCGTATAGTGAACTACCCCACTATTTGTTTCAGAGGATGTAATGAAAAGGGAATGCTTCTTCATATCTGGTGGTGATGTCACCTGGCGAATAGGCTTTGGACCAAGGTCTAACAAATGTTCTATTAAATACGTGAACAATCTTTACACAAAAACCCATGTAACACACCACTAAACAAGCACCCAGGTAACAACAAAAGTACCAATTCAAACTATTGCTCTTCATTTTCAGTGCAATAAAACAAACCAATCACTAAAGTAATTGGACTCGGCAACACAACATTTTCAAAGGTTACCACTCATAACCTAGAAACAGTAATGCTAAACTAAATTATAACAGACTTATAACAGAAAAAATAAAGGACTGAACAGATTATACAAGTTTGAAAAAAAAATCTGTGTTAGACATTACCTGCCCCATACATTTACATACGTTTTCTCTCCCTATAGCTGTTGTTGTGATTGTAAAGTTTGACACCCCTGATTTCCCACAGCCATGGCACTCTTCCTACAACCTTCCATATCCAAACCTGAACCCATTCTAAACCTTATTCTCTATGCTTTCCCTTTACATGTCCTATTTGGTTTTATGTTAGGCCACCTTTGTCATGACAGATCCTAGCTGAAGTTACTCAGGTATAACCTATCTTAAAGTGTTACTAAACCCCGGACCCCGCATTCACTATATCTGGTCTCCCACAGTACACAGAACATGGAAATGCAATTATTTTTAGTAAATATAAACTGCTAAATACCTTTTCTCATCAGCAGTTAGAGCAGTCTTGTGACTTCTATCAGTGTCCAGCAGAGCACTGGTTAAAGCTTGTAGCAGGTGTTTTATTTCTGCTCTAGGAGGATGGAAATCCCCTGACCTCTGTCTGGATAGTGTTGATTGGCCCTGTGCTGATCACATGCACACTCCCAAGAAAAAAAAACACCAACCTCTCTAGCAATACACACCAAACTGAGCATGTGCATGATTATGATTCAGTCTGGAGATAAGAGGTGGTTACTTGGAAAAGGGGAGGAACAGAGAAGAAATGATCAAACAGCCTTTTTACACAATGCAGAGGATTAACCCTTTAGGTTCCACTGTGAGTATAACAAGCATGCTTTACTGCATATACAGACTGATTTTACTGTTGTGGGTTTAGTAACACTTTAATGAAGACACAAAAACCATATTTGCTATCATCCACACAGTGTATAATGGTGTGTTGCCGCCGTTTTAAGAATCTGACGAATCTCAAATCTAGAAAAAGAAGCATACAAAAATGACAGCAGAAAAAAAGACTGAGTGGCCCATCAAGTCTGCCCTTTTTTTTACATTTATTTTTGTTGTTTTTTGTTTTTTCTTAATAGATCTTTAATGAGTGACAAGGTTGCTCATTAAAGACCTATTATTCAATCAGCAGTCTAATTTTCATTAATTACCTACCCTGTGGTCTCATTTTGTTACATAATCCACATGCTGAACAATTTTCACTATACTTAGTTTCCATACACACATTCCATAAATACATGTACTGCATACCCAAAGCCAAATACTTGCAAACGATCACACACTACTGTATTTCTGGCTAATTAAATGCTGCTGCATGCTATTTGTTTTATTTGATAGTTTACACCACAGAAAGATATTTATTCCATGTGTTAGATATAGATTGAAATGTAAATTTAGTAGCATGATGGCAGTACTAAAAAAATGTCATTTAGGCCTCAAGAGCTAAAACAGATACCTGCTTTTTAGTGAGCAATAATAAACCAGTAACTTAAAGGAAGTCTGGGGTTACTGTAATGTACCTAAAAAGTTAATAGAAATAAAAATACGGTGCATGCACTTACAAGGACAATTTTCTAAAGTGCATCCGGAGCTATGAAACCCAAAGTGCCCTATTATCTAAATATTGTCAGTGATGTGATCTGTCCTTTCCTGTCTTCCAACTCTCTCTGTTTATCCTAGTTGGCCTTATAGACCAGTAAAGCAGGTCATACATGTGTCGAATTCCGAATGATTTTTCGATCGAAAATTGAAAACATTGTTCGTTCTGAAATCCGATGGTACCACCAATGATCTCAAAAATCGGTAGTTTTTCACGAATTTTACAACATGCCTGATAACCAAACTGGGGAGGAACCACGAAAATCTTGAAGCATCTTATACTCACCTAAATCCATTGACCATATCTCCATCACTGCTTCTGTTTCTGGATGCAGAGCACTGTAGCTGTGCTTTTGCTGGCTAGTCATCACACCTTCTGGATCCTGGGAGAACCCTGACAGTGAACAGCCAATTGGAAGTGTCCAGATTTTGCAGGCAGTGATGTGCAACCCCAAAGAAGAACCCAACCTCCTGTAGGAGACAGAAGACTCAGAACTGGAACATCACTGACTGCCAAATAAGGTGAGTGGAAAGGTAAAAGGACTTTTTTTTACATTTTATTCTATGTTTGTGATTAATAACAGGGATTGGGCCTGGAATTCAGATTTTTTTTGCTTACCTTATTATGTTAGTACAACTGCATATTTACCATAACATATATAAATCATGTTACATTTGCTGCTTAAACATTTTACGCATAGACACATCTATGTTTATTTGTAGTTTTCCTCAGTTTTAGTAAATTGCTCCCAGGTGCTGACACACCCAAGGAGAGCAGGAAAAGAAATCATTCATACAAATAGTTCATCAGTCCTTTAGAATATGTGCTGAAGCCAGTTATAAAATACTAATAAATTCAAGCGTAATTTAACCACTTCTTGTCCGGACACTTTTACCCCCTTCCTGTCCAGGGCAATTTTCGGCTTTCAGAGCTTTCACACTTTGAATGACAATTGCGCGGTCATGCAACACTGTACCCATATGAATTTTTTACCATTTTTTTGAGACAGATAAAACTTTATTTTGGTGGTATTTATTCACCGCTGGGATTTTTATTTTTTTTGCTATGTAAATGAAAGTCCAAAAAACTATTCATTTTGCAAATAAATAATATTTCATCATAAATCCTGGCCAAAATGTATTCCGTTATCTTTTTAGTAAAAAAAAAAAATAACCAAAAATTATAATTTTTCAATATTTTTTTTTTACATTTTTATTTTATTTGTTTATATTATTATTATTTTTTTTATTTTTTTTTTTTAACATACTGTCTCCCTAGCAGTATAGTGTCACCATGGTGACACTGTACTACTTGTGGGGTCTGATGAAGATTTTTTTTTTTACACTGATTGCTTTTACACCCATATAGGATGTAAAAGCAATAATTTCTCTTTCTCTCTGTCTGCATTCTTGCAGCCATTGAGAACTACTGAGTGAGCTGTGATTAGTCACAGCTTGTCACATGGTACAAGGCTGTTGTGAATAGCCTTGTACCATGTGACCTCTGTGATCATTCACAGATTTCACACGTAGTAAGCAATGATGTCACAAGTGACATCTTGCTTACTACTTTGCATGTGATCACTGATTGGCCAATCAGCAATCACATGATCGGGACCTCATACAGAGGTCCCATCCGATGATTGGTGTTTCACTGTGTCCGGAGGACACAGCGGGCACGGGATTGCGGTGCTGCGCCCTCCCAGGGAGCGCGCACAAGCAGGGTGCGGGTAGGCCATTTATAAACGGCCACCTGACCCTGCAGTGCCACCGTCCGGCTGTTTATATACAACGGACGGACGGAAGGTGGTTAAACATTGCACTTCTTTTGCTTATGTTTGCCCGAACAAACCAACAATATGAATTCTTTGGAAAGAGACTGTTATGGCTCTCTGTTGGTAACTTGTGTTTTTTCCTATTCTCTTACCGTGTAAACCTATAAATAATAGAAAGGTGTGAAAAAAAAGTAAATATTGAAAACATACCTTGAAATGCACACAGGAATCACAGTACAGCACAGCACAGTTTTAATCCAGGCGCTTCTGTGATGCACCAGTTCACCCAAGTCCTTTTCATTGGTAAATTGTTGATATGAAAAATGCTGCTTGTTATGTGTCAGAACTATTTCCTAACACAGCCTTGTAGATTCCATGCATTTCTTATATAAAGATAATCTGATGTGATAAAATGTCATCATTAACTATTTTGTACAGATATAAATCAGAGTCAGGCATACTTTGGAAGTTTTAGTGTAATCAGTGATAGAGAGAGCAGAAAGGCAAGAAGTTCCATACCACAAGCTTCATTACACTCTTAGCCATGGTTCACACTGGATCTGACTTTGAAATCATGCCACTTAACGTGAAGTGGCACAATTTCAAAGTCAGGTGGCAGTGAGACTTCGGGGGCAACTTCATAGACATCTGTGTGACTTCATGAGTGATATCTGTACTCTTAGCCATGGTTCACACTGGATCTGACTTTGAAATCATGCCACTTAACGTGAAGTGGCACTATTTCAAAGTCGGGTGGCAGTTAGACTTCTGGTGAAACTTCATAGACATCTGTGTGACTTCATGCACAGATGTCTATGCAAGTCGCACCCCAAATTGGTAAAAAATAGTGCAGGAACAACTTTTCTAATCTGTGTGACTCCAACAAAGTCAGAGTAGCACCGATTGGAACGGTCCCATTGTCGATTCACATCAGTGTGAACTAGGGCTTCGACTTTGTTCACCCAGCTGCAACCCCAAAGTTGTGCGAATTGCTTGGATCTTCCATGAATTTTATGATTTAACATTGCAGTTTATGGCACTCAATTTGCACCAAAGTTGCATAAAAGTAGTACAGGGACTTTTATTTCCCACTGCAACTTGAGTCGCATTGATTAGGATGGCACCCATTGAAATTAATTTGTTTTTACTTGATATGTGACTTCATGGGGTTGATTTACTAAAACTGGAGAGTGCAAAATTTGGTGCAGCTCTGCATGGTGGCCAATCAGCTTCTAACTTCAGCTTGTTCAGTTAAGCTTTGACAATAAAACCTGGAAGCTGATTGGTTTCTATGCAGAATTGCAGCAGATTTTGCACCCTCCAGTTTTAGTAAATCAACCCCTATGTGTCACAAGTTGCATGATAAGTCAGAGTAGTGTGAAATGGGGCTTAGTGACTGTGAAATGCTGTTTGTATTCTGGCTGCAGTGGACTGTGCAAAACTCACACAAAAGGGAAAGTTCCTCTTTTCTACATCCTCTCCACTCCTCTATCATATTTGAAATAGTCTTTTGGGAAGAGGGTAATTTTAACAGCGGTCGGAGCAGAAGTCCCCTCCCCGCCCCCAACTTCTTGGAACACAGGGTCACAGGTCCCAGGAGGTTGCGGGACTACGTGGCTCAGACATGGGCAGTGGGGAGCTGGTTGTGAAGACTCACAGTCAGTTTCCCACAGTACACATGCCAGCAACAGGGACCAGAAGACTGGCAAAAAAGCCGGCGGTGAGGATGGAGCTAGATTCCTGGACAGGTAAGTGTCCTTTTATTAAATGTCAGACACTACAGTATTTGTAGATGTTGGCTTTTAATGTCCTGCAAACTGATGGAAGCTTTAAGTAAATGATAGTAGATGATAGCCTTGCCACAGTTGACGTGCTTGCTGGATAGAATTAGCTGCTCACTGATTGGATTCACTTGCTAGTTATTGCTCTTTAAATTGATTTGTAAAAGCCTATCTTTGGGCAAAGCCATCACATTCCATACAATTTTAAAATTATACATAGTTTGTAATGAGTTCTGCAAGACCATGTCTTAAATGAAGAACAATCTAATTTTGCCAGTGACTGCAGTTGCTCCTCTTACAGACCTATTCTGAGAAAGATCAGAGCATCACACAGTAAATGGACAGAACAATATCAAAAGCCTACCTCCATGAACAAATAACACAGTGAGAATATTGATGTAGTGGACCTGATATACTAAAATGAAATGCAGAAGATCAGGGAGAAACAGCTATGAAAATAATAGGCATGATTTTGTTGCTTAGCATCAGTAAGTTGATGTTCTCACACTGAAAGTGATCTATTAACTGAGCATACCCTCACGTTCAATGCATATGTTGCAGCTCCCATTTGCAATAGGTATACATTAAAAAAAGTTGTTTTGTGTCTTATATGGAGGTAAAATGCAATAATTAAAAGAGAAGTAAAGCCAAAGTTCTTTTGGCTGTACTTCTGTGGATCACAGGAGTGCAGTCTGCTTTGCACTCCTGTGACCAGGGGCGGACTGACAACTCATGGGGCCCCCGGGCAATAAGGGATCGTGGGGCCCCTGTGTCCTTTCCTAAACTAAAAAAAGCCTATGAAAAAGGTACCAGAAGCATCTAATGGGGCCCCCTACTGACCCCGGGCCCTTGGGCAGAGCCCGAGTTTCCAAATGGTTAATCCGCCCCTGCCTGTGACCTGTTTTCAGCTGACAGCGGACTGAAACCCAGTGTTGGCTGATATCATTCAGCCAGTCCAGCTAGGGAAAGATCCTGATCCAGAGTTTGGAGTGGCACCTGGCTCAGTCTCACTAAGTGAGCTGCTGAGAACCCGAGCCAGCCGCTCCCTCCTCCTCCACAGCCCAGTGTTCCAGTGAGCACTAGGGGGGGGGGCAGAGAAGACAGCGGTGACTGACAGTCACCGCTCTCTGCTCAGAGTGGCTGTGAGAACTCAGCGATCAGTGGTCATATGATCACTGAGTTTTCACCATTAGAGCCGGAGGTGGACAGATGCGGCATCAGACTAATGCTGCATCCACCTAGGTAAGTTTAATGGAGAAAAAATTTTAAATCCAAACTTCTCTTTTAATGTTTGTGTTCATTAAAAAACACACAAGAAATGTGTTGGTCTCCAAAAAATTCATACTTTATACAATCAGAGCCATTAAAAGAGTGTATGGGTATGGGTACTTATCATAACAACATGCTTTCCTAGACAACAGGATATAAAATTTGTCTATGCATGTTTGTCTGGGCCATGCATATGTATGTGTACTGCAATACTTCTGCAATGATCATTTTACTTTCAGTGTTTTTTTTGTTTTTTGTTTTTTACAGTGAGATCAGTGTGAATGTCATGCTATATTGTTCCTGCTTTGAATGCAAAATATCAAACAGATGTAAGATAGCCCCAAAACACAAGAGAAAAGCTCATTTTTACTATATGTATACAACCAAGTAGCTGGGGTACCTTTTGAAAGATAGAATGTGCTGCTTTAGCAAACATATTTTGTTAGTGAATTAGCCATATGTAAAAGACTGAGAGGGCACACTGGCTGCTTAAATGGGTTGGATTGCATCAAGGGAATAGTGCTCATTTTCTTTTTTAAATCATACCCAAAATCTTAGTACTGCACATTTTTCAAAATATTCCATTATTAGTTGATAGCCAATCTGATCTCTAATTATGCAGACTTCACCAAATCTTTGAGGTCACCATGCTGCAAATTTGCATTGTGAAGGTTTGTGGTTTATCACTTAGAGCTGTCATTAACCTATCATTAGCTATAATAACTAAAGGAAATGGCTGTGTATAAGAAAATCCAGTTAGCAGCAAGAGCACATTTTATTGTCAGGTCCAACAGGCCACTTATTAGGTGTGGGAAAATGATAACACACATCCGCTTATCAAAATCACAACATTAACTAACAAACAAACTCAGAGACCACTCTAGGAACTTTGGTCTTTTTTCTTATTTTGAAATGGAATGTTAGAGACTAGACCCTAATCCATATAAACATCAGTCAGAATTACCCAGTGGTCTCTTCATAATGCCAGAGGTCTCTTACCTCTTCTTCTTGGAGTTCTCAGCCTCTCTCCTCCTAAAAAGAGCAGTAATCTCCTCACCCATTGAAGTAGCGGCACTGAATATAAACATGAAACCGCAAAGGGACTTCTGTCATAGTGACACTGTCGCATAAGCGTGGCTAAAGTTACACAGAAGGGATTCATCAGACTTACAAGAGGGTTGTGGCCTATGGAAAATCTTAAGAGATCAGCCCTGGTGCATGGACAGCTAAGATAAGTGGAGACCTGTCATTGTGCTGCAGAAGCAGCGCGGAGATCCACATAGCGGCTTGTTTGCTGTCACCTCCATCCACATGAAGGACTCTGAGCCAGACCACACAGGGAAGAGATGGGGGACACAGTAGGCGTGACAATATTCAATACTCTTTGCTGTTTCACATACAGATGCAATGACAACATCATCACCGGGTGAGGTGATCACTAATCTTTTTTCACCTATCTGGTAAAAATGGCTACTCTTAGAAAGTGCTATTAATTTTCTTTATTTCAGATTTAACTATCCTCCTAGGCACCATCAAAAAACACTTTCCTATCTCTAAGTGTAGCACTTCATCATTTACGGTGGCAGTCCAACACTCCATTCTGGTTCTCTTACATATTGATAACCACACTCACTTCACCTCCCACCCTAAAGCTCTGTACTTATGGGCAGATTTGCAGGTGGTATTGGGCGGTTCAATTGAAACCGACTCGTGTGTTTAGCAGCCAGTCCGACAGAAGCCAGCCAAATGTCCGGCTTCTGTCGAAGGGGCATGACTGAAAAAGCCAATGGCTGAGAGCCCTGATCGGTGTGTTCTGGCAGGGGGACCATCCTCCTGTAAGAACACAATAGCTCAGTGGGGAGATCACTGTACTAACATCTGATTGTAAGTATAGGATCTCCTCCTGCACTCTTCAGGTTTTTTTTGTTCAGCCCACTGGGTTGAACAAAAGAATTGATAGTGTGTACTAAGCTTAAGGCCTGTTCTGAGTGGAACCTGTTCTGTTAAACCTCAGTATGCTCTGGGCCACGGTACTGCAGCTCAATTTCAGGGTCTTGGCATTCTTCTTATAGCCTAGGCCAGTGGTGGGCAACCTTTTTTTTCAACTGAGCCAAATCTCGCCAAAACCACGATTGAAATTTATTTTGAGAGCCACATTTTTAAAACTTAAAAATACATCTCCCATATAGTAATTCATCCCCCATAGTAATTCATCCCCCATATAGTAATTCATCCCCCCTATAGTAATTCATCCCCCCTATAGTAATTCATCCCTCATATAGTAATTCATCCCCCATATAGTAATTCATCCCCCATAGTAATTCATCCCCCATATAGTAATTCATCCCCCATAGTAATTCATCCCCCATATAGTAATTCATCCCCCATAGTAATTCATCCCCCATAGTAATTCATCCCTCATATAGTAATTCATCCCCCATATAGTAATTCATCCCCCCTATAGTAATTAATTCCCCATATTGTGTCAATTCCTCTCGCCGTGTTCCCGCGCCGTTCCGGTCTTCAGGGCGGACTGTGAAAGGAGAGGAGTTCGTCACGCTGCCCCGCCTACATCCTGACAGCCAATGTTTGCCACACTCCGCTGGCTGGATTAAAAGGCCCATTGCTGGGCTAGCTGCAGAGTCCTGACTTTTGGGGCGGCCGCCCGAGAGGAGGGAGGGGAGCGGGTGCCCGGCACACAGAAGAGCCGCATTAATGTGTGTAAAGAGCCACATGTGGCTCGCGAGCCGCGGCTTGCCGACCACTGGCCTAGGCCATCTTTATGTAGAGCAACAATTCTTTTTTTCAGATCATCAGAGAGTCCTTTGCCATGAGGTGCCATGTTAAACTTCCAGTGACCAGTATGAGAGAGTGAGAGCGATAACACAAATTCAACACACCTGCTCCCCATTCACACCTGAGACCTTGTAATACTAACGAGTCACATGACACTGGGGTGGGAAAATGGCTAATTGGGCCCAATTTGGACATTTTCACTTAGGGGTCTACTCACTTTTGTTGCCAGCAGTTTAGACATTAATAACAGTGTGTTGAGTTATTATGAGGGGACAGAAAATGTACACTGTTATACAAGCTGTACACTCACTACTTTACATTGTACCAAAGTGTCATTTCTTCGGTGTTGTCACATGAAAAGATAGAATAAAATATTTACAAAAATGTGAGGGGTGTACTCACTTCTTGGAGATACTGTATTTACCCCATTGTACAAAGATACACCCAAAGTCTGCTTACAATGGTATGCCAAAGTCAGCTTGGGTTGAAACCTCAGACAAATCTCAGCAAGTTTTGGAAGATGATTTCCTTCTTCAGGCAAAAGCATGGATAGCTATTTTGGTAGATATTTCTACAATATAGTATATTAAAATTAATAACAACTCAAAAACACAGTAATATGTCACATATAAATGTGCATGTACAGAGGATGTTATACATTTAAACGTGCATTTGGGTATGTGTATGAAGTGTTACATTAAAAACATCAGTGGTTTATATGGAGCTGATATTCACCACCATCCACAAGGGTTGGCTAAGGGGCAACAACAGACCCAGCAGACAACCACAAGGATCTCCCAAAGGGTCACCAAATGGGTACAAATTGAAAAAATAGTAGATTTATATAAGTGTAAATTACCAAATGACCATATTGAAAGCCAGTTGGCTCAAAAACAAAACAAACAAACATATCCAATTGCTTGGATATGGACTAGACACCGTAGTCTTCTATTTTTATAACTAATTTCCAAAATAATAAATAAAAATTGGTAATTTGCCTTTTAGATGAATTATATGTCAGGTTCTGCCTTCAAAATCCCAGGGGGTTTACAGTGTTGTATTTTGTATCTTGTATATTTGGGATTACTTCACTCAATTCTTTGATTCTTCTACTGTACCGCGCTCCAATATTATCAACCTTATGTGATTGACCTTTTTTGGTTGTGTGAATTTCTTAATATACCACCTATAATCCAATCATTACTTACTTCTATGGTGCTTAAATATACAATTAACATAAATTAATTTATAAATATGAATTAAAAAATTATATGTGATTATAACAAATATTAATAAAAAATTAATGAAAAATTGGAATGTCAATTCTATGTGAATAAAATAATAAGAAATTAATAAAACATAAAAAAAAAAAAAAAAGGGAATGTCAATTATTTTCTTTGAATTTGAGATGGTGTTACTATTCAATTTAGTTAATGTGATAAGTCTGTGTTGGCAGATTGAAGCTCTCCCTCTTGTCTCCTCTCCTCTCTCCTCAGCTCAGCTTTCTCAATTGTGCTTTCTTCACTGGCTGCTTTGTTTATTCCTCCATATACGGAACATGCAGAGAAGGGAAAAGAAACATAGTGTCTTATCCGGGATATAAGTGATTTATTGCTCTTTGATCTCCCACTCACATTGTGTAAATGTAAATAACGCTTTGCATACAATGTATCAAGACGGTGCTTCAGACAGCCTGGCTGATGTGTTTGCTTGCAGTAAATATACTCGCCATTCCTCTGTGGATGCGTGATAACGTCACCGCCCCTCCCCTACGCGTTACGCTACAGGGACTCCTAGCTTCCTCTGGCTGTCTGAAGCACAGTCTTGATACATTGTATGCAAAGCGTTATTTACATTTACACAATGTGAGTGGGAGATCAAAGAGCAATAAATCACTTATATCCCGGATAAGACACTATGTTTCTTTTCCCTTCTCTGCATGTTCCGTATATGGAGGAATAAACAAAGCAGCCAGTGAAGAAAGCACAATTGAGAAAGCTGAGCTGAGGAGAGAGGAGAGGAGACAAGAGGGAGAGCTTCAATCTGCCAACACAGACTTATCACATTAACTAAATTGAATAGCAACACCATCTCAAATTCAAAGAAAATAATTGACATTCCCTTTTTTTTTTTTTTTTTTTTTATGTTTTATTAATTTCTTATTATTTTATTCACATAGAATTGACATTCCAATTTTTCATAAATTTTTTATTAATATTTGTTATAATCACATATAATTTTTTAATTCATATTTATAAATTAATTTATGTTAATTGTATATTTAAGCACCATAGAAGTAAGTAATGATTGGATTATAGGTGGTATATTAAGAAATTCACACAACCAAAAAAGGTCAATCACATAAGGTTGATAATATTGGAGCGCGGTACAGTAGAAGAATCATAGTTTATATTTATACACCTAGAGAGGGTGTAATTAGTGCCTGGCGATCCAATATTTAATAAATATTCACTTAAGCACACAATTAACACTAATAGAGTAAGTTAACTCCTGGTGGCTCACAAATAACTATTCTATTAAAATTGCATTCACTCAATTCTTGCTTATACCATTTGGTAACTTTGGGTTCTCTGTTTTGCATCTCGACTCGAAGAGCAACCTCAGTCCCTCTGACAGCAGCTCGATGTGAGGCTGAGGCAGGTGCCTGTCCAGGCTTCTGGGTGGTTCCCGACCACATGGTCGCAATCTTTCCCCAGCCTGGACCAGCTCTGTGACGTCAACCAACAACAGACTTTAGCCCACTGTTGGCTGAAAATGAGTCACAGGAATGTAGAACAAACTGCACTCCTGTGATCCACAGTAGAAATCAAATGAGCTTTGGCTGTACTTCTACTTTAAAATTTATATTGTACACCGTGATCAGGCATTTTCATAAATGACATAAAGTTGCCGGTGTTTAGCTGATGTTGGTCTATCAATAAAATCTCTAATCATCTCTCTTCTTGGGGTAACACAGTCCATTGTCAAAGGGGACGTCAGCTCCATGTCATGGCTATAGTGCTGTGTTTTCCTGATTCACTCTTTTGTGAATAAATAACATTCATCCTGAAGATAAATTAGCCTAATAACATTTTATTTTGCACCCATTCACATAGGATGAATGTACATGCAGTATTTTTACATTATCAGCTCTCTGTGTGATGGACAAATCTGCTTGTATTGTCAAAGAGTATTATCGAGATGATTTCAACTTTTCAGTGCATAATAAACCAGCACAAGTTTCTGTGCAAGGAAAAACAATTTTCAAATGGGCATTTTTCCCACATGGGATCATTTTTTTAAACCTGTTGCAAAGGAATACTAGTAAAGTAGTCTGGAATGTCAGTGAGGCTTTAGTGAACAATATTATTTAGAGGACCTTCAAGCCTAAAATGAAACCTTTTTTTTTTTAAATTTGAAAACAATAGTGTGTCAGGCAGCTGGTTTTATGAATTTAAAAACATGTTGGCAACATTTATCTTTGACACTTAGTATCCAGCAAATGTAATATGTATTTTGATGTTTCAAGTGGTAGTTTTAGAAATGTTCTACAATCACATTTATATTGATTGAAACTATCCAATGTGCTTACAATGACCTTGGAAATTAAATTTAAAAGCACGCTTGCCTTCACATATGCTTGCAATAAAGATTTTTTGTAAATGGTGAAGCTGGAACATTTTTCCATATTACTGGAAATCTGCATGATGAAGTCATTGAAACCACATGCTTTTTTGGCTATGATAGTAGTCAGGAAATGGAGAAGCGTATATATTTTATAGGTGTTTTACTATATCAACACATATATACTTGTAGTCTTAATGCAGCACTGGTTTAAACAGCACAATGTTTCTCAAATGCCTTAACTTTATTCATCCTAATAATCTGAAAAGGATGATTCAGTGGCAACAGTGCTAATTGCAAGGTCCAATTTTCATATTCATTCATGCTGAATTATTTAATGGATTTTTTCCAGATTAGTTTCTGCTTTTTTTTGCAAAGTTCCAACCGGTTTTTGAATATGGATTTGTTTAGTTTTCTAGCAAAATCGAACACTTTGTGGCTTTATGGACTTTATCAGCTCTGTGCATGATGGACAAATCTGCGCTTGTTCAATTCACCAAGGGTTCAGCAAATTGTGTTTAAAGTTTTGTGAACCTGAGCTTAGAGGTGATTTCCATTAAAGTCTCTGGGGTGTGATTCTTGTTGTTAAATTCTGAACATTTTAGGGGTAATAGGCAAACTATTGTCAAAAAAGCATGTGAACCTAGACACTGCTAATGGAGACATTTATTTTACAAAATTTATACTTTTCATACAATTTCGAATTCAGTCTTGAATATGAACAAATCTTTTAAATAAGCATTTTACAGCACCTTTTAAAACTTAGCAAAATCTTAAAGCAACCAAGTCTGTTGAAAAAGTCAGGGGGGATACCCCAAGCAGAAAAAAATGATGGTGGATTCCCCCCAAAATCTATATGAGACCTTTATTCAAGCATGGAGCCTAGCTGACCAGGACAGAGGAGGAGACAGTGAGTATGTGCCTCTCCCACCCCCATACCATACTAGGGGAGGGGGCCTTGCCAGTGCCATGCTCAACCTGTGACCCTCTGAACCTTCTGATGTGGCTTTCAACCTCAAGACAGGGAAGCTGAATACAGGAGTTTTGGTATGCTTTCAGAAAGAGCACCACACCTGCAAGATATAATAGAAGTCTATGGCAAAGTGCAGCTAACTCGCAGGGTTAACCACACTGCTTCAGTGTGATAGCAGTCTTATAGGGGGCTCACTACAGTAAGGGTTTGTTTACATTTGTGGTTTGGGGGGTGGTAAAACCCCATAGCCAAGACATGTTTTTTACCACACCCCCAATCACTGGTGTAGTGTCAGGGGTTGCAATGTTGACCCCACCCCATGCTCCAGGCGGCCTGTGAAACCTCCCTATCACATTCTGTTTTTACACTTGGACAGGAGGGATGGCATATACATTAACCGTTTCTCTCCATTTTCTCCTGCAACAGCTGAAATCTGGCTTCTCTTCCTCTCTCTCCTGCCGGCATTCAGTGGCTCCAGGAGGAAAATGTACATCATGCTATTCAAAATCAAAATCTCTAAATTCTGAACCACTGCATTTCATTGTTGCCTGTTACCTAATCATTGGGCCCTTGCTCTCAAAAGATTGAGCACCCCTGAGTTACACAAATTGTATGTTGACTAGTGTTTGATCCTTTCTCTCGAAGACTCTATAGACCAGACAAATCAATGCACACTGTATACAATTACATTTTCCATGTAATCTTTACAATCTCTTCTAAAAGTTTTCCTTAGGTCCCTTTCACACTGATTGCCTGATCTGGTCCGCCTGTCAGTTTTTCAGGCGGACCCAATCGCAGCAGTCACAGCTCTCTATGGAGTGGCGGGTGTCAGCGGACATGTGTCCTCTGACACCCGCTGGCATCAGATCTGATCGAATCCTGTACACTAAAAACATACGGATGGGGATCGGATGTCAGTCAGATGGAAATGGGTAGGTGGTCCATTTCCATCCGACCGCCCCATAGAGAACAGAAGGCTGTGTCCACTCTGCATAGTGGAGCAGACACAGGCCTGTCATCTGCCTGCTCAGCGGGGATCAGTCAGATGGAAATGGACAGGTGGGCCATTTCCATCTGACCGCCCTATAGAGAACAGAGGGCTGTGTCCGCTCTGCATAGCGGAGCAGACACAGGCCTGTCATCTGCCTGCTCAGCGGGGATCAGTCAGATGGAAATGGACAGATGGGCCATTTCCATTCGACCACCCCATAGAGAACAGAGGGCTGTGTCCACTCTGCATAGTGGAACAGATACAGGCCTGTCATCTGCCTGCTCAGCGGGGATCAGTCAGATGCAAATGGACAGGTGGGCCATTTCCATCCGACCGCCCCATAGAGAACAGAGGGCTGTGTCCGCTCTGCATAGCGGAGCAGACACAGGCCTATCATCTACCTGCTCAGCGGGGCTCAGCAGAGAAATCCTCCACTGAGCAGGTGTATTCACTTGACAGAGTCCGCCCCTACTTAAAGGAGCCTTAGGGTTCTGAATAGTGTTCACAGTAACTCTTATCTTTATTTCTCAATCTCTGTCACAAAGACACAACAGGACGTGTGGAAAAATCCTCTAAGAGTGAAGGTAAACCCACCCTTGACAATTGTTTCCCATCACCTCCTTTTCTGTTAACTGTGAATTTTTGGATTTTACATTACTCTCTCTCCCAGTGATAAGATCACTTAGACAGGAAGTTATTTTACATCCACAAAATCTGCAAACTTGTTTGCACCCTTAGTAAATGACAATACACTCTTTGTAGAAAATCATGTCCCTCAGTGTGGAAATACCACATAATTGACACAAAGAAAGTGCTAAAAATATGCTGATAACCTGTGTATGTTCTTGCATTCTAAAGGCACTTGTCTGATTCAAAAATAGGCAGTATAAGTAAAATAAAAAAATGCACACATGCTGGACATGTATATAAACTATAGAATAATATAAGATAAACCTCCCGCGCTACCTGCTTATGATTAAAGAAGGGAGCCGCTGTAATCTGACTATATGCCTGGATTGAACACAATTGAATACAAAGTGGTGTAGCACTATCCCAGAAACCTCTATATCCTCATCCACATATTTAAATCATAATCAATAGTGCAACCCGACCATGGTTATAACTAGAGATGAGCGAATCGAAGTATCCGAAGTGGAATTCGAGTCGAATATCGGAAAAATTTCGATTCGTGCTGAATCCGAAAAACAGCCTAATTCGGACGCGCGAATCGAAATTTTTCCGAAAATGGCGGCTGACATGTGCGGCGACGGAGCGGGGATGTCGGGGAAGGCGCGCAGACAAGGCGCGCTGCCCCATAATGCATTCCTCAACGACATGTGATCGCATCAGCCAATCAGCAGCCAGCCAGCCAGCACTGTGTAATGGTCGAGGTATATATAGCGGCCATTTTGGAAATCTTCATTTGCCTGCAGTCATTGAACAGAGGCAGACCGCTCTGTACTAGGGACAGGGACAGAGTTAGGGCCACAGAAACGAGAATTGGGGACAGAGAGAAGTTACTTAGGGACAGAGAACCATTACTCAGGGACACAGACTTGTTAATGAGGGCCACAGAATCGTTATTTAGGGACAAAGAAACGCTAGTTAGGGCCACAGAATTCATACTCAGGGACAGACAGAATTGTTACTCAGTGCCAGAGAATTGTTACTTAGGGCCACAGAAACGTTATTAGGGCCACAGAATTTTTACTCAGGGACAGACAGAATTGTTACTGAGTGCCAGAGAATTGTTACTCAGGGACAGACAGAATTGTTACTGAGTGCCAGAGAATTCTTACTCAGGGCCACAGAATTCATTCTCAGGGACAGACAGAATTGTTACTCAGGGACAGACAGAATTGTTACTGAGTGCCAGAGAATTGTTACTCAGGGACAGACAGAATTGTTACTGAGTGCCAGAGAATTGTTACTCAGGGACAGACAGAATTGTTACTGAGTGCCAGAGAATTGTTACTCAGGGACAGACAGAATTGTTACTGAGTGCCAGAGAATTGTTACTCAGGGACAGACAGAATTGTTACTGAGTGCCAGAGAATTGTTACTCAGGGACAGACAGAATTGTTACTGAGTGCCAGAGAATTGTTACTCAGGGACAGACAGAATTGTTACTGAGTGCCAGAGAATTGTTACTCAGGGACAGACAGAATTGTTACTGAGTGCCAGAGAATTGTTACTCAGGGACAGACAGAATTGTTACTGAGTGCCAGAGAATTGTTACTCGCACAGACACAAAATTGTTACTTGCACAGACACAGAATTGTTACTCGCACAGACACAGAATTGTTACTCAGGGCCACAGAATTCATACTCAGGGACAGACAGAATTGTTACTGAGTGCCAGAGAATTGTTACTCAGGGACAGACAGAATTGTTACTGAGTGCCAGAGAATTGTTACTCAGGGACAGACAGAATTGTTACTGAGTGCCAGAGAATTGTTACTCGCACAGACACAAAATTGTTACTTGCACAGACACAGAATTGTTACTCGCACAGACACAGAATTGTTACTCAGGGCCACAGAATTCATACTCAGGGACAGACAGAATTGTTACTGAGTGCCAGAGAATTGTTACTCAGGGACAGACAGAATTGTTACTGAGTGCCAGAGAATTGTTACTCAGGGACAGACAGAATTGTTACTGAGTGCCAGAGAATTGTTACTCGCACAGACACAAAATTGTTACTTGCACAGACACAGAATTGTTACTCGCACAGACACAGAATTGTTACTCAGGGCCACAGAATTCATACTCAGGGATAGACAGAATTGTTACTGAGTGCCAGAGAATTGTTACTCAGGGACAGACAGAATTGTTACTGAGTGCCAGAGAATTGTTACTCAGGGACAGACAGAATTGTTACTGAGTGCCAGAGAATTGTTACTCGCACAGACACAAAATTGTTACTTGCACAGACACAGAATTGTTACTCGCACAGACACAGAATTGTTACTCAGGGCCACAGAATTCATACTCAGGGACAGACAGAATTGTTACTGAGTGCCAGAGAATTGTTACTCAGGGACAGACAGAATTGTTACTGAGTGCCAGAGAATTGTTACTCGCACAGACACAAAATTGTTACTTGCACAGACACAGAATTGTTACTCGCACAGACACAGAATTGTTACTCAGGGCCACAGAATTCATACTCAGGGATAGACAGAATTGTTACTGAGTGCCAGAGAATTGTTACTCAGGGACAGACAGAATTGTTACTGAGTGCCAGAGAATTGTTACTCAGGGACAGACAGAATTGTTACTGAGTGCCAGAGAATTGTTACTCGCACAGACACAAAATTGTTACTTGCACAGACACAGAATTGTTACTCGCACAGACACAGAATTGTTACTCAGGGCCACAGAATTCATACTCAGGGACAGACAGAATTGTTACTGAGTGCCAGAGAATTGTTACTCAGGGACAGACAGAATTGTTACTGAGTGCCAGAGAATTGTTACTCGCACAGACACAAAATTGTTACTTGCACAGACACAGAATTGTTACTCGCACAGACACAGAATTGTTACTCAGGGCCACAGAATTCATACTCAGGGACAGACAGAATTGTTACTGAGTGCCAGAGAATTGTTACTCAGGGACAGACAGAATTGTTACTGAGTGCCAGAGAATTGTTACTCGCACAGACACAAAATTGTTACTTGCACAGACACAGAATTGTTACTCGCACAGACACAGAATTGTTACTCGCACAGACACATAATTGTTACTCAGGGCCACAGAATTCATACTCAGGGACAGACAGAATTGTTACTGAGTGCCAGAGAATTGTTACTCAGGGACACCTAATCGTTGAATTAAATAGTATGTCAGACAACATGCAGAGGAGTGGCAGAGGAGGCAATGTTTTAGGAGCGAGCAGACGTGGCAGCAGAGGAAGGGGTCGAGGCAGCAGTATTCGCAGCCAGAGGCCAGTGCTCCCGGTGTCATCCAGCGGTCGTGTCTCCACCGACAACCCTGCCGTCATTGATTGGTTGGCTCGGTCGTCTTCCTCTTCCCAGGTCACCTCTGACACCTACAGCCAACGGTCGGTGGGTACGTCAGACACAACCGTTAGTTGGCATGGCCCGGGACCAAGCCCACTGAAATCACGTGTCCTCTACCTGCCCCTGTCCTTTGCTGTTCCCTCACCAAGCGAAGTATCGCATGCTGTGGGCTCAGCCCCACTGTACAGTGAGGAAGAGCTAACAGAGGGCGGTCAGGAACGGGGGGAGACATCGGCCTTTTCAGCAGCCAAGCGAACAAGTACTGGCGAGGAGAGTGGCTCGGTAGCCGGTCTAGAGACAGGTCTGTCTCCTGACCCAGACGCAGCCGAGGGGGCTAGTAGTGAGGCGGAGACCCTACTTGATGATGAGGAGGTTGATCGCACTTGGCAGCCTCGTCGTCATCAGGCAATTTCTTCCGCATCATCAGGAGAAGAGGGTGGCAGCTTGGCAGCGAGCAAAACAGTCGGTGGGTTGCCCAGGAGACAGCAGCAGGGTCGCATCAGTGTCAGTGGAGCCAAACGTCCACGGAGTAGAGCACCAGCTCCACTGCAGCCTACCACCACGGCCAGTAGTGGTGCCGTTGCGCACGGAGGAAGTAGCAGTCAGCCAGTGAAGAGTAGCGGGGGCAAAGTTTCCTACTCGGTGGTGTGGCAATTTTTCCTCAAGCCGCCCGAGGAAGTAAACGTAGCCGTATGTCGACTATGTGGCCAGAAATGCAAGCGTGGCCAGGGGGCCCATGTTGGGACTACAGCGTTGCGTCAGCATATGCAGCGTCACCATTCGGTGGCCTGGGAAAACCGTGATAAACATACGGCGGTTCTGCCTGCCCCAGCCCCCGCTCCATCACCCGCTCCGTTACTTGCTCCGTCACCCGACGTCGTCAATCGCCCTCTATCAGCCAGTCAAGGCTCCAACACCTCTGCTGAGGGGAGTTGTCGCTCATTGGCATCTTCCGCTCGTTCAGATGCTCCTTCTCCTGCTACTCCTCTTCTCGGATTCCGTCAACAGTCTTTCTTGGAATCCGTATCCAAGAGACAACAGTTTGCGAGCACGCACCCGACGGTGCAAAAGCTGAACGTCCTCCTGTCCAAGTTGCTGGTGCTGCAGTCCCTCCCTTTCCAACTGGTGGACTCAGCACCTTTCCGAGAAATGATGGCTTGTGCCGCGCCGCGGTGGAGAGTGCCAAGCCGTCATTTCTTTGCCCAAAAGGCAGTGCCAGCCCTGCATTCACATGTAGAAGAGATGGTGGGCCAGTCTTTGAGCATGTCGGTCTCTGCCAAAGTGCACGGCAGCGCCGACGTGTGGAGCTGTAACTACGGTCAGGGACAGTACATGTCATTTACGGCCCACTGGGTGAACGTGGTGCCGGCACAGCCGCACCAGCAACTTGGACAGGTCACGACGCTTTTGCCTCCACGTTTGCACGTCCTTGGTCCAGCAAGCATGTCCGCCTCTACCACCTCTTTTTCCGCCGTGTCCTCAGCCGCCACCCCCGTGCCAAGTCCCATTACCCGACCGGCATATCACATGTGCAGGGCGCAACGGTGTCACGCTGTGCTGCACCTGGTATGCCTTGGCGAACGTAGTCACACAGGGGAGGAACTGCTGAGTGTAATGAACAGAGAAATCGACAGATGGCTGTCTCCGCGCAAACTAAAAATCGGAACCATGTTGACTGACAACGGAAAGAACATGGTGTCTGCTCTGCGTCAAGGAAGGTTGTGCCATGCGCCATGCATGGCTCACGTGTTCAATCTGGTTGTCAAGCGGTTCCTAAAATCCACCATCCCACTGCAAGACATCCTTAAAATGTCACGTAAACTGTGCATGCATTTCAGCCATTCCTACACCGCAAAGAACACCCTCATTGAGCTGCAGCGGCAGAACGGAATTCCACAGCATCGCCTGATCTGCGACGTTGCAACAAGGTGGAATTCAACCCTACACATGTTAGACCGCCTTTACGAGCAGCGAAAGGCCATCACCGATTTCCTGATGTTACAAGCGGATAAAGGTACTCCCCTGTGTAACTTAGATGTCAGCCATTGGCAGCTCATGCGTGACACCTGCCGCTTGCTCAGGCCCTTTGAGGAGGCCACGCTATTCGTGAGTCGGCAGGACTATGGGATGAACGACGTCATTCCTCTGTTGCACGTCCTGGAACAAATGCTGTTAACAATGGCTGGTCAGGGTGCGGTAGACGTGGCGCACAGATCTCAACGCCACATGACCCCTGTGGGGGCAGGACAGGAAGAAGAGGAGGAGGTAGAGGAGGACATTTGTGCTCAGGAATTATTGAGTGAAATGGGTGGTTTTTCCACTCAGCGGACAGGAGTGGAGGAGCAGGAGCATCTGGTAGAGGAGGAGGAGGAGGAGACAGAGGACCCAGACGCACCGTGGCAGTATGCTGTGGAGATGGAGGCAGGGAGTCCCTCGCATTCCTTGGCACAAATGGCCCATAGCATGCTCGGTTGCTTGCGTAGCGACAGCCGAATAATAACCATCAGACAGAGGGATGACTTTTGGCTGTCCACCTTGTTGGACCCTCGCTACCGGTCCAAAATGGTGGCCTTTTTCACACCTGCTGAGAGGGAGGCCAAAATTACGTACTATAAAAACCACCTATGTAGTCAGTTGGTCTCTGCCTTTGTGCGCCAACGTCCATCCTCAGACACTGTGGGCCCTGTGCGCTCGCGTTCCGCTGGCATGGCAGCAGGGGAGGGGTGGGGTGGTAGGAGCAGTGGCAGCTCCACCAGCAGTGGCTGCCTCAGTCTGCAGTCGATGATGAGTAGCTTTCTTCACCAGCGCAGTGAGGAAACTACTAACCAGCCGCAGCAGCAGCAGCAGCATCAGGTGGACCTGGAGCAGGAGCTCAAACAACAGGCTTGGGCCTACTTGGACAGCACCCTGCCAACCGAGGTAGACAATCCCCTTGACTACTGGGCAACGAAACTTGACCTTTGGCCCCAACTAGCTGAATTTGCCCTTGAAAGGCTGTCATGCCCGGCCAGTAGCGTGGCATCGGAGCGCGTGTTTAGTGCGGCAGGAGGTATTGTAACTCCGCGGAGGACACGACTGTCCACCCAAAGTGTGGAGAGACTCACGTTTGTGAAAATGAATCAGGCGTGGATTAGTCTGGATTTCAAACCACCAGTTCCTGACACAACTGACTAAATCCGCCATGAATCATGCCTCAAACATGTGCCACTTTCAGGTCTCCTCACACTGCTGGTGTGTTTAATTTTTTGACATAGGGTGCTGGCAGATTACGGGCCTCCTATAGCTGCTGCCAGGCCCCTAATCTGCCATGGGCCCCTATATACCGCCTCCTCATGCTGCTGCCAAGTCCAGAGTCTGTCATGGGTCCCTGTATGGCCTCCCATTGCTGCTGTCTCCATCGCCACACTCTGCTGCCATGTGCCACTTTCAGGTCTCTTCACACTGCTGGTGTGTTTAATTTTTTGACATAGGGTGCAGGCAGATTACGGGCCTCACATAGCTGCTGCCAGGCCCCTAATCTGCCATGGGCCCCTATATACCGCCTCCTCATGCTGCTGCCAAGTCTAGAGTCTGTCATGGGTCCCTGTACGGCCTCCCATTGCTGCTGTCTCCATCGCCACACTCTGCTGCCATGTGCCACTTTCAGGTCTCTTCACACTGCTGGTGTGTTAAATTTTTTGACATAGGGTGCAGGCAGATTACGGGCCTCACATAGCTGCTGCCAGGCCCCTAATCTGCCATGGGCCCCTATATACCGCCTCCTCATGCTGCTGCCAAGTCTAGAGTCTGTCATGGGTCCCTGTACGGCCTCCCATTGCTGCTGTCTCCATCGCCACACTCTGCTGCCATGTGCCACTTTCAGGTCTCTTCACACTGCTGGTGTGTTAAATTTTTTGACATAGGGTGCAGGCAGATTACGGGCCTCACATAGCTGCTGCCAGGCCCCTAATCTGCCATGGGCCCCTATATACCGCCTCCTCATGCTGCTGCCAAGTCTAGAGTCTCTCATGGGTCCCTGTACGGCCTCCCATTGCTGCTGTCTCCATCGCCACACTCTGCTGCCATGTGCCACTTTCAGGTCTCTTCACACTGCTGGTGTGTTAAATTTTTTGACATAGGGTGCAGGCAGATTACGGGCCTCACATAGCTGCTGCCAGGCCCCTAATCTGCCATGGGCCCCTATATACCGCCTCCTCATGCTGCTGCCAAGTCTAGAGTCTGTCATGGGTCCCTGTACGGCCTCCCATTGCTGCTGTCTCCATCGCCACACTCTGCTGCCATGTGCCACTTTCAGGTCTCTTCACACTGCTGGTGTGTTAAATTTTTTGACATAGGGTGCAGGCAGATTACGGGCCTCACATAGCTGCTGCCAGGCCCCTAATCTGCCATGGGCCCCTATATACCGCCTCCTCATGCTGCTGCCAAGTCTAGAGTCTCTCATGGGTCCCTGTACGGCCTCCCATTGCTGCTGTCTCCATCGCCACACTCTGCTGCCATGTGCCACTTTCAGGTCTCTTCACACTGCTGGTGTGTTAAATTTTTTGACATAGGGTGCAGGCAGATTACGGGCCTCACATAGCTGCTGCCAGGCCCCTAATCTGCCATGGGCCCCTATATACCGCCTCCTCATGCTGCTGCCAAGTCTAGAGTCTCTCATGGGTCCCTGTACGGCCTCCCATTGCTGCTGTCTCCATCGCCACACTCTGCTGCCATGTGCCACTTTCAGGTCTCTTCACACTGCTGGTGTGTTTAATTTTTTGACATAGGGTGCAGGCAGATTACGGGCCTCACATAGCTGCTGCCAGGCCCCTAATCTGCCATGGGCCCCTATATACCGCCTCCTCATGCTGCTGCCAAGTCCAGAGTCTCTCATGGGTCCCTGTACGGCCTCCCATTGCTGCTGTCTCCATCGCCACACTCTGCTGCCATGTGCCACTTTCAGGTCTCTTCACACTGCTGGTGTGTTTAATTTTTTGACATAGGGTGCAGGCAGATTACGGGCCTCACATAGCTGCTGCCAGGCCCCTAATCTGCCATGGGCCCCTATATACCGCCTCCTCATGCTGCTGCCAAGTCTAGAGTCTGTCATGGGTCCCTGTACGGCCTCCCATTGCTGCTGTCTCCATCGCCACACTCTGCTGCCATGTGCCACTTTCAGGTCTCTTCACACTGCTGGTGTGTTAAATTTTTAGACATAGGGTGCAGGCAGATTACGGGCCTCACATAGCTGCTGCCAGGCCCCTAATCTGCCATGGGCCCCTATATACCGCCTCCTCATGCTGCTGCCAAGTCCAGAGTCTGTCATGGGTCCCTGTAAGGCCTCCCATTGCTGCTGTCTCCATCGCCACACTCTGCTGCCATGTGCCACTTTCAGGTCTCTTCACACTGCTGGTGTGTTTAATTTTTTGACATAGGGTGCAGGCAGATTACGGGCCTCACATAGCTGCTGCCAGGCCCCTAATCTGCCATGGGCCCCTATATACCGCCTCCTCATGCTGCTGCCAAGTCTAGAGTCTCTCATGGGTCCCTGTACGGCCTCCCATTGCTGCTGTCTCCATCGCCACACTCTGCTGCCATGTGCCACTTTCAGGTCTCTTCACACTGCTGGTGTGTTAAATTTTTTGACATAGGGTGCAGGCAGATTACGGGCCTCACATAGCTGCTGCCAGGCCCCTAATCTGCCATGGGCCCCTATATACCGCCTCCTCATGCTGCTGCCAAGTCTAGAGTCTCTCATGGGTCCCTGTACGGCCTCCCATTGCTGCTGTCTCCATCGCCACACTCTGCTGCCATGTGCCACTTTCAGGTCTCTTCACACTGCTGGTGTGTTAAATTTTTTGACATAGGGTGCAGGCAGATTACGGGCCTCACATAGCTGCTGCCAGGCCCCTAATCTGCCATGGGCCCCTATATACCGCCTCCTCATGCTGCTGCCAAGTCCAGAGTCTGTCATGGGTCCCTGTACGGCCTCCCATTGCTGCTGTCTCCATCGCCACACTCTGCTGCCATGTGCCACTTTCAGGTCTCTTCACACTGCTGGTGTGTTTAATTTTTTGACATAGGGTGCAGGCAGATTACGGGCCTCACATAGCTGCTGCCAGGCCCCTAATCTGCCATGGGCCCCTATATACCGCCTCCTCATGCTGCTGCCAAGTCTAGAGTCTGTCATGGGTCCCTGTACGGCCTCCCATTGCTGCTGTCTCCATCGCCACACTCTGCTGCCATGTGCCACTTTCAGGTCTCTTCACACTGCTGGTGTGTTTAATTTTTTGACATAGGGTGCAGGCAGATTACGGGCCTCACATAGCTGCTGCCAGGCCCCTAATCTGCCATGGGCCCCTATATACCGCCTCCTCATGCTGCTGCCAAGTCTAGAGTCTCTCATGGGTCCCTGTACGGCCTCCCATTGCTGCTGTCTCCATCGCCACACTCTGCTGCCATGTGCCACTTTCAGGTCTCTTCACACTGCTGGTGTGTTAAATTTTTTGACATAGGGTGCAGGCAGATTACGGGCCTCACATAGCTGCTGCCAGGCCCCTAATCTGCCATGGGCCCCTATATACCGCCTCCTCATGCTGCTGCCAAGTCCAGAGTCTGTCATGGGTCCCTGTACGGCCTCCCATTGCTGCTGTCTCCATCGCCACACTCTGCTGCCATGTGCCACTTTCAGGTCTCTTCACACTGCTGGTGTGTTAAATTTTTGGACATAGGGTGCAGGCAGATTACGGGCCTCACATAGCTGCTGCCAGGCCCCTAATCTGCCATGGGCCCCTATATACCGCCTCCTCATGCTGCTGCCAAGTCTAGAGTCTCTCATGGGTCCCTGTACGGCCTCCCATTGCTGCTGTCTCCATCGCCACACTCTGCTGCCATGTGCCACTTTCAGGTCTCTTCACACTGCTGGTGTGTTAAATTTTTTGACATAGGGTGCAGGCAGATTACGGGCCTCACATAGCTGCTGCCAGACATGTAATCTGCCATGGGCCCCCGTACCGACTCCTCATGCTGTGACGTTGCAACAAGGTGGAATTCAACCCTACATATGTTAGACCGCCTTTACGAACAGCTAAAGGCCATCACAGATTTCCTGATGTTAAAAGCGGATAAAGGTACTCCCTGTGTAACTTAGATGTCAGCCATTGGCAGCTCATGTGTGACACCTGCGCTTGCTCAGGCCCTTTGAGGAGGCCACGCTATTCGTGAGTCGGCAGGACTATGGGATGAATGAGGTCAAATCGGCCATGGGCCCCCGTACCGCCTGTTCACGCTGATGCTGGTCCCACAGTGTGACCTGGGTCCCTGTACGGCCTCCCATTGCTTCCACTCTGCCATGTGCCACTTTGAAATCTCCTCACACTCCTGCGGTTGTCCATTTTGTCATAGGTTGCTGGCAGATTACAGGCCTTCCATAGGTGCCACCAAGCCCCATATCGGCCATGGGCCCCCGTACCGCCTGGTCACGCTGCTGCTGGGCCCATAGTGTGACCTGGGTCCCTGTACCGCCTCCCATTGCTCCCACTCTGCCATGTGCCACTTTCAGGTCTCCTCACGCTCCTGCTGGTTTCCATTTTGTCATAGGTTGCTGTATGGCCTCCCATTGCTGCTGCCTCCACCGCCACACTGTGGCTCCAAACACTGGTTTTGGCCCCGTGACTGGCCAAAGGAGTGAAGTGTGCAGTGATTCTAAGATCGACGGCACTCATCTGCATGTCATACTGACAGACAGTATTATTTCTCTTCCCCAGCAGACTCCAAGGGCATTTAAATTAAAGGTACAGTGTTCTGCACTAATATTAAGTCTCTCTGAAGCCTAGAAACACCCTTTTTTAAGTTAAATTCACAGCGAATTTATTCGACTCGAATCGAATATTGTCCACGAATTCGCCGAATCAGTCGAATCGAATTTTTCATTTCTTCGCTCATCTCTAGTTATAACAAGTAATAATTGATACCACACATAAATAATAAATATTAGAACAGAGAGGAAAAAAGAAATAAAAAGAGATACGTGCCGACCAGGGAAATTCTGGGATAGCACTACCCCACTTTGTTTGTATATATATTATAGGACATTTAGCAGCCAATGCCACTGGCTACATCAAGCATCAACATGTATAAACTGTAGTAATGTTTTTCCTGTTTTGTTTTTTTCTGCTACTGGGAGCTGGATATTTTTGACTAAAATCAACAGAAGAACAAGTAGAAGATGTGCAGAGGGTGCTACAATGAGTAAGAAGCCTTTAAAACCCCAAGAAACATGAAACTTTATTTTTTTATTTTAATAAAATAAACCATCTGATACCTACAATAGCACATTCCAGCAATAGCTATTTACTGTATGCTGTATATTATATGCAATCTTTACAAAAATGACTATATGGCATAAAGAGTTAGGCTTGTACAAAAGGTCATCATCATTCTGTGTACCTAGGGCAGTTCATCTGATCCTCAGAATTTGTCAATTTACGTAAATTCCATTTGCTCTATGCAATAACAAAAGGACAGCTCAACTACAATCTATAGATTTGCGCTTTATTGTACACTGAGACTATTTTGAGATTTTCAATAAGCAGCACTGAAATAAAACATAGTCTCTTTATCAGTAAGTACGAGAAATGTTCCTGGTGCCTGAGTGTATAGTTCTCTCCCTCTCATTCTTTCAAGCTATTGCCTGTAGTTCAGGGTCATTTTGGAACATGTGTCATTGATTTTGGTTGGTGGAGCCAAGCATTGTTTTTAGTTCATGTGTAACTGAAGCATGGGGGAAGGGGATGGGCTGGCCTCAGTCAACCTATGTTGAAGTTCACTGAGTTGTAATGTGAAGAAACAGACATCAAAACATTATGGCTCACAAGCAGTACCAGTCATGAAATGTACTAAAATCATTTGCTGTTTTGATACAGTCATTGACTGCTGTCTCATTCAAGTAAACACACTAATGATAACCAAAAAAACAAAAACAGAAAATTACAAATGTAATAATAGTGTTTGTAAAATTAGATTTTAAAATTGTGCATGCTTAACCTTTTGCCATCCGGCAAAATCCCTCAGCGTTCCGGGTGGACGCCATATGGACTGACAACTCATGGGGCCCCCGGGCAATAGGGGATCATGGGGCCCCTGTGTCCTTGCCCAAACAAAAAATCCTATGAAAAAGGTACCAGGGGCATCTTATGGGGCCCCCTACTGACCCCGGGTCCTCGGGCAGTGCCCGAGTTTCCAAATGGTCAGTCGGCCCCTGGTTCTGACATTCATGGACCTCAAGAAATTAGATTGGCCGTCAGTACTTCAGGATTGATCAATTTTCAGATCTATACTATAGTTTGTGAACTCTATAACATTCCTAAAAACTAAAAAATACATCCTAATTTGGGTTATTTTCACCAAAGACATGTAGCAGAATACATTTTGGCCTAAATGTATGAAGAACAATTATTTATTTGCAAACTTTTATAACAGAAACAAAGATCAAATCAAAATTTTCAGTCTGTTTTTGTTAATTTAGCAAAAAATAAAAACCCCAGTGTTGATTAAATACCACCAAAAGAAAGCTCTAGTTGTGTGAAGAAAATGATAAAATATTAGTTTGGGTACAGTGTTGTATGACCGCTCAATTGTCATTCAAAGTGTGAGAGCACTGAGACCTGAAAATAGGCCTGGGAGGGAAGGGGGTAAAAGTGCCCTGTATGGAAATGGTTACATATCATGTCTGGATTAAAGTTTATGCTCAGTAATTTTTTTTTTTAATTTCCCATCCCACCAGTATGTATAGGATTATTATTATTATTATACAGTATTTATAAAGCGCCAATAGTTCGCTCAGCGCTGTACATTACAAAAGGGGGGGGGTGCTCTCTCTTACATCCCAAATCGTTCTCCCAAAATATTACAGCCACTCTTTTTTATCTTTGATGTTTTACTTAAACAAATAAATAATAATATAATAAATAATCATAAAAAATAACAATATCATAATAATAAATTTAATTCAATAATGTAATCAAACCAAAAACACTGAAATTTGAAACAGAGCACCAAGTTCGCACATCACTGAGCTTAGTCGCAGAATCGTTTTCAGTGTCTGACGACGAATTTCCCCACAAATCATTATCACTCAATTCTGCAAGTGGTTCTAATTTACTATCGCTGTTCTCTAGCTGGTCTAAAACCGCTTTTGACCTAAAGACTCTTTTTGGATGCCATGGACGTTTCTCAGTTTCCAGGCAGAAAGAACAGTAAAAATGCAGGCAGGGCACAAGACAAAGCACTAGGGACAAAATGTATGTGAAATGGTTTGATACAGTAATGTTATACTATGTGATTTTAGTGTATTGAGTGAATGTCACTTTTAAAATTTTTTAATTTCCCGCCGGTTCCGTCCCCCATACATCCCGTACATCCTGACGCTCGCAGGGAACAGAACCCGGAAGACGGATGCCGGCATGGGCCGGAGGAGATGACCGGGGACACTGCAGGGAGGACATTGTGGGAGCGCAGGACAAGGTAAGTGCTGGAGGGAATTCCTGAACAACGCTGCAGGGTAATCCTGAGTGTAGCTCGGGGTTACCGCTTTTGGTACTAAAAGTTAATTTCGAGCTACACTCAGGAATACCACCAGGGAGGATAAGCAAGCCATACTTTATGTAAGCAAAACAAATCTCTAATTTCTCCAACCAACACAGTCAGTGGTGATGGAGTAATCCCCCCTGTGGCGTTATTGTGTTCTGCTGGTGGGGAGCCTTCCCTGTCGGTAGAATACAATGATCACTGCTAGAGGCTATAGCCACTGGTAATGATCGCATGCAAAAAATCGGATAGGCTGGTTGTACTGAAGTCAGTTGATGGATCGGCTTCAGTACAACCAGCCTGCCCATAGATGTCACGAATTTTGGCTGGCCCCTGTTGAACCAGCCAATATTCAATCCATCAATGGCAGATTATGTCTTCCTTAAACTTGTTGGTAGCTTATCACAAATTTACACATGTAGATATAATGAGCTATTTTTGTTCCTTGTGGACTGCATTTCTAATAATGCTCCCAAGCGCTTACATACTAAATTCCATATTAATCATGTTAAAAATGTAATCATCATTTTACCCAAACTTGTTAAAAGTATGCCTTCTAAACTGTGAACCAAAGGTCTGTCTTTGCCCAGCCCTCTATTGAGTTTTTTTAAGCAGCTGTCCAGCTTCTCTCTTCAGCTGTGGGTTAATGAGTCTTCTTAGGCTACTTTCACACTGATCCACTGCAAAAATGCATAGACGATTTTACTGTGCTTTTGTCACGCTTTACTGAGCATTTTTAAAAGGACACAACTTAAAAACTGCACCAAAAACACTTCCCAGAGGAGTTTTTGAGGCACTTTTCAGATGTTTTTCAGGTGTTTCCATTGATTTCAATGTAAAAAGGTGTTTTTGGAACATTTTTTTAATTCACCATGCTCCATGAGCTTTTCAGGTGCTTTGTTTAATGCAAAAATGCTTCAAAAACTCCTCAGTGTGAAAGCAACCGTAGGCTACTTTCACACAGATCCACTGCAAAAACACATATGCGTTTTTACCGCGCTTTTGCCAAGCTTTCTGAGCATTTTTAAAGGACATGTGACTTAAAAACTGCACCAAAAACGCTTCTCAGAGGCATTTTTGAGGTGCTTTACAGGAGTTTTTACACCACAATGCCTCAGTGTGAAAACATACATAGATATACATTCACATAAATAGGGAAGGGTTTTTCATGAGCTTTTCAGGCGCTTTTTTTAAATGCAAAAACGCTTCAAAAACTCCTCAATGTGAAAGTAATTAGTCTGGCCACACGACAGATAGTGCAAAGTGAAAGAAAAACGAGAAGAACACCAACCTTGCGCATTACCTCAGTAACCAAATTTATTAATTAAAGAATGGTACTCACAAACAGCGAATAAAAACAGGCATGTAGTCCTCGAAGGGACTGCAGAGATAAGGAGCCAGCGTTTATCCCATCATGGGGGTAGACACTCAGTACAGCTGACGCTTTTCAAAGGCCATGCCTTCTTCATCAGAGACAGATAGGTTGCCATTGTGTCCACAGTAGCATTTGCATTGGCAGAACATTGTAGGACTGGCCATAGAGGGATTCATTTGACGCAGTTGGCCAGCTTAAACATGTATTGGAATATGTGTGAACTAAAAATTCCTATTTTTATTACAGTGAGCAGAGGGTTCTCCAGGATTTCTGTGTGCCACATGGAGCATGGAGAAGAGAAAGAGAAGCAGAGAATTGTCTGAGGATTTGAAAACAAAAATTGTGGAAAAGCATGGACAATCTCAAGGTTACAAATCCATCTCCACAGACCTTAATGTTCCAGTGTTCACTGTGCACAGCATTTTCAAGAAGTTTACAGCCCATGGCACTGTAGCTAATCTCCCAGGATGTGGACGAAAGAGAAAAACGAATCAAAGATTACAATAGAAGATTGTTCGATTGGTGGATAAAGAACCTTAATCAACTTGCAGACAAATTCAAGCTGAGCTTCAGACACAGGGTACAACTGTGTCAGTTCACACTATATGTCACAATGTGAATGAAAAGAGGCGCTATGATTGAAGACCCATAAGGACAACACTGCTGACACATAAAAAAGCCAGACTGGAGTTTGCCAACACTTACTTGAGGAAGCCAAACTAAACAGAATTACGGCTTTTTGGTAAAGCCCATCATTCTTCTGTTTTCAGAAAAAAAAATGAGGCCTTTAAAGAAAAGAATACAGTCCTTACAGTCAAACATGGTGGAAGTTCACTGATGTTTTGGGATTGCTTTGCTGCTTCAGGCACTAGATGTCCTGACCGTGTGCATGACATTGTAAAATCTGAAGACTTCCAAAGAATTCTAGGGTGCACTGTTGTGCCCAGTGTCAGAAAGCTGAGTCTCCGTCAGAGGTCATGGGTCTTACAGCAGGACAATGACCCAAAGCACACATAAAAAAGCACCCAGAAATGGTTTCAGAAAAAGCGCTGGAGAGTACTGAACTGGCCAGCAATGAGTCCAGATCTCAATTCCATAAAGCACCTGTGGAGAGATGTCAAAACAGCTGTTGGGAAAAGGAACCTTTCCAGTCGGAGAGACCTGGAGCAGTGAAGAGTGAGTCCAAAGAAGAGTCGTCCAAACTTCCAGTAGAAAGGTGTAAGAAACTCATTGATGGTTACATGAGGCAATTGATTTTAGTTATTTTTTCCAAGGGGTGTGCTACCAAATATTAAATTTCGGGTGCCAATGATTTTGTCCAGTTCATTTTTGTGGTTTTGTGTAGAATGTTTCAGATTTGGATTTTTGTTTCTCCGCTTTTTTGTGTCATACAAAACAAAAGAAATAACCATGAGAATGCCTAAACATTTGTAATTGCAACAATTTTCTGGACGAAGTGGTGCATTTATCTGACAGATATGCAGGGGTGCCAATATTTTTGGCCATGACTGTACATGTCAAAACTATATTTTCAGATGTAACAGAATAAATAAAATTAATTTGGCACCTCTGAATTTTTCAAATTTATTGCATTAGAACTCAACTGACTGACTGTGACAATTACAAATTCAATTTAAAATCTGAAATTTACTCAAATTCGAATTATCAAATGAATTTGAAAATTGAATTAATTTCCCCATGGGCCTAAGCTACTATCGCATCATCTGACATCATCTGAATGAAACAAATGTATTTGTTAACTTCATTAAACTTTTTTCAGATTTGTTGACATTCGTTACTATGTCCATTCAGAGATTTGTATACATCTGAATCTAAATCAAATTTTTGTCCTAAAATCAATGCACATGACAATTACACAATACATAGCTTTGAAATATGGGAAAATGGTTCATGTTTGACTAAATAGGCAAAATGGGTGATCTAAGAAGCTTTGATTGTGTTAGGCACTATTAATTGGTTGTTTTCTCTCCATTCTGAAAATCCAGATTCAGAGGTGACTTTAATGGGTCCCCCACAAATTCTGCAATGCTTAGTATATATCTAGGTCCCCATATATTCTCAGAAGTCACTTTACCCATGAGAACAACAGAGAGAGCTTGGCCAGGGTTATTAAAATAGTTCCACACTCCTAATCATCGGTCCCCTCACACCCATGAGTGGAACAATCTCACACTCCAAAATTTGAATATGATAAAACCAGATACCGCCATATGGACCAGAGTGGGTATTCATGTCACTGATCGACTTTTCCATGCAGGTGAACTCTGTACTTCTGACTCTTTAAAAGAGGAGTAACCGATCAAATTTCAGCTGACGCCTCCAAGTTAGACACACTGTAAGCTCAATTCCCATACCCACCCTCTCCTTCTCCAGAGTCTCTTACATCCTTGGGAACTCCTTAACCCTATTGTTTCGACCAACTCCTTCTCTAGGCATCACTAAATGGTGGACCGCAGTCCTGATCCTGACCAAGCCAATGTCCTATCTGGACTGCCACAGTTGCACCATTTAGAAGCCACTTCTTTTCCCTAAGCTTTCACTGCTGTCATTCTCAAGGCAGAGTGGAGAGCAGGAGGCAAGATAGTAATGGATGGAGGGTGGAAGGCACAGCAGTACTGGATGGAAGGTGGGAACAGGGAGCTCCCGGGGTTAAAGTTTTATATTGACAATTTAGTGATTGGTTGCAAGGAGCACCCTGCAGTCTATGGAAGGTAGGAGAATAAAGGGGGCAAGAGGATTTGGCTGTGAAGGATGGAGGACAGGGGATGAAGAAAAGGGGGCAGTGCTGTGTGTGTGTGTGATTTAAAGAGGGCAGTGCTGATGAGCAGAGCTGTGAAGGGAACAATGCTGGGGGGGGAGAGATGTGATGGGACAGTGCTATAGGAGGTTGATGTGAACGGTGCAGAACACGCTACCGTGGAATAGGAGGATGTGAAGGGTGGTAGTGCCTTTGGGGAAAGGTAATTTAAAGGTGAGCAGTGCTTTGGGAGGTGATGTGAAAGGGGCAGTGCTGTGGGGGGAAGATGTAAAGGGGGGAGTGCTGTTGGGCAGTGATGTTTCTTCTGCTGGAAGAACATTGTACTGATGTGACCTCTGTGATTTTTAATTTAACACCCCTGTCTTACCCTATCCACCTTTAGGCTATTCCCTGAAAACCTATCACTTTAGCAGGACCCTCCAATTCCTCTTGTATTGAATTGTATTGTAATTGTTCTGTCTGCCCTCATTTTGTAAAGAGCTGTGCAAACTGCTGGTGCTATATAAATCCTGAATAATAATAATATGTGTTAGAGTGATATACAGTACAAACCCTCTCTGAGAGAGACTGGGAAGATAGGGTAACTCAATACATAAAATGATAATCTCTGTCAGAGAACAATTTTTCCACTGAAATTTACCCATAGAATGTATTATGCTCCCCAGAGATTGCATTGTATCAATCCAACCCTTTACCACATTTTCAACAAATGTCAGTGTGACAGCGGAATTTTTTACCATATGGTATAGGTTTGTCCCCTGGTTATTGACTATTGGCACCATGTGGCAATGTCAGGCTTACCCCTGACACTGGAACCCCTTGTGTTAATATTAGGTATCCTGGATAGTCTATCCACAAAAACATGTCAACAGCCTCCTTTTATATACATTCTATTATGCCAAATGAGAGATACTCCTCAAATGGAAATTTCCTTCCTTTCCATTCTATACTGACTGGTGTGTGGCTAGAGTATTCTCAATGTACCAACTAACATACTGTGTATGAGCAGAAGCTGGCCAGCAAAGTATGATAAAATTTAATCTGCATGGCTAAACTCTACCTGAAACTACACCCCCCTCCTAACCTTCCCCTCTCTCCCTTTTTTGCTTTCTTTTACCATCTATGTGCCCCCAAAGCAGGACACCTTTGCACATACATTTGAGGACTTAGTGCTTCCTTTCCTCCCATTGTTGCTTACCACTACACTATGGGAGTAAAACTTGTTAATGAACACCTTTATTGAAACCAATAAAGTAACACAAACTTACTTGAGGACTAAGTATTGTACTCTTTTTCAATACATATTTATATTGTACATAAAATGTGGTGATGTTCCTGTAATTGTCTATTTTTGAAAACTTTTAATAAAGATTACCGTTAAAAAAAAACATTTTGACTGTGGATTGAGGTTTGGTGAAAGACGCTGTACTTTAAACAACATGCTGCTGGTTTTCATGAAGTGCAGACATCTTGTATTTTTATAAGCAAAAACGGCTTACAAATGAGAGCCGTTCAAGGATAATGGTTGGATATGTTCCCTTTGACAGGATTTACACAAATGACCACTATCCAAAGCAGTGGTGAACTATAGAACATTTCTAAGGGTAATGACAGACATGTAATTTTACCACTGGTAGCACATCATGAGAAGACTCCCCAAAGTGAGGAAACTAATTACACTACATAAGTCGCTCCCTTGCTGGAGCAGATTGTTGCATATTCTCACTCTTTAGCCAAAAAGGAGCAACATTTTGTTGGTCCAGCCAGCAAGAAGCAGATATACGGTGCATACACCATCCAGACGGCAAAGACTATACCTTCCATTCTGCACCACACAATACCTACTCTTGGATTGATTACTTTTTACTCTCTCAATTCACTCTCCCCCTCGTGATAAGAACAAGATTGAACCTCTTAATATTATGCACTTTCATCCCCATTTCACAGCTGCGCAGTGCAAACAGACTGACAGCAGTGAAGAGACATAGTGGAATCACAAACTTGCTTACTATCAGACACTTCTGCGCGATTATGATGAAATCCGTTTTTTATGCTCTTCATACATTCAGCTGCAATAGATACATCTTACATTTACTATACGTACAAAATGGCATTTGCATTCATGGCTTAAAATCCTCCTGAACTGGTGTTTTAAGGTAAGAAGGCCCAGCTGCCTGTCCTCTGAAGAACCGTACACCTTCACCCCCATGTTAGTGATGATGAAATCCCTTTTTTATGTCCGTCACACATTTAGCTGCAATAGAAACATCTTACATTTACTATACATAAATAATTAACTGAATTTATGGCCTAATTTACACTAAAAAACCTCCTAAATTAGTGTTTTCAGGTAAGAGGGCCCTGTTGTCTGTCAACTGTAAAAAGGTACACCTTCATCCCTATTTAAAAAAGAAAAAGTCTACTGCTCCTGGTATTCCCAGGGGGGTCACCCATCCAAATACTAAACAGACACTACCCTGCATAATTTCAGAGATCAGATGAGATCAGGCACACACAGGGTGGTGTGGCCATAGGCACCTGCATCCCCATTTTACAGTTGTGCAGTACAACCAGACTGACAGCAGTGAAGAGACATAGTGAAATCACATAACTGCTCGGTGAACTATTAAAGACACTTCTGTGCAACTATGATGAAATCCTTTTTTATGCCATATGCACATTTAGCTGCAATACAAACATGTTACATTTACTATACATAAAAAAATAACATTAGCATTCATTCAGGGGCATTTCATGAAATCAGGGGGCCTGTGTGCAAGATCAAAAGTGGGCCCCAGGCATTGAGAAAAATAAAAATGGTGTGTGTTCAAATTGTGTTATATATTGTGCGTAGCTTAAAGGGGAGTGTGCTTAAATAGAGTCTGAGATGAGTTACAGAATGTGGTAACATAAACAAGGGAATGTACAATGCAGAATGAGGGGGCAATGGTGCCAATTCTACCTCCCCCCACCCCATACCAAAAAGGATGAATAGTTTACATAGTGGACCAAAATGACAACCCTAAGATCAGGGGTCTCCAAACTTTATAAACAAAGGGCCAATTTACTGTCCCTCAGTCTTTAGCAGGGCTAGATCTTGGCCATCAGGAGAAGAAAATGTCCTGGCATCAGTGGGAGTAAACAATGCCTCATCTTTGGTGTCAGTGAGAGGAATTGTGTCCCAACAATGGTGTCATTGATATGAATTGTGTCCAACATTGGTGTCATTGGGCGCCATTGTTGGTATCACTGGGAGGAACTGTGCCCCATCATTGGTGTCATTGGTAGGAATTGTATCCCTTCGTTGGTGTAAGTGGATGAGATAGTGCCCCAAGGGATGGATAAAAGCAACCAAAGGGCCACATCTGGCCCGCGGGCCACAGTTTGGAGACAACTGCCTAAGATATTACCACCATTGAATAATTAGTAGGATAGGGAGGTTTGTTTCACATTTTAGGCATGAGAATAGTAAAACAGAGCCAATCTTGTCATCGCCTTCTCACTGCCAGATTTACACCCTAAATTCTGAACTACCGTTCTGTTGCCAAGCACGTTGTGCATGGTTGTGTGGAGATTACAGCACTGCCCTATTCACTTGTTGAGCCAAGTTTGGGGGTAGTAAATTTTAGCTACAAATGGACATATTATAGCAGCCATGTGTGTACACTCCTGGCCGCTGCCTTCCCAGCTAACGGGGAAGCAGTTAAGGGACGGTAGAAATGTGGCTCAACTGCATGGTTTTACCACACCCCAACTGCAAGTGTAAAGGCTGCCTGTGCTCCCACTGAAGAGATGTCCCCCTTAACTTGGTGTCATTTGAACAGAAAGTGAGATGAAATCCTCTTTTAGACCTTAATCACATTTGCTCTGAGGCCCGAACACCACAAATCAGTCGTTGATTTATTTATGCAGCTATGCAGCTTCATCCAGATCAGCAGGGACCATCTGAATTGCGATCCATGTAAGGACAGGCTGATTGTACCTATCTATTGATCGACTTCTGTACAACCAGTCTGTTGAGTTTTTCCCGAACAGTCAAGGCCATCCAGCTGTAGCCGGCTGCACTGATCGGTGTTTTCTGATGATAGGAAGTCTCCCCACTGTCAGAACACAATAGCATAGCAGGAGTGAATCTCCCATCCACATCAAATGTGTGTATTGGGTGATTCTAGTAATTTTTTTTCGTTCGGCCAACGGATTGAGGGAAAAAAAATGATCAATGTATGGCCAGCTTACAGTGGAAGTTCATTCCAAAATCTAACTAACTATAAATTTACTCTCAGCCACATTCTAAAACTGATCTATCTAGCCTTGTAAAGAAGAAATCACTATACTTACCTTTTCTGAAGCCGATTCTGTCTCCAGTGGCAGACATTGTGTACATGAGAGAACCTACAACGGCTGTGAAATGCCTGGGAGTGACGTCACCCATAGACTTACTATGGGGCTTCCGTTGTTGGCTGCCTGTCCTGCACACTCCTACACACTGAAGCAGTTGTTGACAGATCAGCATGGGACTGGACCAGAGTGGCTGCAGAATAGGTATGTATAGCAATAGCTTCTTAACAGGGCTAGATAGATCAGTTTTAGAATGTGGCTGTAAGTAGGTTTAGAGTTAGGTTTTGGGTGAACCTCTACTTTAAAGTGATTCTCACAAGGAAATAATTATGAGTACATGCAATACATTGCACCCTAATAACACATCATTTCAGGAGATTTTTTTTAAAATAACAAACGTGTTATACTTATGTGCTCTGTGTAATAGTTTTGCATAAAAGCAGCCTGCTCCTCTTCTTTTTGGGGCCCCCATCAGCAGTCTTGGCTCCTCCTCCCTGTGGAGTGCCTCCAATAGCAAGCCTCTTGCTATGGGGGCACTTGAGAAGGCTAACTCCCAAGCCGCACTACTGTGAATGAAGATGGTCCAATGGCTCTTGCTTCTGTGAGAGCCAATGAGGTGAGGCACTGAGGAAAGCTGCTGCTTTCATGCACATTGCTGGATCAAGATGACGCTCAGGTACGTATAACGGGGGGGCTGTGGGGAAGCTGCATCCAGAAGGTTTTTTATCTTAATGCATAGAATGCATTAGGGTGAAAAACCTTCTGCCTTTAGAACGACTTTAGGATTAGGGGACACAGAGCTGCACATACTCAACCACTTGTTCTAATTCAATAGGTGTGCGGGTAAGCACTCCCAAACATAGACTGTGCATTTGAGAGCATAAACAAACAAGAGATACCTGTGCTCAAATCCCAATAGCTAGTACATGCATTTATCCATCAGGTGCTAAAGGGGTGTAACCACATATTAACACTATAAATTTTGAAGGGCCCGATGCACACTGCCCTTCAGTGTGCAGAGGGTCCTTCAGAACTTCTGGGAGCATAAACAAATGGCAGATTCGCAGTGCATGGGCCTCAGCCCTCATTTTAATGAAGCCTTGGATATTTGTCACCATGAGAGTTACAGTAAAACTAGAGGCAACTTTTTTTCATTTAGGATAGGATAAGGGAGGATAAGGTAAATTTTTGGTATTTGTGTCCCATTGGGGAGATTTCCCATCAATTCCTGTTCCATAGCCAAAACAGGAAGTGAGAGAATATCCATCTAAGAGGAATAAGGTAAGTAAGGGTGTCCCTTATTGTCACCAGAACTAGTGTCCCTATTGAAAGATTTCCCCACTTTCCTTTCTGGGGAAAACCCAAAATTTTCTTTTACTTTTGCTTTTATTGATAACAGTAAACAGAACTAAAGGAAAAGTTGACTCTCTCTAATGGGGACACAGAAGGAAATTTACCCTTTCTATCTGTGAACCTGTGCTTTGCGGTGCAGAAATATAAAAAAAAATAGGGGATATTGTATTTGGCAGATGATACCGCTTGGCACTGTGTTATATAGAGGTTAATGGGGCTCTGCTGCAACCGCCATGCAACTGTGTCCAGTGGAATCTGTTACGGCACAGTGAAATCCCTTATCAAACTGGCTTGCAGGAAGTGGCATATGGCCTCCTGATCACCTGCTAACCACAAGCTAGCCTCTGTTGACAATTCAATCCACCACAGATCACGAGTCAGCAGGTAAGTCCATATGAAAGAGGTTAAAGTCTGCATAGCCAATTTTGCTTTTTGGTAGTGTGGGGGAAGGGATAGAACCCTTGTTGTGCTTTTATTGCTGATGGCTCCACTGGGAAGATTCAGCCTCTCTATTTGTTCTCCTGGCTACTGTCCCTGAAATAGAAATTTATGGGAAATCAAATATCATGCAACATTAAAAATTGCAACTACCATCATTGTGAACCTCTGCAATTGGAAAACATTTCATGTTTTGGGAGTTTTAAGTTATTTTCTAGCCTAACATACAAATGTTATGTGTGTGAAAAATTTCTCTTAACTGCTTCCCTGCCCTATAGTAGAACTACTTCTACATGGCTGAGAACAAAGGACGAACGATCGATGGCACTCCAAACAATCCACTTTATTGAACCAAAATAAAGCCAATACAGACAGTGGAAATACAGTGGGGGACTGGCAGGTAAATGCGTTTCATGCTAAAGACAGCGCTTATTCATTGGTTAATGAATAAGCGCTGTCTTTAGCGTGAAAAGCATTTACCTGCCAGTCCCCCACTATTCCACTGTCTGTATTGGTTTTATCTTGGTTCAATAAAGTGGATTGTTTGGAGTGCAGCTGATCGGATGTCCTTTGTTCTCATCTATGCAGCACACAAGCTGGGCTAGCACCTACAGGAGGAGTTGCGCTTGGAGACTGGGAGTCTCTCTTCTTTGAGCAGTGGTAAACATACTGCTACAGGGCTGCAGGGCTGCGCAAAATTACGTATATATACGTGATTTTGCATTTCTGGGTAGGGTCACGCTCTCACGTGCCGCCCTAACTGCGCCACCATTGTCGACTACAGATATTGATCACCAGGTCCCAACCAGAGATTCCCCGCCATCACCTGGCTATTGTTGAGGAACAATGACAGGGGAGAGACCTGTACAGCACAGCACAGAAATACAGAGTAGCATGTTTACACACTAAAACACACACAGCACATATAGTAAAACACAGCACAGCACACAGTTAACCCTTTGATCACCCTATATGTTAACCCTTTCCTGCCCAGTGTCATTAGTGCAGTGTCAGTGCTTTTTATTAGCACTGATCATTGTATTAGTGTCATTGGGATGTCAGTAGCAGTTAGTCAGTTCCCCCCAGTGTCAGAATGCCTGCCGCACACACGCTATAAGTCGCTGATTGCCGTCATTACTAGTATAAAAAAAAAAAACTCTGGTATATATACCGCCCTTTGTAGACACTATAACTTTCACATAAACCAATTAATTTCCACGTATTGGGATTTTGTTTAGCAAAGACATGTAGCAGAATACATTTTGGCCTAAATTTATGATGAAATTAGATTATTTAAATTGTTTTACTGGATATGTTTCATAGCAAAAAGTAAAAAATATTGTTTTTTTTCATAATTGTCGGTCTTCTTTTGTTTATAGCGCATTTGTGGGAAGAAAAGGACATACATTTAATTTGGGTACAGCATTGCTTGACCTCGCAATTGTCAGTTAAAATAATGCAGTGCCGTATTGCAAAAATTGGCCTGGTCAGGAAGGGAAGTAAATCCTCTTGAGGGCAAGTGGTTAAAGCAAAGTGGTTAAACTAGGCCTTTCAAAGACTTTACAAGTGTACATGGATACATTCCTGCCATACCACAATATCTATAATAGCAATAATATAATTTTTCAATAAAAACATGACGACAACAGAGACTCTTTTCTAGTACTGTCTTTACTTCTCATTAGCTGCTTATGATTTCAGTCTCTAGAGGTTTTTTTTTAGAAGTCTTCTAATTAATAGAACTTTTCACCTTCCCAGAAATAGAAAAGTATGCACTTACTGAATATTAGGGTTCCTATACAATAGTAGCTGTCCTTGTCACCCCTCTGAAAAGCGATCAGTGGTAGATTGCCTTTCAGAGGGCAGCCCCGAGGCAGTATGTTACCCCCTCTCGCCAGCACCTGTTTCAACCCCTAAAAGCCCGCATCACTGTAATGCAGCTGTGTGCATTTCCCATGGTTGCAGGGCTGTTGCAATGGAGCCCCCATTCTCTTGTATAGCAGTACCACAACTGAACGTTACAGAGCTTCTGAGAACAGGAAGAGGGGAGAGAGCTACTACAGACAGGCACATGGCTGGATCAAGTGAGGACTCGGGAAAGTATTTAGGGGGGTGAGGGGGGGCGATACAAACACTGGGATTTTTTTTATCTAATGCAAAGAATGCAGGAAATAAAAATATCTAGCCTTTAGAACCACTTTAACCCTTTCATAAAGGATGTTATAGTTTCCCAGGGTTGGGAATTTAAGGCCTACTGTAACTCCAGGTTTTCTGTCAATATAAGTAGTGTGTTTGGGCCAAGCTGGGCTGTTTCTTAGGTGTTCAAATACTTATGTTCAGTACTGAAAGACAAATAAATGCTTTAAAAATCATACAATGTGATTTCCTGAATTTTTTTTTATTCTGTCTCTCAGAGTGGGAATGCACCTACAATGTGAATTTCAGACCCCTCCATGATTTCTAAGTGGGAGAACTTGCAAAATTGCAGGGTGCTCAAATACTTCTGTTCCTCACTGTATACATATATATATATATATATATATATATTCATATAAATGGTAGGTGTATGCAAGTGCACAAAAAATGATCAGCCGCTATGCACCAAGGTAACCAAATAAACCTCAAATAACCAAAATATACAAGAAGTGTGCAGCGCTAAAATTAAATAAAATTCAATAAAAAGGTACATATAAATACATTTTTTTTTTTTAAAACAGATAGAAATAGTTTTATCCCAATGGAAAGTTGCCACCATCCGGTTTGGTTGGCAAACATTCCAAAGGGACAATTTTTAAGGATAAGGAGGAGCTGTACTGACCTCGATACTTATCATCTACAAGCACAAAATTTTAAATATAAATTTCTCGAGAAAGGATACAATGAACAGAATTTAGATGACACAATTAGGGCAGTAGCAGAAACTGACAGAGCTGACTTACTGAGAGATAGGGAGAAACAAAAATGGACCCAGGTTTGTCCCTTTATAACCACATACTCTACACAACATAGGGCTGTGAACCGTATTATTAATAAAAATTGGAATATTTTAAAAACTGACCCCATTCTCTCTAAAATTTTACCTGAAAAAACGGAAATCATTTTTAGGAAAACTACTGCCTTGCGTCATCGTATAGCTCCTAATGTTATTAACCCTCCAGAAACTATCTCTTTCTTTTCCAATCTCAGTGGTTTCTTCCCATGCAATAAATGCATCCTGTGCACAGTAAATAATATTAGAAAACATAAAAAATCGACTTTTAATTCGCAAACGACAGGGAAGTCCTATAATATTGAAAAATGCATTACATGCAATAGCAAGTATGTTGTTTATCTTCTGGAATGTCCTTGCAAGCTTCAGTATGTGGGACGCACCACTAGACACTTACGTGATAGACTGAGAAAGCATGTTAGCAATATCCAAAAAGGCTATAAGGAGCACTCCTTATCAAACCACTATAGGCGAAAACATAATAAAAATCCTTCATCACTACAGTTTATAGGAATAGATATTGTTCCGCCCCACTGGAGAGGTACTAATAAACTGCAAGCGGTCTCTCAACTCGAGACACGCTGGATACACGAATTACGTACCTTGCATCCTTATGGCCACAACATCGATATTGACATAAATTGTTTCAATAATAACAGTTAGCTATTTTGCCTATTGAATTTTAAATCTTTTAATATATATACGGATACAACTGGAGTTCTTTTCTATTGTATCCTAATCCTTATCCTTTATACTGTAGCGTTATCAGTAATTGAATTTCCCCTATTTATGACATTTGAGGGATTGGTTTATTATCATATTTTTATTATCATTATTATTCTTATATTAAATATATTTATAGTATTTTTATTATGCATCATGTTTTATATTTCTATTTAACTTTTATTATCAGTTTGTCAATTTGATTGGAATTATAATTTTAGCGCTGCACTATTTTATATATTCTATTGTAAGGTCTATGTTGGTTGCCTTGAGTGCTTAGCTGCTGATTGGATAGCGCTCACTTTTACCTTTTTATTACATGTTTTATCACCACTTTATAATTATATATCAATTGTTTTACACAAATTTTTATCCTGTATGTTGGAAATTTATGGTTTTCATATGAATATTACTTTTATTAGGGCATATTATTGTTTGGTGACTGACTGGACTATTTTATATGTAAAGAGACTGTGTCCTTTTCTGTGGAACATAATCGTATTGGGACACATAATTTATGTCCTTCTTTACAGGGGTTTACTTACCTTTTATTACCTCTTAACATCTATATTATTATTGACAATTTGTCCCTAGTTTTAAAAGATGATCGTTTCTAACTTTCTCCCCGGAAAATAACTGTTGACACTCACAGCTGTCATTATATTGTACTATCGCCGATAAAGATCCACGGAAAAATGGCGTCCGCTTAGCCGCGTGTTCGGTCTCTCTAAAGATGGCGCCTGCGGAATGTGCAAGCGCCATCGTCTATATAAACTGATGGCGCTCGGCTTGGCGTTATTGGTGTTCCCCTCAGACGACATGCGGGTGCATGAAACATGTAAGAAGGAGCCAATAATGCCGTGACGTCACGCCGCCGGAGCAACGTGGAGCTCCGGCGGCCATCTTTGAATGTGGACAGTTAGTCCTATTGGAGATTTATTTCACACAGCTATTGATTTTGTCTACCTGGATGCTTTTATATATTCAATTAAATTGTTTTTAATTACTACACTATGGGTACATTTCTACTTTAACTCCCCTGGGGAGCATTCATTTTCAGACAACCCAGTATCCAGTTTCCAGAGAGGGAGCCTCCTGTACACCTGGTGAGCTGCACCCATCCATCCCTTTAAGGGAACTCTGGTATTCTCCTGATCAACACTTAAAGCCCCAGGATCCATATATTCTGTGAGGGATTCAACCCCATTCTTGCCCTAACTCAGATGACCTTGATCACATCAGGATTTATTATACAAACGCGCATTTTATTATGCATTCCGGTGAGTGCGCATTTCTTCTATACCTGATTGCACAAGCACTGAATTAAAGAGAACACAGGATTCCTATGAGCACTTACAGTCACTTTATGAACATTCTCATAATTTATTTATCATGATGTTTTTTATATGTACCTTTTTATTGAATTTTATTTAATTTTAGCGCTGCACATTACTTGTATATATATATATATATATATATATATTCACATCAATCCCTAACCTTCAAGGGGCATACAATCTAAGGTCCTTAACTCACATTCATACATACACATATTAGGGCCAATTAGACTCCATTCACACCTATGTAGTTTGCTTTTTGTCTGTTTTGCAGTGCTTTTTGCAATTCATTTTCCGTTTTTCTACATGCGTTTTTATGCATTTTTGACGTGTTTTGTGTTTGTTCAGCCTTTTTTTTTTTCCTTTAAGTGGAAATTTTTTTTTTTGCTGGGCAGAATAAAAATGCAAAACATAGCAAATGATGGAAAAGATGCACTACCATGCATTTCAGCAGATTCTCCATTGAAATCTATTGCAGCAAAAATGCTGCTTTTTGCTTTAAAATAAAGTCCCTGACCCTTTCTAAAAATGCAGCAGCTCAAAAAACCATAGATGTGAACATGTTCCATAGGAAACCATGTTAAATGGACTGTAGTGTGTTTCTGCAAAAAGCACTAAAAAACACATTGGTGTGAACGGAGCCTTAAACAAGAACCAATTAACCTACCTGTTTTTGAAGTGTGGCAGGAAACCATAGTAAACCCACCCAGGCACAGGGAGAACATACAAACTCCAGGGAGGTGGTACCATGAGTTGGGATTTGAACCAATGACCCTAGTACTGCCAGGCGGAAGGGCTAACCATTTAGCCACTGTGCTGCTCATTAACTGTAGGAGGAAGCCCCAATGAAAGCAGTGGGGAGCTTCCATCTCACATGCTAGTGATCAGCCTTAAACACAGACATGCAAGTGTTTGTGATTAGCTGGGGGAGCAGATAGAGTAAGGGAGGGTTATAAACCCTGTAAGTTTTCTGCTGTCTCGTTTTGCCATCCGATTTGCTGGATGGAAGGGGAACTGATCCCCATCCAACTGTTTTTAGCGGAACACACCCTCCGCTCCATAGAGGAGAATGGAGGGTCCAATCAGGTCTGCCTGAAAGACAATAAATGACGTATACTGCATTAGATTTTCCTTGTTTAACTTCTGAAGGATGAACCTTACAATCAAAGTCCATATCACATAGCTCAAGGTTTCCTCCTGTGATATCTAGTTGCACAACCACTTAAAAATCGAAGATCATAAAGTTAAGATAAATTGTATGATGGTAAAAGCTGTTGTAGTTGTACATTTACAGTGATCTAGTGCAGTGTTTCTCAATCTTTTTTCCAGTCAAGGCACCCTTTAAAATTATGCACAGTTTCGAGGCACCCCTAAAAGATTTACGTAGCGCAGCACCATCCACACACAGGACACCCAACATTAGAGGAGTTCTTTTCTTACAAAGCAAATATACTTTTGCACACTGGTACTGAGTGGTATTCCTGCATTTGTTCTTTCTCATTTTCTCTTGACCACACTGCTAGCATGACCCCAGTGCTGACAGAGAGGGGTATGGTCAAACAGGATGTTGTGCAGGTGCCAGACGTCCTCTTTATCAACCAATGATGTCAGCAGTTGTTAGGACGCTGGTGGCTGGCCCACTCAGTGCCTTGGGTTGTAATGTTGCACAATGAAAACCTATTTTGTGTATCAAAGAGGAAGTCTTGATCCTCCCACTGGCTTGTACACAATGTTTGGGCAAATTGGGGAAATTTTTAGGCATTGTGCCAAGGCACCCCTGAAGAACTCAGAAGACACCCCAGTTAAAAAAGGCTGATTTTGTAAACTGTCCAAAACTGTACATAGCAACAGTTATGGAGCATAAAGATTTGCAGAAATTATATGTAAACCTATCACTATATTCACAAGATTTAATGAGTTTTGTAGTTTTTTCATTAGTTGTTTTCTATTTGGACCTTATATAGAAGCACTGATTATCTGGGAGCCTCACCTCTTGCAAGGCTTAGGCTCCATGCAAACTAGCTTTTTTTCTAAACTAAAAAAAGCTGGATAAAAAAGCTGATAATAGCTTTTTTAGTAGCGTTTAGAAGTGTTTAGGAGCCGGGGTGGACTGACCATTTGGAAACTGCGCGAGGGCCCGGGGTCAGTAGGGGGCCCCATGAGATGCCCCTGGTACCTTTTTAATAGGCTTTTTTGAGTTTGGGCAAGGACATAGGGGCCCCATGATCCCCTATTGCCTGGGGGCCCAATGAGTTGTCAGTCCACCCCTGTTAGGAGCCTTAGTGTTTTATTAGCGGCTTTACAATACATGTAGATAAAAAAAAGCTTAAAAAAAGCCTTTAGGAGATTTTAAGGAGCATTGAGGAACATTCAGCTTTTTTTTCTGCCAGAAAAACATTCCAAAAACTCTACAAAAACAATGTTCTCCTGCTCCTAAATTCTGAAGCTTGAAAGACACTACTAGCCGAAAACAGTGTGCATAGACACATAGGATAACACTATTTAGCTTCTAGGAGCTGACAAAATGTTGATAACAGTTTCTAGGAAAACTCTAGTGTGTGTGGAGCACACTGTTATGTAGCTAAAAATATTGCTAAATGACTGTGAATTGATCATTTATAGACAATACATTTTATGTTAAATTTAAGCAAATAATTTCAAAGACCTTTGATTAAAAACCCATACACTGAATGCATGTGAAATGAATGTACTACAATGAAAGGCACCAAAAGTGTAAAATGCATATTACATTTTTGACATCATAAAATGCACATGTATAAAAGCAGGAAAAACCACATGAAATGCATGTTAGCAGAAACATTTATATACAGCAGGCCTGAAAGGCACATTAAGTAAGGTTCAGTCCATGTCTACTTTTCACATCTTCTCTGAGCCTCAGCAATATTTGCTGCAGGGACATGTTGGCCTGGTCTCTACCCTGCTCTCTCCAAATTCCATTTCCATCTTCTGCCCACTCTGTCCCAGCCGCCTTCTGTCCGCCTATTGCATTAATCTGTCTACATTATATTTATACCCCACACTGTCCAATTCACTATTGGTTCTCCTTTGCCCAGCAAGTCCGTACAGTGTACAAGCCTAGACCAACAATGCAGGCATTGCCACTCTTACCATAGCTACAACTCATTTAGCCAATAGGAATATTTCTTGGTTGACAATCTGTATGGAGTATACTGAGGCTTGTGCAATCAGACAGGCCATGATTGAAGAAAATGCCTGGCTGGTAAGTGCATGAGGCATTGAGGCACTGCCACAATTTGAGAACAATTCTTTTCCTGATAATTCTAAACATGACTAGAGCTCTCACCACCACAGAAAAACATAACATCACGTATAACAACATAAAAGTAGAGTGGAGTTTTTTTCCTGTAGTAGTAAAACAGACTTCAGCTGTTATTTTTCAAGTGCATGGAAGGAAATGAAAGAAAGCAGCTCATTACATATTCCCTAGCCCTAACGATCTTATGAGCACAAAGAGCCAACACTAATCACAGCACTCCTAAATCTTGAGTGCCCCTTCTGTGAATTCCATAAAATGCTCATCAGAGGCTGGCATTTGGAGGATGAACAGAAGCAAGGAATCCAATGGATCATGTAATCTTGCCAACTGGTAATAGCATTCTGCATCAGCTACTACAGTAGGGCTGATTTATAAGAACTAAAGAAAGCAAGAAGGAGCAAAAGTGTAGCAATTGCTGATAAACCAGATATTATCTCATCAGTTGTAAAATTTGAAAACTAGCTTTCCTAACAAAGGGTTAATCATTTAAAAGCATTACATGTTAATGAGAACTGGATTCAACCAGTCCCTAGCCTTTCTATGGGGACAGGTGACAATGATCATGATGAGAAATTCTTGCAGTCAGCCATGACACCTTCTCCTAAGAGACATCTCAGGCCCATTGCACATGGGGACATCCAAGTGCAATGTGTACAGCCCCACTGCCTGTAACCTGTAAAAGTCTATGGCAGGCTACTGCTGGACAGGGCTGAATGCTGTATCAAGTAGTACCCACTTTTAGGGCTCTGTGCGTTCAGAGGCAAATGCCCAGAACATAGAAGACCTGTGTTCTGTGCATTCATCCCTTTGACAGACTACAGGCAGTTGGGCTGGCTGCTGCACCTGTCCCTCCTGTGTCAGGAGGGATGCAGTGCACCTAGACAGTCCTTTGTGCAAGGGACCTAGAAGGTAAGAAACATTTTTCTTCCTTTTTCTAGGTATTCTGAGTACATTAGAAACATATCAAACTTATAGTGGGGTTTTCTCAAATTTAACTGCAAACATGTAACTACTCTTTAGGCCCCTGGGGCCCAAAATGTTACCTTTGGGCAGGTCCTCTATGTGCGACCTGAAGGCTATTGTGCACCAGTGAGAAAGCAGAGTGGCAACGGGGTGCTGGGCACTAGAACAATCTCTGTCTCCCAGCACCCATCACTGAAAGAAAGAGAATGCACTGTGGGTGGAGATATCTCCACCCACAGTGCAAGTAAAGTCCTGGCCTGGGGAGACAAAGAGCAGTGTCAGAGTGTTTGATGCGTAAATGATCAACAGTGGGGTGGGGGTTAACACTTTCACTGCCATAACCACCAATGCAGGAGTGGGAATGGGGGGGTTTAACACTTTCACTGCCATGACCATGAATACAGAAGGGGGTTAACACTTTCACTGCCATGACCACCAATGGGGGGGGGTTAATCTTCACTGCCATAATCACCAATGCAGAGTAGGAGGTGGTTAACTATTATTGCCATGACTACCAATACTGGGGAGATGGGGTGGTTAACATTTTCACTGCAATTACCACCAACATAGAGGGGTTCACACTTTCACTGCCATGATGACCACCAATGTAGGGGAATATCTTTTACTGTCATGACCACCAATGTGGGGGAGGGGGTAATGGGGCTAACTTTCACTGTCACTAGCCATCAGTGCAGGATGTGTGAGGTTACATTTCACTGCCCCTGGCTAACCATCAATGTAGGGTGGCTGGGGTTACATTTCATTGCCACTGACCACCAGTGCAGGGGAGGGATGAAGGGGGGTTAAATTTCACTGCCACTGACAACCAATGTGTGTGATGTTAATAGTACTAACAGCAATGTCGGGGGTTGTTATTGTACTCACTAACACCAGTGTTGGGGGTTATTGTGCTGCAACTTCTTCAGTGTTCATTGAGATATGCTGTAAAAAATCAAAGTTGTTAAGTTTGTGGTGTGAAGATGTGCTGCCCTCTGGCAGTGTTGAGGCCACATTTGAGGCCCTCTATAATTTTCCAAAGTAGAACAAAATGCGCACATATTGCAGTTTACTAGACTTTAGATTTGGTGGCTGCATTCATTAGTGTTTTTAAGGCCAAATACAGTATATGTTTTACAATACAGAAAAATAACCGGTGAACCAGCCAGATATATTGAGTCCTTGAAAGTCACTAGGGGAGATTTACTAAAACTGGTGCACATAGAATCTGGTGCAGCTCTGCATAGTAACCAATCATCTTCCAGGTTTTACCTTCAATCCTTCAATGAACAAGCTGAAGTTAGAAACTGATTGGATGCTATACACAGCTGCACCATTCTAACTGCTCCAGCTTAAACAACGAAAAAAAGAATTAAAACAAACCTACAAATATACCCCTAGCGTCTACCTTACGCTTGACCCTTATGCTGGCTGCACACTGATCCTAGTAAAATTGTATATGGGTTTTTTGCTGCAATTTTATCACAGTTTTGGTACATTTTTTCAGCATTTTTTTACAGGACATGTGACTCAAAAATGTACCGCGGTTGTGTTTTTTTATGTGTTTTGACACGTTTCCATTGATTTCAATGAGGAGGTACGTTTTTTACCACACCATACCTGCAACAAAAATGCAGCAAGCAAGATTTTGAAAACGCACCTGACCCACAACGGATCAGTGGGAAGAGTTCCATAGGAATACATGGTCCCACATTTTTCTTCGACTTTTTTTAACCGAAAACAGATCAGTGTGAAACCAGCCTTAAATTAATCCAGCCACTAAAGCTATCTATAAAATGTCTTAAATTATAAATCTAAAACCAAAATTGTTTTATTTTTAGCCATTGTAGGGTTTGGTTGAAACACTTGTCTTCTTTTCTTGTTTTGTTGTCTGAGGGATGTTAGAGAGAAGGGTCCCTTCCAGTTGTCCCTGCAATGCAGAAAGCAAGAGGAAATCACGCACAAGTACTTTTTCCTGTACTTCTGCTCCAGTGACAACTGTAAAATTTGAATTTCCCATCACTTTCTTTCCTAATGACACTTGCCACTAAAACAAAAAAAAGAGAGAGGGGTGAATCTCACCAGTGGGGCCACAGACTCCAGTAACAACTTGACAGGTATTCTAATCTTGTAGCACTCTATCCAAAACTGACAAAACGTTTTTACTGTAGATATGCCTAACCCACTTTCTAATTCTACAGTATGTCAATACAAACCCAAACGGTTTACCATAAAATACAGATCCCCCAGTGAGTAGATCTCATGTTACTAAAGCACTTGATTTTATTTCCGAACTACATTTTCATTATTTTTTTTTCCACAGAGAATCCACAAGAAGGCTGGTGATTCAGTCTACACTCCTACATTCAATCAGTGATTGATTCTAGGTAGTCTGGAGTGAATTTAAATGCATGTTCAGATAAGCAAGCACAATGAGGTGAATGTGTAGGAATAGGCAGGGTCAGGGTCATGTTGTAACATTGGCACGTATCGCAAATTTGCTGACACATTCTACTGTATGAAATTGCACTAGCAAAAAAGAATCATTGTTTCATATCATTTAATTAATTCTCTTATTTCTAACCACTTTCCCTCTGGAAGATTTACCCCTCCCCCCCCCCTCCTGACCAGGTCATTTTTTGCTATATGGCACTGCGCTACTTTATCTGACATTTGGTCATGCAACACTGCACCCAAATTAATTTTATATCATTTTTTTCACACAGATGGAGATTTCGTTTGGTGGTATTTGATCACCATTGGGTTTTTATTTTCACATATACATTTTTATCATATAAATGAAAAAAGTCTGAAAATTTTGAAAAAAAAAAACAATAATTTTTACTTTTTGCTATAAAACATATCCATTAATATTTTTTTAATCTAATGTCTTCATAAATTTAGGACCAAATGTATTATGCTACATGTCTTTGGTAAAAAAAAAAAATTCCTATAAGTGTTTATTGGCTTGCGTGAACGTTATACCGTCTAGAAATGACAGTGATCAATGACTTTTAGCGGGACTGTGATAGTGCAGCGGACACTGACAATGAGTGGGAACTGACTGACTGCCACCGACATCACCAGTGGCACTAATACAGGGTAGGAAGGGGTTAGCATCTGAGGCAATCAAAGGGTTAACTGTGTGCCTAGGAAGTGTTAATGTGTGTACTGTGTGCTGATTTTACTAAAGGATTTTGTTGTTTTTTTCCCTGCTTAGTAGGGAATGAAAAAAACAAGATCGCCTGTCACTATACAAAGTTCTGTGATGTTTACCATCACAGAGCTCTGTCTGTGAATCACTGAGCCGATCAGTGGGTCCTGGTGGGCAGTCATTGACTAGGACCTGCTGATCGGCTTGTGCTGTAATGAATTACAGCATAGCTGGGTCAGCAGGTGCACGCTATCCCGGAAGCGCTAATCATGTACTAGGTACACGATCCAACCCAGAAGAGATGCTCTGCCGCCGTATATGTAAGTTATGTGGTCGGCGAGAGGTTAACAAAGTTGGCAAGTGTGAAAGTAAATAATATTGAATGAGCGTTGGAAAAACTTAAAGTGGTATTAAACCCAAAACCGAAAAATGTTATATTTGGCAGCTTACCAATCATTAGATGTAGTGGCTGCATTAGTTTTATTTTTTTAGGCTTTTCCCCCTCTGTTTTCATCTGATGATATGGCCAGTAACACACCTTCTAGATTAGTGAGACACAACTCTGGATGAATGAACAAGGAGCACCTTTGGACAGTAGCACTGTCAGTCTGGGGGGAGGGGAGGGGGGAGTGTTAGATGTGCTAGCACTAGATATTAGATACACTAACAAATTGAAGCCAAATTCCAGCTCGTGCTGCAGTTACACAAGCAGTTACAATAACAGTTTTTTTCTTGTGGGATAAAGGTTTTACATCATTGTAAGCACCCCTGTCAGTGGTGAATGATTTGTCTCAACACTGTAACTACTACATTTGCAAGACAGCTTGTTTGCTGAAAAACAACAGACTTACTGGCCAGATCACCAGGTGAAAAAAAAAAAAGAAAGAAAGCCTGAATAAGATAACAAATGCAGCCATCACATCTAAGAATTGGTAATCTGCAATATAATAAAAGGATTGTTGAGTTTAATACCGCTTTAAGTTGCTCAAGAAGATCTTTCTGATTGTCCCAGCCTCATTTGTTATAGACTTGTTTCTAAGCTAAAATTTATGTTAGTGCCTAATGTTATTCATGGTTCCAAAAATTTGATGCGTGAAAAAATGTTTTTATTTGCAGCTTAAATTTTGAGAAATGTAATAAACACACCCCAAGGAGGTGCCTGAAACTTCAGTCTTCTAGCAAAATGAGGAGTTCAGTGATTTTTCATTTTACATTAGCAGTTTTTGCTTATCTTTTATGGTGCTCGTTGCCTTCCAGTTCATTGGCAGGAAGATGAGGTTGTTAAAGACATGCATTAACAAGTGACTGATGTTATAAAAAGTCTTAAGGTTTCACAGCATTGTGCCAATTCTAGAGAGCTTTGCATGTCTCTAAAGACCCAGCTAAGCGCCAAGATCATTTTGTCATCCCAGATCATTATGTCATTTTTTTTGTCACCTGAACACTCAGATCTATTGTATAGCTATCTGCATTGCATCCTAAAACATAACTGGCACCAAATAACGTGTAGGCATGCTCCCAAATAGCCAAGCAAATGGATCTTTTATACAAGTACCCAGATGATCAGACTTTCTACACCACTACACTGACTATGTAGAACCAATTTCTGTGAGCAGTGAATCCACATGCAGTACCCAAGGCATATATGTAGTATGTCTCCCATACTTCAAAAGATTGTACGTGCCATCTTAGCTTGGATATAAAATGTCTTACATACTGTCAGGCGCGGACTGACCATTTGAGCACTCGAGCCCCATGAGATGCCCCTGGTACCTTTCATTGGCTTTTTCATAGGCTTTTTTGGGTGTGGGCAAGGACACAGTGGCCCCATGATCCCCTATTGCCCGGGGGCCCCATGAGTTGTCAGTCCGCCCCTGCATACTGTATATTATGATACTACAGGACACAACAAGGTTGATTTACTAAAGACAAATAGGCTGTTCTCATTGCAAGGGAATTTGTTCCAGAGCTCAGTAAATAAGGTGTAGCGCGGCTGACTTCCACCATTAAATCATAGCAAGCATTTTTTTTCCTTGCACATAATCGGGTATTCAATGCAAATTGAAAAAATTCACAATATTTCCTAAACTCTGGGACTGATTCCCTTGCAATGTAATACCTCCATTGCAAAATATGCAATTTTTTTGCCTTTATTAAACTAACCTTTCAGTCTGTTAATTGCAGATTGTATCTAATAATGGTCTAGAAAAACAGAAACTCTAAACATAATGTATGATGATGACTGCATCTTCCTTGTATGACATGCAGTATTTCTGTTTTTCATTTTAAACTTGGGTGTAGTCTGGGTGTTAAAGTTTTTGCCTAATGCAGGCCATACATGGTTCGAACGGGTTTCGTACACAAATCGGATATAAGAATAATCAGCCAATTTTCACTCTGTTAGTGGGGCAATGGCACCGGCCATTTTTCGTGGTTCCTCCCCATTTCGTTTATCAGGCATGCTGGAAAATTTGTGAAAAATGACTGATTTTCGAAATCATTGGTGGCACCATCGGATTACAGAACGAACGAAGTTTCGATTTTTGGAAATTAGCCAGAAAAAAAACATTAGCTTCAACTCCTAGATTGTAAGCTCGAAAGAGCAGGGCTCTCGATCCCCTCATGTTTTGCATTGTATTGGTATTGTTCTGTCACATGTTCTGTCCCACTTTGTAATGTACAGCGCTGAGCAAACTATTGGCGCTTTATAAATACTGTATTATAATAATAATAATAACTACTCATTCACAAGTTATTAAATCCATGGGTGTACTCAATTAATGTAACTACTTGGTGCTGAGTGATTGGGCCTTGGCTCCCGAGGGACTGCATATTTGCGTACCCAATGTAACGTGTCCCCTGCATGCTCCCAGAACATTCTTTGGTGCCTCACGGAAAGGTCTCAATTGCTACATGTGGCCGGGAGCTTTCCGATCATATGACTGCTGTAACAGCCAATCACAGCGGTCACATGACCCTAAACCCCACCTCCCATCATCATAAACCCCTTAAAGGGTCCAGGAGGCAATGGAGCCAAGAGGATAAAGTGTTACTAAACTCAGGACCCAGCAACATTAAAGAGTGAGTTTTTTCTCATTGTGCAGGAGCTGTAAGCATATGCTAAAAATAGGAGACTTTCTTTGTTAATTTGGATTGATCTTAAAGATGTGAGAGAAGTTCTGTAAATATCACAAGATCAGCTCAAGAGATGGAATCCAATATATGTTTGAGGCTGAGGTATTTATAAAAATCCTTATTAGGGAGATTAAATCATTGTTGTAGGTTTGTGAAGGAGGAGAGGGTCATGTCTCCAAAAAGGTATGGATCTACATTTTTATAATTCTGTTGAGAATTAAACAAAGGACTGAGATGTGGACCCTCCTATTACTTATCTGTTAATTAGTCTGTATGTACTTATATTTTGGTTAAGACAACTTGCTATAGTGACATTTACAATATGTGCTGTCTACATGAGACATTTAGGCCTCATTCACATGGGTTGTGTAAATGCACACCCTGTACAAGGGCCATGTTTACCCATTTGGGAATGTACAGGTGTTCCCTGTATCCCAATGCAGCAGCTGCATGGACACAGCCACTGCTCTCAATTGACATCCACGTGCACACGGTGTGCTTTTGAGGCCATGCACCTGCACTCACACAAATTGAGAGTAGCGGCTATGTCTGTGCAGCTGCTGCATCCCAACAGACATGAATAGGACTGCCTGCACGGGGATGCATGGAACACCTGAGCATTCCCGTGCAGGTAAACAAGGCTTTTGCATGGGCTATGCATTGATATGCCCTGTGTGAATGAGGTCTTATTGGTAGGCTGTGACCACACCTATCATCTTGGTAAAAAAATATTTAAAGAATTTACAAAAAAGCATCTAAATCTTTTTTTGATCAAAGCTCTGTCAAAGTTTGCTTTTGCCATAAAGTGATTTTAACCTCCCTGGCGGTATGATTATTTCAGATTTTTGGTGCTAAAAGCGGTACCATTTTTTTGCATGGAAATATGTATTTTTTTTATTGTAGGCTGTAATTTTTAGGAAAAACTCACTGAAATCTGTCCGAACAAGAGTCTAGTAAACATCCCGGGTATGATAAAATTTGAAACACAAAATCATAAATTATAATTTAATAAATAATCATAAAAATAATATAAAAATAATAAAAAATTTAATTCAATAATATAATCAAACCAAAAACACTGAAATGTGAAATATAGCCCCAAGTTCGCACATTGCTGAGCTCAGTCGCAAAATCGTTTTCAGTGTCTGATGACGAATTTCCCCCACGAATCATTATCACTCAATTCTGCAAGTGGTTCTGATTTACTATCGCTGTTCTCTAGCTGATCTAAACCGCTTTTGACCTAAAGGGACACTTTTTGGATGCCATGGACATTTCTCAGTTTCCAGGCAGAAAGAACAGACAAAATGCAGGCAGGGCGCAGGACAAAGCACTAGGGACAATATGTATTTGAAATTGGTTGAGACAGCAATGTTTTACTATGTAAAATGTAAAAAAAAAAAAAATGACATTTTTTAAAATTTTTAAATTTCCCGCCGCCGGCGGCGGCTGCGGCGCCCGTACGTCCCGACGTCACAGGGACAGGACACAGAAGCCGGATGCCGGCATCGGCCGGAGGAGATGGCCAGGGACGCTGCAGGGGACACATCATGGGAGCGCAGGGTAAGGTAAGTGAAGAACACATGCCGGAGCAGTGCCGCATGGTAAGCCCGAGTGTAGCTCGGGGTTACCGCTTTTGGTACTGAAATGTTACCCCGAGCTACACTCGGGAATACCGCCAGGGAGGTTAAAGGTTTTTTTTTTTTTTTTTTTTAAGAAAACATAACAAACATGTCTATACTTTCCTGCTGTGTACAGTAGTTTTGCACAGAGCAGCCTGGATCCTCCTCTTTTGGGGTGCCCTGCCAGCTCTCCTGGCCTCTCCTTCCTGTCAGGTGCCCCCACAGCAAGCAGCTTGCTATAGGGGCACCCGCTGCTCCATGTGTCCATTCCGTGGTTCGGTCCTGCCCCCTCTCTCTTCTCATTTGCTTACTGGCTGTGATTGACAGCCAATGGCTCCTGATTCTGTCTCAGCCAATGAGAAAAGGAAGTCCCGAGATAGCAGAGACTCCAGTGCACATCGCTGGATCGAGACAGAGCTTAGGTGAGTACTGGAGGTAGCTGGGGGGGATGCTGCACACAGAAGGTTTTTTTACCTTCATGCATAGAATGCATGAAGGTAAAAACCCTTGAGCCTTTAGAACCACTTTAAGTGTCTCATTGGGCAGTTTTTTTCTTCTGGTCCTGTAACCACTAAAGGAAGTGAAAAAAATGCCCTCTTAGACATTTGTGACCAGAACAAGGTTCCAAACTGAAATACCTTTCTGTCTTGGTTTATTTGCTATACAATCCTCTTCTGTGTGTCTTTTTGTTTTTTTATTTTTCGTTTTGCTACAGTTTTTTAAAGGGGTCTAATTTCTGGGCAAGTTGATCACTGACCTGTCCAGTAAGATCGTTCTTAATAATAATTATTGTGCTGTCATTGGAGTCAGGTAATGCTGATCTATAGTAACAAACAAAATAGGGTCACAAAGGAACATAATTGAGGGTTTTCTGGTTGGTATATGTAACAGTAGTTACCCTTTGCAATCTGCTCTTGGGCTAGACCGGGTGTCGGCAACCCGCGGCTCCAGAGCAGCATGCGGCTCTTTTTCACCTTGGCTGCGGCTCCGGAGCACACTGCCCACCAGGTGACAGGCAATAGGGCAGCAATGGGCAAACTACGGCCCGGCGGACCTTTTAATCCGGCCCGCGGAGCTAGGCTCCCGCTAGGCTCCTCTCACAGTCCGCCCTGAAGACCGGTGTAGCATGAAAATCTGTCTCCTATGAGGATCTGTCCCCCTCGACGTATCTGCGCATGTGCCGGAGATCGCCGAGCGGCTACTAATGCCTGAAACTGGCACATGCGCAGATACGTCGAGGGGGACAGATCCTCATAGGAGACAGATTTTCATGCTACACCGGAACGGCGCGGGAACACGGCGAGAGGAACGCGCGGAGCAAAGGTAAGTGCATTGACACAGGAGGGACTTGGGGACTTAATATGGGGGATGAATTAATATGGGGGGTGAATTACTATAGGGGGGATGAATTACTATATGGGGGATGAATTACTATGGGGGATGAATTACTATATGGGGGATGAATTACTATGGGGGATGAATTACTATGGGGGATGAATTACTATATGGGGGATGAATTACTATGGGGGATGAATTACTATAGGGGGGATGAATTACTATAGGGGGGATGAATTACTATATGGGGGATGAATTACTATGGGGGATGAATTACTATATGGGGGATGAATTACTATATGTGGGATGAATTACTATGGGGGATGAATTACTATATGGGGGATGAATTACTATATGGGGGATGAATTACTATGGGGAATGAATTACTATATGGGGGATGAATTACTATATGGGGGATGAATTACTATATGGGGGATGAATTACTATGGGGGATGAATTACTATATGGGGGATGAATTACTATGGGGGATGAATTACTATATGGGGGATGAATTACTATATGGGGGATGAATTACTATGGGGGATGAATTACTATATGGGGGATGAATTACTATGGGGGATGAATTACTATATGCGGGATGTATTTTCAGTTTTAAAAATGTGGCTCTCAAAATAAATTTCAATCGTGGTTTTGGCGAGATTTGGCTCAGTTGAAAAAAAAGGTTGCCCACCACTGACCTAAGGCTATGATTGTGATTATGACGATACACTGTGGCCCTGATTAACCCTTTGCTTACTGGGCCCTTAAACCCCCTTTATGACCAGAACGCTTTTTGCAGTATATGCAGTGTCGGATTTGTTTTAAATGTTGCAATGGTTTTGCGGCTCCCAGTCTTTTTTTCCCTCTCGGAAACGGGTCCAAGTGGCTCTTTATGTCTTAAAGGTTGCAGACCCCTGGGCTAGACTATGTATTTTAAATGTTTTATCTAGGTTATAGACTTTCCCTAATCTCTTGCTATTGAGTTTTAAATGCTCCATGAATAGGTGAGCACTATTCTGTGTAAAATTCATTGTGTATTAATTACCATTAAATAAAATCCTTAATTTTAACTTGTTTTACTGCTTTTTGTCTATTACAAAGGACGCCATTCTTTATTCACCAGATTGACTATGGACACACTTTTGTGTAGATTTTTCCATAGCTATTTGACTCCGCTAGAGGAAAAGAGAACTATCTGAATCTCATAACCCCACAGGAGATGATCTATGATGTTCTTTTAAGCATACATCTTCAGCGATAGCATCACTTTGTTTATATTCTTGCTTTTGCACTGTAAAAATTACATTTTTAAAAGACAGATTGTGAAGCCTACAAAATACTTTGTAATGACATAAGAGAGGATATAAACTGCACATTATAATTTAATAAAAATAGACTTCCTCTAGGATCTACAAGATAAAAGGTGCACACATGAAGTTGATACAAACTAACTTGTTAGTGCAAACTAACAAGGTGATGAAAAAAAAGACAATCTGCTGTTTATATCTAGCAACAAGCCTAGTTACACTCCTTGCTGTATATAGCTGAAAATACTAACAATTTGATCTACCCTTATTGTATATATCTAACACCAAGTCCTGTTACATGCAGCCTCACAATATATAACAAGCAACACTCTCACTCTTGTATCCATACTCATTCAAAAAAATGTAAAGTGTAAATGAGCACATATACACAATTTTGACAAGTTCTCTAATAATCCTTACTCATTTATATGAGGGGATATGGGTGCCCCTTTATTGTTTAAGGGGGCTTCCAGATTCTGCTAAGCCCCCCTCCTGCAGACCCCCACAGCCACTTGGCCAGCATTGTGGGGAAAAGGCCCTTGAGCTTATAAATATGGGGACAAGGGGCTTTGACAGATAAGCATCTAGTGTGGATTTTGGGGGGAACCTCATGCTCTTTGTAATTTTGGTGTGGGGTTCCCTTTATAATTCATATCAGAAATACATGACCTGATATGAATTATGGGGGGCGCCCCATTATGTTTTAAAATTCTCCTCATCTCCTTTGTTTACATGGCTGGGATTTCCAACCATTTATTAAATGGGTCCAGGTGATGTCAATTGTTGCCAATGATGTGGCGGGTACCAAAACCTACTACTTCCTTAGCAACCTTGACAGCAAATCTATTATATAGGAAACAAATGATGTCTGTCTCATGATAAGTGAGCTGAAGCTCTCAAAAATGTTTGCTTCAAACCTGTGTTTGGACTGACTGAACCAGCAGCTCATCCGTAATAGCTACCAGCTCTCCTAGTCACAGTCATCCACGGTGTATAAATTGGCAACACTCTCACTTACACTTACCCTCACTCGACTCATACCACCATCACTACCATTCCTTTTGACTTTCCCAGGATTTCAGCCCAATTCTAGCATCACACAGATCTGGTTGCTAATGATGTGGTGGGTGCCAAAATCTGCTTCTTCCTTAGCAACTTTGACAGCAGATCTATCATAAAGCAGGAGACAAATGATGTGCATCTCATGCTAAATGGGCTGAAGCACTCAAAAAATGTTTGCTTCAAACCTGTGTTTGGACTGTACCAGCAGCTCATTCCTGAAAGCTACCAACACTCCTAGTCACACGCATCCTCAGTGTATAAATTAATAACACTCCCAGTTACACTTGATTCATACCACCAACCCTTGCAGATTCTGTTTGACTGTCCTAGGATTTCAACCCAATCCTGGCACCACGCAGATCTGGGAGTGCATGGGTGTTTGTTCTAGCCGGAAATTATATGGCTCCCGCAAATGCCCATTCACTAGAGCATCAATCTTTTACAGTTTTTGACTGATGCACAAAAGATTGAGTTATCACAGTATAGGTGAGCAGGAAGGATGTCATAACATCACTGCCTTGCTACCACTCTTCAATCCTGACTTCTATCAAGACTCTACTGGAGATAGGTCTGTTGGCCATGATTTCAGACTTAAAAGTTCTGTAATTTTACTTATAAAATGTATACCAGTACCGTGGGCACAATACATGAACATCTCCTTGACCCACCGATTGATGGGCGTACTAGGAAACATGAGATGATGCTTCAATTTCTTTACCCTGATTCTTTTCTCTTTTCTTTATTCTTGTTCTTTCTCTATTTTTCTGTTTTCAGTCTTCCATATATTGCTAATCTTGTTGGGATCGGGATGAACATCATTTATCCTATGTCCTTCTGCATCCCATCTGAGTGAGGGAAGGCTATATGGGAGGTTCATAAAAAGCAGTTTGTTTGGTTCACATTATATTCTTTGTACTATGTCCTTTATTCATCTTTGTGGATTACCGGATGTTACTATGATACCTTTTTTTTCTATATATTGTGTGCCATGCAATCTGGAAGTAATATTTTTTTTGCTTTTTCATTTTAAAATAAAAATTGAGTGAAATCAAAATGTATACCAGCTTGCTAATTCCATACCTACAAATCTTATGTTTGTAAAGCAACCAGTTTGCACACAAGCTTTTGGGCTTATGTAGGTTTTAGGAAGTTGACCGTTACTACATAGCTGGTAGATTCTTGGAAGCCACAGGCACAGTGCAAACCACCACTATAAATCTGGCATGAATCTGGCATTTCCGCACCAATCTGAAATGCCATGTATACAACAGCTTTATAGAGGTTCATAAATACAATAACATATCCATTTAGATGTCTGTGAGGTAGCACACCCCTGGCAATTTCAGGACAGCAGTAGTAAATCAGGGTTAATGTTTAACTACAAAGACTTTCCGAAAGCTGCACATTAGACATTATTTTTTGTAAATAACCTGATACCACAAATAAAGCATCACATTTTCTGAAGTTGCTGAGTTAAACCTTTGTATTTGCTTACATTTTAAATGCATTTTTGTTTTGGAAGTAATAGTTTGCTGTCATTGATAGAATGTGACCTGTTGTTTAAACAGATGTCAGGGTGTTCCTGTTCTTTCTGTGCCCTTCGCAGAATCTCCAACAGAATTCCACGCAATGGCAAGAACAAATAATCTGTATAACAATCCATGCAGAGGAAAAACATACCAAGCTAGTTTTATTTTACATATGTTTTTCTGACATCTAAAGAAAGTTGAAAAATTCTTGCTGTATTGTTCTGATATGTCATATTGTCGATGCTAATATACTGTATGTTAATTGTTTGTGAGCATAAAAAGTAGAGGGAATTAAAACATTTGAATATCTGTGAAAAAGTAAAAAAAAAATATGTTTTGACTGACAATAATTCACTTCAATCATGATTTTTGGATACTTTTCAAAAGATTGAACTAGAAGGCAATGAATGATTTTTCTGGTTGAGTAAAGTGAAAAATGTCACAATTGGTGTGGTAATAGAATTCCCATATGGTGTCCTTTTAAGTTAACTGTAGCCTGAATTAAATGAAATATTAGTGTAATCTAATTAAAATCATGTACTTCCCCACTTCCCTAAGTGTAATTGATAATATGCCCTTTGGACCTCTTACAAGTTCCACATGAGTCCCCTTCATTAGCTACATGCTAATAATTACAAGGCAGCAGCCAATATTTTACCGTTATCAACTGTCATTGAAGATTGTTTTTATCTATACTGTGCTTAAATTAATAGTATTCCCTTAAGAGAGTAAACAGTAGTCCCTTGGATTCCTTCATAGTTTATAATGAATCCATATTATACTTTTTATCTTGAATAGCATCCTTCCATTAGCCAAGGAGTAATAAAAATTGATACAGCTTACATCTCATAAATGAGACCAAAAGCAAGATACCCTGTACTGATGATCAGATCAGTAACAAAAACAAAGGACAATGTAACCAAAGAATCTTTTCATGTGATCAAAGAAAATGTTATTATTTATGTTGAACTACTTAAATGCTTTACGCTGAAGTATAGCAAAAACATAAAATATATTCTTGATAGCTTTAGTGACCTAAAGTAGGTCTCACGTTGTGCAGGCAACTGGATACTTTAAAATTTGTTTGTGTGGAGTGCCTGGTCCTCTTCCTGTCTCTGGACTTCAGTTGCTCTCTGCAGTGTCTCAACAAAATTTGCATTGTTGATATGACTAGGTATGACAAAGAAATGACTGCATATACCTGGCTGAATTGTGATCAAAGAACAAATGTGATCATCAACTTTGAACGAATTCACACAGATGAATCTGAGGAAGTTTTGTTCCTGTACGACCAAAGAAAGAAATGATAGGTTATTTTAATATACTTTTTATTTCAACTATTATTACAGAGAGGAATAGATATGGTAGATACTGTACATGTTTTATATTGCTTCCATATTCCAAAAGTATGATTTTAAACTAAGTAATTGTAAAGTCAAAAATCTTTCTGTTTAAAATAACAAATATGACATACTTACCTGCTGTGTGCAATGGAATTGCACAGAGTGGCCCTGATCCTCCTCTTCTCAGGTCACTCGCCAGCGCTCCTCGCTCCTCCTCTTCTTGGTGTGCAACCATAGGAAGCCACTTCCTATGGTGGAACACCTATGGGTTTGCCCAGGAGCAGACTGACAACTCATGGGGCCCCCGGGCAATAAGGGATCATGGGGCCCCTGTGTCCTCGCCCCCACTCAAACCACACCCAAAACAGCATATGAAAGGTACCAGGGGCATCTCATGGGGCCCCCTACTGACCCCAGGCCCTCAGGCAGTGCTCGAGGGCCGAATGGTCAGTCCGCCCCTGGGTTTGTCCAAAAGCACTGATAGCGCGGCTCGGCCCCTGCTCCCTTGTCACAGGATTTGGCTCTCGCTGCCTCAGCAAAGCCTGTGAGATCTGGTGAGATCTGGGGAAACCACTACAGATGAGCATAGCGCTGGATCAAGCGAGGATGAATAATGGGGGGGGGTAAGGGGGCGATACTGTACACCTAAAGAGTTTTTACCTTAAAGGATAAGTTCACTTAAAAAAAAGAAATAAATGCACATTTTTTGCAGATAAAAAAATGTGCGGTTATGTTTTTGGAAACCTGTAAAGCATTGTACGTGATGAGATTGCTTGTGTCATGCAGGTCTCCAGCAGTCAGTTTAATTATTATATTATTTTTATTATTATACAGGATTTATATAGCGCCAACAGTTTGCTCAGTGCTTTACAATATAAAGGGAGACAATACAGCAACATTACAGCTAAATACAAGAGGGTTAGGAGGTCCCTGCCCCTTGGAGCTTACAATCTAAGAGGCAGGGGAATCTGTGTGCTCGTACCTCCCTCATACGAGAAGACAGTTTACCACTGACAGGAAGACTGAATGAACTACCACCGTGCTCACTAAGAACTACAAGCCAACATCCGCAAAAGATGTCGGTACTTGTAGTTTATTCATTTACAGAACACTGTGAATGAATGATGTGGTCATGTGGGCGGAGCCCACTGTTCTTCATTCTTCTGCTATTCCTTAGATTTCCTTCTATCAGCATTTTCCTTGTCAGCAAATATTCATGCAGCTCATTGGATTGACTTCTTGTATTGACACCCTCCTCCAGTCTGAATATCGTTGTGAATTATAAGAGTCTGAAATCACATTACGTTTAGGAACTTACATTTGTTTTTAATATACATTTACTGATTTATTAATGAACACCTAGCTCTGCCTTTTTATCTGCTTGGAGTTTAGCTGTACTGGCAGAGCTGACATGCAGCTGAAAGTATTTTTCTTAGTAAATCATTGGAAGGGTGTTTTTTCAACACTTTACCATACCAAGTATTTAATATGACAAAAAATGTTTGAATATTTAAATGATTTTATATAAGGCTAGACAATCCCTGCTTATTATGATACTTAATAAACATAAAACTCAGCAGTTATGCAAAGCAAGAGGATATTGAACAGTTCCTGAGAGGATACTGGAAACCACCTGGGACTCCTGAGGACCAGTGTTAAACTCAATAATAAAAAGACATTACATAAAACTATTACTTCATGTGCATAACAATGTAACTAAATAACAGCCAAGCTATAGAAAATTAAATTAGAATTGTTAATAAATAATATATTAGTTATTCCCTATGGAATATGAAGTAGTAGATATTTGAAAAATGACTTCCAGTTATTCAAAGTTAAATTAAATGAAGTGTGATCTGTTTATTTTATAAAATGATACTAGCTTTAAATTGAATTATGAGCTTTACTTTACCTCATGCTAAGTTAATTATAAGTATTAATGGTTTATGACTTTTATGTGGTTTATATGTGGATAACTAACATTATTTAGTCAAACAGATGTTATTCCAATTGGGCTAAATTAACCCATATGGAAGAAAAATATATCTGAAATATATTTTAAAAATATTCTTCCCAAATATATTGCCATATATTTGAAATACTACAATTTTGGCCATATTCAATATATTTAAAAATATATTTAAATAAATAAATATATACAGTATATATATATATATACACACGCTGCATGTTGAAATGTGTTTTTATTACACATTATATGAATAATATTTTTTTAAAATACATTTCAAATATACTTTATGTCTTTAAAAATACAAATCTACATTTTAGGAATGCTTTTACACATATATATAAAAATATATGTTAAAATGACTTTATTATATGTTAAAAAAATTCTGAGGAATATATTAAAAAAAAAAAAAAAAATATATATATATATATATATATATATATATATATATATATTTAAAAATATATACTTTTTAAATATGTTCTTCAGATTTTTTTAACATATAAAATAGTCATTTTAACATACACTTTTACATATATTTGTAAATGCATTCCAAAAATGTCGATTTGTATTTTTGAAGACATCCAGTACATTTGAAATGTTTTTTTAAAAATATTCTTTCTATATGTTGTAACAAAAATGCATTTCGACATGAAGTATATATATTATTTTAAACGTATTGAATATGGCAATATATTTGGGAAGAATATTTTAAAAATATATTTCAAATATATTTTTCTTCCATGTGGGAACCTATTCAGTTAGGTATGTCAATCAGATCAGTAGTAAGTGATGTAACATATTCAGCAGAGAATCATCTGCACCTGGCAGTGCAGTGCAAGCATTTTTTTTTCCATCAAGATATTTTAACTTGCATTTTTTTAAAAAGTCGTTTTGGCACAATCAATAAGGGCACAGTTGTTTTTGGCATTTACCTTAGTCAGTGTTTGTATAGGATTTGTTCAAGTGTGGTGCAATGTTTTCTGAACATCCACTATAGTGCCAAATGCTTGACCCCCACACCTGTTGTAGTTTATTGGCTACATCATAGACATTAATATGGAGCTGATTTTTCTGGTTAAAGCAGAACTTCACCCTCTCAGTCAACATTGATTATTTTTAATCCTTATGCTGCTAGCATTAGAATATACATAGGAAAGTATTTCATTTTTACTTGTGTCAATTTATTTTTACTTTTGTTGCCTAGTCAAATGTTGTCATATATCCCAGGAGTCTACAGGACAGGCTTTCACAGCTATGCACACCTGCCTACATGCCTGAGCTAAGGGCAGATAGATTCCAGGAAGTAAATGCTACATGAACCATATGCCTTTACTCATGATGGCTTCTTCCAAAATGCTAGGGGGTGTTTTTCAAAGTGATTATCTGCAAATTAAAGCATGGAAACATGAATGGATAGGGGAGTTTGCTTGGAAAACTAAAAAAATTAAATAGTATTTTTGATTTGTGGTGCTCAGACGCAGTATAGTTATTATTATTATTATTATTATTATACAGTATTTATATAGCGCCAAAAGGTTTGCTCAGCGCTGTACATTATAGTGGGGGACAGTACATGAGACAATACAGTAACAGAACAATACACGAGGGGTTCGAGGGCCCTGCTCTTTCAAGCTTACAATCTAGGAGGGAGTGGATAGTGGTAGAGGAGGAAGTGGCTGTGGAGGATGGAGTGGTAGGAGGAGTGGAGATCGGCTGTTAAGTGAGGGTGGGGTAGTGTCAGGTACCGAGTGGCGGTGGCACCAGAGATCCACAGGCCGGGATACCCCAGGGCGCGGGGTCTAAGCCTCAGTCTGCTTATTCACCAGAGCCCCTGATGGTGGGGATGGACTTGGAGCAGGCTGAGACCAGGTCGCGGCCCCCGAGTACACCCAGATGCGGTAGAGGTGAATGCCAGTGGCACGTAGCAGATAAGAGCCTGCTGTGAAGAGGTGGAGCAGGCCTGGGCAGTAGCAGATGGATGGGTGACACCGTGTAGAGACAGCGAAGTCAGGCAGGTCAGGTCGGTAACAGCGGAGGCAGAACGGTACAGAGCAGCAGGCTAAGAGTAATTGGGTCACAGGCCAGGTTCAGCGGCAGGAGATCAGATAATCAGGAACAGGCAGAAGAATAGTCAAGACGAGCCAGGGGTCAGGGCAGGAGACGTTCAACAGCAATCAGGATCAGGCTAGGTCGCCAACAAGGCAATCTCAGGAACAGAACGAGCAGGAACAACAGGAACAAGACCATACAGCAATGTGAGCATTGCATGAGCCGGTTTAAATAGCTCGCTTGGCGCGCCTGGGTCCTAGTGCTTGCCCAGCGCCGTCATTAGAGACAGGTGCGCCTGGGTCCTAGTGCCCGCCTGCCTGAATGTCTTGTCGGGATCCTACGCATGTGCAGATTCGCGCGCTGTGGCAATCTTCTCGTTCCCTGACAGGTAGGCTTCCCTGAAGAGATGGGTTTTCAGGGTGCGCCTAAAGGTGAGGAGGGTAGGTGACAGTCTGATGGAATGGGGTAGTGAGTTCCAGAGGATGGGGGAAGTCCTGGAGAAGTCCTGCAGTCGGGCGTGGAAGAAGGAGACCAGGGATTTAGAAAGTAGGAGGTCTTGTGAGGAGCGAAGAGTACGGGTTGGGTGGTATTTGGGTATCAGGTCGGTGAGGTAGTTTGGGGCAGCGTTATGAATGGCTTTGTATGTCAATGTTGGTAGTTTGAATTTAATGCGTTGGGCAATCGGAAGCCAGTGGAGGGAATCACAGAGGGGGGTGGCAGAAGCGGAGCGGTTGGTAAGGTGGATGAGTCTGGCCGCTGAGTTCAGGATAGACTGAAGCGGGGATAGCCTGTGTTGTGGTAGGCCGGTGAGAAGGGAGTTGCAGTAGTCCAGATGTGAGATAATAAGGGAGTGAACAAGTTGTTTAGTAGTGTCTGGGGTTAGGAACTTTAAGTGAAAGGTAAAGTGAAGTGAAAAGATAACTACTGGTGTGGTTATGGAAATCCCATATACTTTTCTTTTAAGTTCACTGTATCTGAATTAAATTAAATTAAATAATTACATTATTCATGACAATTAATAAAGATTTGCAGCCTCTCCCCTCCCTCCCTCCCTTCCCTACTTTTAGGCTGTAACAGCCTCCAATCCTCTGGGACTGGTCAAATTTTGTCTTCATGGATCTGGCTTTATGCACATGGAATATGATCATGTTGTAAAAGAAGAGTACCTTCCCAAAACTTATCACAAGGTTGAAAGCACGTAATTGTTTAACCCCCCTGGCGGTATTCCCGAGTGTAGCTCGGGGTTAACTTTCAGTACCAGAAGCGGTAACCCCGAGCTACACTCGGGAATACCATGCAGCGTTGCTTAGGGATTCCATCGATCACTTACTTTGTCCTACCCTCCTGCGATGTCCCCCCTGCAGCGTCCCTGACCATGGCCTCCAGCCGGTGCTGGAATCCATCTTCCGGGTTCTTTTCCCTGCGAGGGTCGGGATGTACGGGACAAAGGGGGGACAGAACAGTCGGGAATTTCAAAAATGTTAAAATTTGACATTCACTCAATACACTACAATCTGATAGTATTACATTACTGTATCAAATCATTTCACATACATTTTGTCCCGAGTGCTTTGTCCTGTGCCCTGCCTGCATTTTTACTGTTCTTTCTGACTGGAAACTGAGAAACGTCCATGGCATCCAAAAGCGGTTTTAGACCAGCTAGAAAACAGCGATAGTAAATTAGAACCACTTGCAGAATTGAGTGATAATGATTCGTGGGGAAATTCGTCAACAGACACTGAAAACGATTTTGCGACTTTGCTCAGTGATGTGCGAACTTGGTGCTATATTTCGAATTTCAGTGTTTTTGGTTTGATTACATTGAATTAAAATTATTATTATATTATTATTTTTTATGATTATTTATTATATTATAATTTATGATTTCGGGTTTTAAATTTTAACATACCCGGGATGTTTACTAGACTCTTGTTCGGACAGATTTCAGTGACTTATTCTCAAGAATTACAGACCTACAATAAAAAAAACTACATATTTCCATGCAAAAAAATGTACCACTTTGAGCACAGAAATACTGACATAATCAGACCGCTAGGGAGGTTAAAATGCTATGTTGTACATAACATTAACATTACTCTTCAATGGAAATATGGAGAGGCATCCAAATAGTGTGGTCTATATGGTCTAACGTTTGTCCATATAATGTATATTAGGGATGAGGTTTGAATTCACTGCTACCATGGGTTCCATGGGCTACCATGAGTAAATCCTGCAAGGTTTTTTTTGCAATCTCAGCAAATTAATATCCATTTTTGCACAGTCAAATTAAACCATAATGCACTGCACAGCCTTTGAACTATGGTCACCAGGCTTAGAAGGCCAAGCAATACATGAATGGGGTGGGTTGACTTCAGTGATTGCTAGGGTCGTGGTTGGTGCTGCACCCACCACTTCCTTTACAGCCATTGACAGGTAGGAAGCTGTCATATATACTGTAGTAGTGGTAGAAATACCACCTGTAATTTGAAATCACTATGTGTTTTAGGGTACATAAAATGATCCTTTCCCTCATGTACTGTATGTTGTGCTTTGTTTTTGTTTGTTTTATTTTGACATTGGTTCATGTCTCCCATGGCAGTTTCTGGCTTTTCATGATTTTGTTTGAAAGCAGCTTGCATATTAGCCACAAATGGCAATAAACGAATAACCAAATCCCTCTCCCCACCGACTGCTGTGTTGTTCCCCTCAAACTTTATGAACTTTGAGTAACATTTGCAAAACTGTTCATAAACCAAAACCCCAAAAGATCCACTGATCCCTAGCATACAGTATATATTCCTAGTTTGTGTAGCACATATTGGGGATATTTTAAAGTGACACTTAACAATATCCTTATTCTTCAAACATAATCCATACACATCCACTATTTAATGGCCTGTAATTTATTTTCACAAAATTGTTCCTTACTGTGATTTTCTGCCTCCTTGTAACACCGTGTACTGCTCTACGCACACTACAAATCCCATGACTATAGGATTTGTAGTGTGCGTAGATCAGCGCAGGGTGTTACATCCCTCCCATAATGCACTGCACAGCCTTTGAACTATGGTCACCAGGCTTAGAAGGCCAAGCAATACATGAATGGGGTGGGTTGACTTCAGTGATTGCTAGGGTCGTGGTTGGTGCTGCACCCACCACTTCCTTTACAGCCATTGACAGGTAGGAAGCTGTCATATATACTGTAGTAGTGGTAGAAATACCACCTGTAATTTGAAATCACTATGTGTTTTAGGGTACATAAAATGATCCTTTCCCTCATGTACTGTATGTTGTGCTTTGTTTTTGTTTGTTTTATTTTGACATTGGTTCATGTCTCCCATGGCAGTTTCTGGCTTTTCATGATTTTGTTTGAAAGCAGCTTGCATATTAGCCACAAATGGCAATAAACGAATAACCAAATCCCTCTCCCCACCGACTGCTGTGTTGTTCCCCTCAAACTTTATGAACTTTGAGTAACATTTGCAAAACTGTTCATAAACCAAAACCCCAAAAGATCCACTGATCCCTAGCATACAGTATATATTCCTAGTTTGTGTAGCACATATTGGGGATATTTTAAAGTGACACTTAACAATATCCTTATTCTTCAAACATAATCCATACACATCCACTATTTAATGGCCTGTAATTTATTTTCACAAAATTGTTCCTTACTGTGATTTTCTGCCTCCTTGTAACACCGTGTACTGCTCTACGCACACTACAAATCCCATGACTATAGGATTTGTAGTGTGCGTAGATCAGCGCAGGGTGTTACATCCCTCCCAGGTTTCTACATCCCTTGTTTTCCATTGTCCAAATGAATGGACTCATAGTCTCTAGTCCATCTTTGGAGCAAACAAAAGAGGGTGACTTTGTTCCTTCATTCATTGGGACAATGGAAAACAAATGTAGCCACCCTCTAGCAGGATGTCAAATCACAGAACACAAAAGGACTTGATTTGAAGGAGGCTGAGAGCGGTTACTGTTAGGAAGAGGCCAGGAGTTAAGTGTCACTTTAAGTTGACATTTACAAAGCTTATGTGATACATAACACTGCTTGGACGTAGAACATAATCACTTATGATCATGTTTCAGGAGCCTCACCATTTCAAATGAACCTAAGCTCATAAATCCCAGGCTCATGTTAACACTAAAAATGCCAAACTAACCCTCTGCACATTGCTATACACCCTTATATATTTCTAGTTAACTTTTGCATAAAAACAGGTGTAATTATCTGCAGCCCTTTACTGTCTGTATTTTCAAATAGGTTTTGTGTTTTAATTACCACAGAGCTAGTTGGTTACAGACTTCCTGTCCATGCCAGCTGGGCCAGAAACGCCAGTTGGAGGACTGAGATGTTATATAAAGGGGAGTTTCCAAGAAGTAGACACAAAACGCAGCCACGTGACCTTGCACACACAGAAGCTACTGTATTTCAACCAGGCCAGAGACTATAAGGCAAGTATTGCTATGTTCTAATAGTTTAACTGGAGCTGCCCATAGCTCCTTAAGTGCGTATCTGAATCCTTATGATAGACATATCCTTGTCCTATTGTTAATATATCACATGCAGTGTCAGATAGCTAGATCTGTGCTACTGTATGTGTGTAGAGGTCACCTTTCAGTAAATTAGTAGGTGAGCCTGTTTCTTGCAATAGTTTATATGCAGCTCCTATTATTTTTAGTTTACCCTGTCCCTTCTAGTCTGGTATTCTTTAGCTAGTTTTAACACAGAGCTCAAAACTAGCATAGGCTAGGGCCAGATTAGCCATCCAGGGCAGCCACTTTGGGTAGTTAGAGGTTGCATGACAGATTAGAATCTACTAGGTATTGAACACTGCTGCAACATTCCGGAAGTACACTATATTGCCAAAAGTATTGGGATGCCTGCCTTTACACGCACATGAACTTTAATGGAAACCCAGTCTTCATTCATAGGGTCCAATATTGAGTTGGCCCACCATTTGCAGCTATAACAGCTTCAACTCTTCTAGGAAGGCTGTCCACAAGGCTTAGAAGTGTGTCTATGGGAGAGTTTGACCATTCATCCAGAAGCGCATTTGTGAGGTTAGGTACTGATGTCAGACAAGAAGGCCTGGCTCGCAGTCTCTGCTCTAATTCATCCCAAAGGTGTTCTATCAGTTTGCGGTCAGGACAGTGCAGGCCAGTCAAGTTCCTCCACCCAAAACTCGCTCATCCATGTCTTTATGGACCTTGCTTTGTGCACTGGTGCGCAGTCATGTTGAAACAGGAAGGGGCCATCCCCAAACTGTTCCGACAAAGTTGGGAGCATGAAATTGTTCAAAATATCTTGGTATGCTGACATCTTAGGAATTCCTTTCACTAGAACTAAGGGGCCAAGCCCAACCCCTGAGAAACACCCCCACACCATAATCCCCCCTCCACTAAACTTTACACTTGGCACAAATCAGGCAAGTATCATTCTCCTGGAAACCGCCAAACCCAGACACATCTATCGGATTGCCAGACAGAGAAGAGTGATTCATCACTCCAGAGAACATGTCTCCACTGCTCTAGAATCCAGTGGCAGCATGCTTCACACCACTGCATCTGACACTCTGCATTGCACTTGGTGATGTAAGGCTTGGATGCAGCTGCTCGGCCATGGAGACCCATTCCATGAAGCTCTCTATGGACTGTTGTTGTGCTAATCTGAAGGCCACATAAAGTTTGGAGGTCTTTAGCTATTGAATCTGCAGACAATTAGAGACTTCTGCGCACTGTGCACTTCAGCATGCGCTGACCATGCTCTGTCATTTTAATAGCTTTTTCAATAGCTGGGTTGCTATTGTTCCCAGCTGTATCCACTTTGTTGTAATACCACTAACAGTTGACCGTGGAATATTTAGTAGGAAGGAAATTTCACGGATGGACTTATTGCACAGGTAGCAACCTATCACACTACCACTCTTGAATTCACTGAGCTCCTGAGAGCAGCCCATTATTTCACAAATGTTTGTAAAAACAGTCTGCATGCCTAGGTGCTTGATTTTATACACCTGTGGCCATGGATCTGATTGAAACACCTGAATCCAATGATTTGGAGGGGTGTCCCAATACTTTTGGCAATATTGTGTATCTTTATTAATATCTATATACCTGAATATAGGTGCACAATTTCACTAGGAATCTTGTTGGGCCCTTTGATGTTATCTGTTTGTACATTAGATGTATGTAATATTCTTTTTTTATCTAAGGCTTGTATTATTTCCATTCTGGTGTGCATCTGTATACTTATGGTTAAAGTTATATGCTAGTTGCAGTAGTTCCTCTGTTTCCAATTACCGTATTTTTCGCTCCATAAGACGCACCTGACCATAAGACGCGCCTAGGTTTTAGAGGAGAAAAACAAGAACAAAAATATTCTGAACCAATGGACTGCAGACACAGTACAGGAGATGACCAAAGACTGCGGACACAGTACAGGGGGATGACCAGAGACTGCAGACATACTACAGGGGATGACCAGAGACTGTGGACACAGTACAGGAGATGACCAGAGACTGCGGACATAGTACAGGGGATGACCAGAGTCTGCGGACATAGTACAGGGGATGACCAGAGACTGCGGACCCAGTACAGGGAATGACTAGAGACTGTGGACATAGTACAGATGGCCAGAGACTGCAGACAGTGCAGGGGATGACCAGAGACTGCGGACCTTTGGGGAGGGAGGGGGAGCAGGTACCTGAATATGACAGGTACCCGCTCCCACTTCCGCGGAGTTGTCCTACCTTCTTCCCGCAGTGGCTTCTGTGACGGCCGGGTGCCCACTGCGCATGTGCGAGAAGCGCTGCGCTTTGTGAATGGCCCAGAGCCTTCTGGGACCTGTCATGTGTCCCAGAAGACGCCAGACCATTCACAAAGTGCAGCGCTTCTCACGAATGTGCAGTGAGCACCCGGCTCTCACAGAAGCCACCGCGGGAAGACTGCAGCGCTGGAGTGAGGAACAGGTAAGGTCCTGCAGGAGAGAAGAGCTGAGCGGCCGGCCCGATATTCCGACATGGTGGCGGCAGAAATACCAGACCGGCCGCTTTACATTTGCTCCATAAGATGCACTGACATTTCCCCCCCTTTTTTTGGGGGAAAAAGTGCGTCTTATGGAGCGAAAAATACGGTACTTTGATTAGATTATTGGTTTTAGTGACCAGGAAGGAAACCCCCTCTGTTCACAAAGGCCCTGCCCTGGGTGGAGGCACTGTCAGCTTTATTGCCAAAACCCATTCTGGTTCTTTACCAACAGGTTTAGCACACTATCCTGTTTGGGGAGGGTAATTTTTCATACCACCCCATAAGAGGGCTACAGAGGGATTCTTGGATTGCGTATATTGCAACACCTGCTCAAACTTGCCTGTTGTTGTCATCAATGCTCATTTGATACAAAATCCCAGTTTCTGCATGATGCATAATACATAAGAGACCATTTTTAATATATAACATACCACATGCTTGTGGTCTCTAAGGTATATAAAATGGACATATTTTACAAAATATTCTTTAGTATCTCTCTACTTTATTCCAGCTTATACTGTATTTGTAATGGAATGTGTTGCCTATTCCCCAAAGTATTATTCTACTGCTCAACTTTTTACTACTATTAGTATATTTTATAACTCTTTGTAATTCCAAATTAGGTATAGATTTTGCAAGTATATTTTTGTTTTGGTTTAATGAATTCATTATAATCTTAAAACTGAACTTTAAAGTGTTACTAAACCCTGTGTGTGCCCCTGAGGACGTGTTATTACACAAAACACGTTGGGTGGAGCCCTATAGCTCATGTCACGCCGCCGCTACTGAGGAGCGGCGGCCATCTTGATACTCTATTATGCTAATTACCTTTACTACTCCACGTGGATACTTTTAATGTTACCTGTGATCATTATAATAAAAATACTATACTATAAGCACCTTTCTGGCTACTGTGGCTGACCTAATTCCTCCCTAGGACCACCTGGTACCCACCCTGATGGATGGAGCTGTATGACCTAAATCTGTAGTTGCCAGCATACCGCTGCACCCCCAGATGTGTGATGTTTTATAACCCATGCGCATTAATACTTTTGGTCTGGTGAGTGTACATCTGTCCCAAGGGTGGATTCTTTTTCACGCATTCCTGCATCATTGTTCATCACGGATACATTACAAGTGAAAATCATGGGCACTCTCTCAGTTGATATCTTTGCACAAAGGACATTCCAATATTTATGAGTGATTTTATGAACTTTTACAACCCGTTTTTAGCACCAATACTGCATTTTTGTTGCACTTTATTCACCTATATGCTCAGTTTGCATGCATTTATGAATTGTGACATGCATTTATAGTGCTTCACTAATACTTTAGAAGTTACTAAACCCACAACAGTAAAATCAGTCTGTATATGCAGTAAAGCATGCTTGTTATACTCACTGTGGAACCTAAGGGGTTAATCCTCTGCAATATGTAAAAAGGCCATTTGGTCCTGTTTTCTCTGCCCCTCCTCTTGTTCAAATGTCCTCCTGATAAGACAGACTGAGCCAGTAGTCACATGCACATGCTCAGTTTAGTGTGTATTGCTAGAGAGGTTTTATTTTTTCTTGGGAGAATGCATGTGATCAGCACAGGGCCAATCAGCACTGTCCAGATAGAGGTTCAGTGGTTTTGCAACCTCATAGAGCAGAAAGAAAACTCCTCCTAAAAGTGTTAACCAGTGCTCTGCTGTAGTTACAAGACTACTCTAACTACTGATGAGAAAAGGTATTTAGCAGTTTACATTTATTAAAATAATTGTATTTCCATGTTGTGTGTACTGTGGGAGACCAGATAGAGTGAATGCAGGATCCTGGGTTTAGTAACACTTTAAGTGTGAATGTTCGCTTAGTTACAGCTTGCACCAATGTAAGTATGCATATCTCATACCTGAGTGATCCCTGTGGAAGCTGCAAATCACTACTGTAGTAGTTGCAGATAATACAGTAATAGCAGCAGTCTTCTGGGCAGTGTTAAGCTGCTTCCTTTCTGCATTGTAACCACAGGGTTTGCCATTCACAGAATGCCTTCTATTTATTTCAGTGTATACAAAAACATTCTCTGATTGGAGGAGGTGGAAATTATGTCATTCAAACAAAGAACAGCTTGTTTTCAATTAAAAAATACAAGGAATTCTCTGAATGGTGGCACTGTGCAATAAAATTCTTACCTAAACTTTAGCTTTAAGTAAGCACATTCAGACTATTCAAAAGTAAGTCATTCAAACTTAAACAGGAAGCAATGTATGACTTTAGTTAGTCTCAATGTATATAATGAGAAAGACCCAAGACAGTGTTGTAAAAGTTTTTGTTATCATATTTTAATCTTGTACATTAATCTTATTACACAGCCAGTTGCTATCAATTATTTTCATTTTCGTATTTTGCAATTGGTTTTACAGTGCTCAGTATTAGCAATGGTATTGCTAATCAAATCAAATTAGATTTTTTAAATGTCTGTACTAAAGTTCTCTTGTAATAAATTTACAGCCAAGTATATTTAATAAAGTAGCAGCTGCTTTATTACTTTTCAACAAATTGTTTTTATTACAGTGGGACCAATATGAGACAATGCTAGTAGTTTTTGAGCCAATGGAACATGCAGCATACTTCCAGTTAAAGCACATCTAAAGCTCAAAACAAAAATGTATTATAATGTACTGTAGCTCACCAGTCCCCTGTGGTTTCCCTCCTGCAATGTGTTACCTGCATGGACCTTGAGTTTATTTTAGGCCACGCAAGAACCTCTCCAGCTGTGTTTCTCTTTCTCCAATATGCTATCTGCGTGGACCCGTGGGAGACCAGGCCACACAACACTTTTTTGTTCTCTTCCCCTCCTGCAATGTGCTACCTGTATGGGCTTGATTTTAAGCTAGGCCACACAAGACCTTCACCTTCCCCAGGACCCTGTGAACACTCTCTTGGGGTTTCTGTCATGTTCCCCCCTCCTGGAATGTGTTGCTGTGTCTGTATCTCTGCTCTGTGATCCTGAACTGAACCTTTGCTGTATCCTGTTAGTACTGGCTCCCACTGTGCCCAAATCTCTGCAGCATGTATTCCTGGACTTATCCCCTTGCTGTTTTGTATCACTGCCTGTGGCCCCAGTGGATTAACCCTAGCTGCACCTTAGACTCCTATCACTGATCTTGCCATTCCATAGTACTCCTTTGGCCACCTGGACTCACTACTTGAGGTATCTTGTCATCACCCTGGATGCTGTTGTGCCCTGGTATCACTGTGACCTTGCTGTCCTTGCACAACCTGTGATTGCTGCCATGTGGACTTAACCCTTTGGCCAAAACCTCTGTTTCTGGAACCCCTCAACAAAAGAACTCTCGGTTAAAATTACTCTACCTCCACTTGTATTCTGTTCTGCCCATACCTCCCTCACATACTGTAAACTCAAAGCAATGTAATGCTGGCATTATGTAATTCTAAATGTGATCCTGTAGTGCTGCAACAGCTGTGTCTGATTCTTCTACATGGACAAATGTAAGAGTTACAATTATCCATGCTTGCAAAGCAAAATCACAGCTTAAATGTGTATGCTCACATTAGTCTTATGCCAATTGTGACTTTATATTCCTTGTTAAATGAAAGACCCAGGCATTAATGTCTTCATCTGGAAAAAAAACATATAAGAAACCATTAATGACTATTTTACATAGCTGGTAGAATAGCGTTGAGGTTTAGGGATGATTACTGTTGGTGGACTGCATTAAACATTTTATAGCAATACATCTCAGCTTTGTTTGGCAGCAGGCAATAGAAGACGGGAAAAACATAGCCTCTCCTGTTTGCCAGATGAATAAATATTTAGTGAGACAAAGTACAGCTATTACTAAAAGTTCCATTATCATAAAGACATTGGCTCTCGGATTTCCAATAAATATTTGTATTTTTGCCAAATAGTAGTATACTTAAAGCATCATCTTGTCTGGAATGGAGGATTCTTACATTTAAACCAACCTTTCTCAACCTTTTCAACACAGAGGGCACCATGAAAATAACTTTCCAGTCCCAGGGAACTCCTGCTAACAATGACTACATCTACAACTTGAGATACATTACTGTGATGGTCAGTGGGAAGACTGCTCCTTACATTTGTGATCATTGCGAAAAATGACCCCCTTACAGTTAGCTAAAAAGCTCATAGGTGTCAATAGGAACTTACCTGAGAGACAGAAATTGCTCCTTGCTCAAAGAACCCCTAAAACCTCTGGTGGAAGCATATGGTTCAAAGACAACTGATCCAAAGACGCATTAATATTGTATGTTTAACAGTGTTTTGGAATGGCAAGTGAGATCAAGTATTGGAAGAATAGTTGATGATCATTCTTCTTGTAATTGTGACAAAATGATGGATAGTTTATCAAGAGGGTGACTTTCCCTATGTCATTTGTAAAATACCTCTAAAATACTAGTTTATAATTTGCTAAGGTAACTCCTCTGCTTCCCCTGATTGTCTGTAAATTATTGTTTTCAGCAACTTACACAAAGGTAATATAGGGAGAGCTGTGCTCTCTTATTATTCTGAGTCATTTGTTAGTGAAAAAAAGCTATTGTGTGCATGATCAAGGCTAGGTGGATTTTCTAAACTTTGTACACATTTTCAGAACTTTGTGTTCCTGAAGACTGAAAGCTTGTCATACTTCATGTTGGATTTTTCTTGTCAGGTAGACTAGGGCCGTACCATAAAAAAATAAATAAAATGCAAATACTATTCACATGCAGTAATTCAACTTTTTACCGTGACTGGCCTCTTTAAACGAATGTAACTTCATTGTTAGCAATATCCATTATTGAATGTATTCATGATCTCTCTTTTTTTTCACTATATTGGAAATAATACCCTCAGTGCTTCCTAGGATGTCTGAACAACAACATTGGAGCAAGCCAACCACACAACTAAGCCAGCCATAGATGATGCGATTTTTTTGGTTGCAGTAAAGAAAATCTCTGGATTCCCCAATCAACACTGTCAGTCAAGATTGCGATTGAGATGATTTTAAATGGTCACATTTCATGAAGTAGGTGATAGTTGAGGGAGGGGGTAAGAGAGGGGATAGAGGGGGTGTTTGGAATAGGAAGTAAGGCCTGGTAGGTTCGATCACTCTCTTGGAGAAGCTTAGGCAGACCAACATGTTTCAAAAAAAGTAGGGGACTTCCACCTTTCCTTCTGCTCTTATATTTTTTGTTTTGAAAATAGAACTGGGAATTAGGAATACACCTTTTTGTATATGTTTGTCATTCCTTTCCTTTTGTGTTGTGTATAAGTTCTTTTTTAATGTTTTCCATAATTGTCGTTTTGAAAATGTTTTTGTATTGTATTTAAAATGAATAAAAAGAAATTAACAACACTGTCAGTGTTGATTGGGGAATCCCTCTTGCAGAGCTATTGTGTTCTCCCAGTGGGGAGATGTGGGGAGGAAGGCACGGAGGGGGAGGCATTCCTGCCAGGAGAACACAGTGTTAATATACAGCGACTACAGCACTGGAAATAATCGCATGAAAAATCCTACAGGCTGGTTGTACCCAAGTCGTACAACAATAGAATTGGGTACAATTAGCCTGCTCATAGATGGTTCGAATCTCGGTCCCAGATGAAATGGTCGAGATTTGGACCATCTATGGCCAACTTAACAATTCACTACAAATTCTGTTACTATAATAGTTGATCCTTAAATACAAGAGCCTAAATTTACAACTTGTGCAGATAACACTAAAGGTCGGCATAACAAAGATATTAAGGATAGCTCACTAAATGATTTAATATTTACGTAATAAATTGAGTGAGGGTTCACTTTGATTATCCATACATGTAAAAAGCAAATTCTTGTTTATTTATTTCATCTGCACATGACCGAATATTCAAAATGAGCACAGCTACAATTTATAGAGGGAAGATCCTAAACGTTTTTAGTAAATCGCCACAATGTGCTCCAAAAAGTGTTCAAATACTATGTGACCTGATGTCCTGATAAAGCTTCAGAACCCGTGCATTAATGACCAATCATTTAAGTGACCAGTGAAAAAAGTGACCAAATTGACTCAAATATATAACTTCAAAATATATTACACTCAAAGTTCATAAATCCTCCAGATAGTGCTCCAAACCTCTGTGGCTAAAATGCCCCCTCACCTCCACACTGCGACCCAAAAGGGCCACTAAGCCTCCAGGATCACTCCTAGATCCTTCTCCAAAAATGGCTGGTATCCTCTGCACTCCTCCTGTGGTTCCTCTCTCAGGTAAGTACTCTGTACTCCAGACCTCTCAGGATAGGTATACCAGCTATATACACCTATTACCATGAACCATGGTATTATTAATAAAATCTTGTGGATACCCTTTATCCGTAAAACGTACTCCCAACTTATTTGGTTGGTTGGGACCTCAGACAATATAGTAATTTATCATGGAAACAGAGAAAATATCTACTGGAGTGTTTGGATTTTTGTCTAAATCATAACTATTTTTGACATAGCAATACTTACTATAAGCGATAAAGCATGGTTGTATTTGGGATTGTTTCATAACCAAGGGGGTTTGTTTATATGCAATGATACACGTATGGATTGGTCATTAACGCACGGGTTCTGAAGCTTTATCATGACCTCAGGTCACATAGTATTTGAACACTTTTTGGAGCACATTGTGGCACTTTATTTATACATGTAATTTATTGTCTCGTATCACTTTATATATATTTTATATTTTATTTTGCATGTATTGATTATTTATATGGTATAATGTTGGGTTAAATTCATTGTAGCGCTGCACTATATTATTATTCATTTTGTTTCACTGATCAAGGTTTCAGTTTAAAGTGTGAGCTGCTTTATTTTATAGGTATACTCCATATAAGCGCAGGAGGAATTTGTATAAAATAGTTTTGTTTTCATCAATAAATTAGTTTTCATGTTACTTGGGCACGTTTCAGAAAAATGTATGTATGTGTGTATATATATATATATATATATATATATATATATATATGGATAAATCATGATGTACTGAAGGCCTATCTTATTGCTTGAGGCTACAAAATGCCAGGACAGTACAAATACCATCCAAATGACCACTCTCTGGAAAGTAGACAGTCAGGAAATTAGTAAGAGGCATGGTGAGTTTTTTGAAGTTGTCTTTTCTTGTCATAATTTTGTGAAAAATTAAGAAATTAAAAAAAAGTCAAATTTTCTTTTTACATACTCTAACCAATGCAGTAGAGCATCATCATATAACTGGTGCAGCGGTGATCAGGGACACTGACTGGTGACTGGTGATGTGTAAAAAAAAAAATAAAATAAATACTTTTTTTATAATTTTTTATTATATTTTTAAAAATGTTTATGAATTTTTTCTACTCCTGTGCCCAGATAATTACAATGTTACCAAAGAAACATTGTACTACTCTGGGCAAGTGATCAGGATTTTTTTTAAACATTATGATTGCTTATACTGACTAATTTCATAAGCAAGCATTTTTACTGAATTAAACTGATTCATTCAGTACTTTTTGTTGTTGTCAGCTGTGATTGGCCACAGCTGATCACATGCTACACATGGGCTGTCCAGTCTGTACATGTGACCAATCATAGCTAGAAACACAGTTGTAAGGAATGAAGGGCATGAAAGGAAGCAATTCATTGTGTACAACTCTCAAGTGATCTGCTGTGATTGGTCACAACGACCACATGACACTGGTAGCGGGCTGGTGTAGTGATCTGTCATTGGCTGTGTCAGGTGCAGCCCGATCCTGGGATGATGTCATCATCCTACAATAGGCAGGGTGGGAAGGAGTTAAAGCAAAACTGTAGTGTGGCCTAGGGTAGGCAGCTCTTTTCATAATGTGGCAGACTCGCATCTGTGTTTTTCACTCTTTCAGAGATGTCTCTCACTGCTCCATCTGCTGTCATCTTGTCCACTTCTTCTTCTGGGTTCATGGCCTCTCCTCTTAAGCTATTTGGTGGCCACTGATGATGTAACTCCTTTGCACACTGCAACCATCCCAATTCTTGTTATTTTACATTTTCTGGGAAAGTACATTGCATTTCAAGCAATGTACATTAGAAAAATAATTGGTAGAAGAAAGTATGGAGGGTGAGGATGTAAGGTGGCAGAAGAGACATGTGAAGTTTCGTCTGCCAAAAAAGCACAATCTTCTTGCATTTAAAGTTCCACTTTAAGGACAATATACATCAAAATAACTCAATAATGAAAGTAAGATGGATTCTATCTATAGTATGAATTATTACAAACCAGAATAGATTATGTAATATTTCCTGAGCTCCGGCAGAAATAGAGGATTCTTATCAGCAAACTTAACTTCTCCCTATTGTAGTGAATGTGGATTCATTTGAGCAAGTTCATGTTCCAATATAAAATCATCAACTGCATTTTGTGTTTCCAATAACATGTTGTTCTAACTTTATTAGCATTTAGATAAAATACCTTTTTGAACAGAAAGGAAGATGTTTCATGTCTTCAGTTACTTGTACTAGTGTAGCTAAGAGCTTTGATGCGATACAGAGAGATATTGCAGCAAAGGGCAGGGTGAACGACAAAGAAAAATTACTCTAAGTCATGTGAAAGTTGTTACTTGAGTCAGCTGGAGACTGCAGACAAACCCGGACTTGAACTGAAAATCTTTTAAGAACTTGTAGGATTTGATGATGTACTGACACAGAAGCAAGTGGACCAATGCATTTATTGAACATTGAAGATCAAATGAACTAGGACAGTAGTGACAATTGTCAAATTTATTTTACAAAAACTTTGCCTGTTATGATCTGTTATGATCATTGCATCATTATTCTGCTGATCATGCGGTGACTGACTATTTAGAGTAACAAATCTGTGTTTTTAAAACAAGATTCAGCATTTCCACAGTTAATTCATTCATTTATATATAAACTATATTGCCGAAAGTATAGGGACGCCTGCCTTTGCACGAACATGTACTTCAATGGCATCCCAGTCTTAGTCCATAGGATTCAATATTGAGTTGGCCCACCCATTGCAGTTTTAAGAGCTTCAGCTCTTTTGGTAAGGCTGTCCACAAGGTGTAGGAGTGTGCCTATGGGAATGTTTCCAGAAGTGCATTTGTGAGGTCAGGCAGTGATGTTGGACGAGAAGGCCTGGCTCGCAGTCTCCACTCTAATTCATCCCAAAAGTGTTTTATTGGGTTGAGGTGCAGGCCAGTCAAGTTCCTCCCCCCAAACTGGTTCATCCATGTCTTTATGGACCTTGCTTTGTGCAGTGGTGCGCAGTCATGTTGGAACAGAAAGGGGCCAAACTGTTACCACAAAGTTGGGATCATGAAATTATCCAAAATGTCTTGGTATGCTGACACCTTAAGAGTTCCCTGTACTAGAACTAAGGGGCCAAGCCCAACCTTTGAAAAACAACCCCACACCATAATCCTCCCACCACCAAGCTTTACACTTGGCACAATACAGTCAGGCAAGTACCGTTCTCCTGGCAACCGCCAAACCCAGACACGTCCATCAGATTTCCAGACATTATTCTGGAGTGATGAATCACTCTTCTCTGTCTCCACTGCTCTAGAGTCCAGTGGCAGTGTGCTTTACACCACTGCATCTGACGTTTGCATTGCACTTGGTGATGCAGCTGCTCGGCCATGGAAACCCATTCCATGAAGCTCTCTATGCACTGTTGTGCTAATCTGAAGGCCACATGAAGTTTGGATGTCTTTAGCTATTGACTCTGCAGACAGTTGGCGAGTTCTACGCACTGTGCGCTTCAGCATGCGCTGACCCTGCTCTGTCATTTTATGTGGCCTATTTTTATGAGTTGCTATTGTTCCCAGTTGCTTCCACTTTGTTATAATACAAGCAAGAAAGTTTAGTAGCAAACTATTTTCACAGATGGACTTATTGCATAGGTGGCAACCTATCAGGGTACAATGCTTGAATTCACTGAGCTCCTGAGAGTGACCCATTCTTTCACAGATGTTTGTAGAAGCAGTCTGCAAGCCTAGGTGCTTGATTTTATACACCTGTGGCCATGGAGGTGATTAGAACACCTGAATCCAATGATTTGGAGGGGTCTCCCAATTCTTTTGGCAATATAGTGTATTTATAATACTAATAAAACAAACAGCATATCCTCTACCTCCTAGAACTATGACACACCAAGCACTTGGGTTGGTATCCCCTTTGCAAAGGTATGGCCAACATGCAGTCCTCCCTGCTATGTTGATACAGAGGTGTTTTGAAAAAAAGGTTTTCCCAAAAGGTATCCCCCTCCCAAAAGTGTCCAATGCCCGCATTGCACTGGTGATTTTCATGTAACATATGACTAGAGATGAGCGAATTATTCAAAAATTCGGTTCGGCTGATTCGCCGAATTCGCCGAATAAATTCGCTTCGAGCTGAATATATTCGCTGCGAATTTAACTTATAAAAAGGGTGTTTCTAGGCTTCAGAGAGCCTTTATATTAGTGCAGAACACTGTACCTTTAATTTAAATGCCCTTGGAGTCTGCTGGGGAAGAGAAATAATACTGTCAGTCAGTATGACATGCAGATGAGTGCCGTCGATCTTAGAATCACCGCACACTTCACTCATTTGGGCAGTCACGGGGCCAAAACCAGAGTGTGGAGCCACAGTGTGGCGGTGGAGGCAGCAGCAATGGGAGGCCATACAGCACCCTATGACAAAATGGAACCCACCAGCAGTGTGAGGAGACCTGAAAGTGGCACATGGCAGAGTGTGGCGATGGAGACAGCAGCAATGGGAGGCCGTACAGGGACCCATGACACACTCTGGACCTGGCAGCAGCATGAGGAGGCGGTACAGGGGCCCATGACAGATTACGGGCCTGGCAGCAGCATGAGGAGTCGGTACGGGGGCCCATGGCAGATTACGGGCCTGGCAGCAGCATGAGGAGGCGGTACAGGGGCCCATGGCAGAGTGGCGGAGCGTAAGCAGCTTCAATTAAAGGCCATACAGAGGCCTATGTTAAAAAGTCCCCCCAGAAGCAGCGTGGGGAGACGACTATCAAGAGTCCAATGGCAGAGTGGCGGAGCGGAAGCAGCTTCAATTGAAGGCCATACACAGGCCTAGGTTAAAAAGTCCCCCCAGCAGCAGTGTGGGGAGACGACTATCAAGAGTCCAGTGGCTGAGTGGCGATCCGGGAAGTCAGCGTTGTGATTGCAGATGCAATGCAGAGATTCTATGACGTGATGCCGTGGGTGCGAAGAAGATCATATACCGTCGTACTTCCATCCATAAGACGGAACAACCTGCGAACCGGGAGCTTTATTGCCCTGACCCGCTGAGCAGCTTCTGGGATACCCAAGAGGCCCATGGCAGAGTGGCGGAGCGTAAGCAGCTTCAATTAAAGGCCATACAGAGGCCTATGTTAAAAAGTCCCCCCAGCAGCAGCGTGGGGAGACGACTATCAAGAGTCCAATGGCAGAGTGGCGGAGCGGAAGCAGCTTCAATTGAAGGCCATACACAGGCCTAGGTTAAAAAGTCCCCCCAGCAGCAGTGTGGGGAGACGACTATCAAGAGTCCAATGGCTGAGTGGCGATCCGGGAAGTCAGCGTTGTGATTGCAGATGCAATGCAGAGATTCTATGAGGTGATGCCGTGGGTGCGAAGAAGATCATATACCGTCATACTTCCATCCATAAGACGGAACAACCTGCGAACCGGGAGCTTTATTGCCCTGACCCGCTGAGCAGCTTCTGGGATACCCAAGAGGCCCATGGCAGAGTGGCGGAGCGTAAGCAGCTTCAATTAAAGGCCATACAGAGGCCTATGTTAAAAAGTCCCCCCAGCAGCAGCGTGGGGAGACGACTATCAAGAGTCCAATGGCAGAGTGGCGGAGCTGAAGCAGCTTCAATTGAAGGCCATACACAGGCCTAGGTTAAAAAGTCCCCCCAGCAGCAGTGTGGGGAGACGACTATCAAGAGTCCAATGGCTGAGTGGCGATCCGGGAAGTCAGCGTTGTGATTGCAGATGCAATGCAGAAATTTTATGAGGTAATGCCATGGGTGGGAAGAAGATCATATACCGTCGTACTTCCATCCATAAGACGGAACAACCTGCGAACCGGGAGCTTTATTGCCCTGACCCGCTGAGCAGCTTCTGGGATACCCAAGAGTTTGGCTTCTGTGGGGAATATGGTTGAAAACTGAAACTTAAAGGCATGTTGACGGAAGGGCACCAGTGTCAGTGCTCCGGAGGGAAGATAGCTTCAAAGCTGACACTTAAAGGTATATCGAGGGTCAGAGACCACAGGAAGTGGAGCTTGCATCTTAAATCGACTGAATGTGGCAGACGTGAAACGTCTACGGGCCGTATATGAAACGGGTTGTTCTTCTTTCTGGAATAAGTGTTGGAAATGGCCACTCTTTTTGGTGTGGCGTTTTGTCTATTTAATTCCGATAACGGACTCTACTCCTCCGTGCAATCTAGTTACGAGACCCTGGGCAGGTCTGGGTCCAATTTGTGGTAGAGACTGGTTTTGTTCAGCCATGCTTGAGCGAGTAATAACAGGTCTGTGCTGCCCTTTGGTGTCTGGCTTAATGCGCACAACACTGAACGTCCCAGCATTTGTCAACGATTTGCCGTTAAGTGATGCAAACCCGCTGAACCACGTTCATGAGGAGCCGGTACAGGGGGCCATGAATCAGTATGGACCTGGCAGCAGTGTGAGGAGACCCGAAAGTGGCACATGGCGCAGGGTGGCGGTGGAGGCAGCAGTATTCGGAAGACATACACAGGACTAGTTTAAAAAGCGGAAGCCGTCAGCAGCGTGAGCAGACGACAGAGGCACATGGCGCAGGGTGGCGGTGGAGGCAGCAGTATTCGGAAGCCATACACAGGCCTAGGTTAAAAAGCGGAAGCCGTCAGCAGCGTGAGCAGATGACAGAGGCACATGGCGCAGGGTGGCGGTGGAGGCAGCAGTATTCGGAAGCCATACACAGGCCTAGGTTTAAAACTGGAACCCAGCAGCGTGAGCAGACGACAAAGACGCACATGGCAGAGGATGGATCTGGCAGCAGTATGAGAAGGCGGTACAGGGGCCCGTGGCACAGTGTGGTGATGGGGGCTACAGCAACTGGATGCCAGAAAGTGGCCGATAGGGCTATATACTGCATGGAATTATAAAGTTGTAAAGACAGCGGCCTATAAGGCTATACACACTATAACAATCATGACTTGATTGACCATTGGCCTATAAGGCTATACACAGCATGAATATCATGACTTATTCTGAGAGTGGTTTGGAAGGCTATATACAAAAAGTAATTCATGAGCTGTCCGAACAGCGGACAATAAGTACATATATACAAATCAATTCATCAGCTGTCCAGCCAGCGGCCTCAAAGGCGACACATATAGAAAGCAAATTATGAGCTGTTCAGACAGCGGCCTCTAAGGCGACAGATATACAAAGCAATTCCCGAGGTGTTCAGGGAGCGGCCTGAACGGCTAGGTTATTACTAAATATATTTTTGTGGCCAAACATCGGCCTATAAATAGATGTCTACACAGTGACAAAAAATTATGTCGCCAGACAGCGGCCCCTAAGGCGACAGATATACAAAGCAATTCCCGCGAGCACACAGGGCCCACAGTGTCTGAGGATGGACGTTGGCGCAGAAAGGCAGAGACCAACTGACTACATAGGTGGTTTTTATAGTACCTTATTTTGGCCTCCATCTTAGCAGGTGTGAAAAAGGCCACCATTTTTGAACGGTAGCGAGGGTCCAACAACGTGGACAGCCAAAAGTCATCCCTCTGTCTGAAGGTTATTATTCGGCTGTCGCTACGCAAGCAACCGAGCATGCTATGGGCCATTTGTGCCAAGGAATGCGAGGGACTCCCTGCCTCCATCTCTACAGCATACTGCCACGGTGCGTCTGGGTCCTCTGTCTCCTCCTCCTCCTCTACCAGATGCTCCTCCACTCCTGTCCGCTGAGTGGAAAAACCACCCATTTCACTCAATAATTCCTGAGCACCAATGTCCTCCTCTACCTCCTCCTCTTCTTCCTGTCCTGCCATCACAGGGGTCATGTGGCGTTGAGATCTGTGCGCCACGTCTACCGCACCCTGACCAGCCATTGTTAACAGCATTTGTTCCAGGACGTGCAACAGAGGAATGACGTCGTTCATCCCATAGTCCTGCCAACTCACGAATAGCGTGGCCTCCTCAAAGGGCCTGAGCAAGCGGCAGGTGTCACGCATGAGCTGCCAATGGTTGACATCTAAGTTACACAGGGGAGTACCTTTATCCGCTTGTAACATCAGGAAATCGGTGATGGCCTTTCGCTGTTCGTAAAGGCGGTCTAACATATGTAGGGTTGAATTCCACCTTGTTGCAACGTCGCAGATCAGGCGATGCTGTGGAATTCCGTTCTGCCGCTGCAGCTCAAGGAGGGTGTGCTTTGCGGTGTAGGAATGGCTGAAATGCATGCAAAGTTTACGTGACATTTTAAGGATGTCTTGCAGTGGGATGGTGGATTTTAGGAACCGCTTGACAACCAGATTGAACACGTGAGCCATGCATGGCGCATGGCACAACCTTCCTTGACGCAGAGCAGACAACATGTTCTTTCCGTTGTCGGTCAACATGGTTCCGATTTTCAGTTTGCGCGGAGACAGCCATCTGTCGATTTCTCTGTTCATTACACTGAGAAGTTCCTCCCCTGTGTGACTACGTTCGCCAAGGCATACCAGGTGCAGCACAGCGTGACACCGTTGCGCCCTGCACATGTGATATGCCGGTCGGGTAATGGGACTTGGCACGGGGGTGGCGGCTGAGGACACGGCGGAAGAAGAGGTGGTAGAGGCGGACATCTTTGCTGGACCAAGGACGTGCAAACGTGGAGGCAAAAGCGGCGTGACCTGTCCAAGTTGCTGGTGCGGCTGTGCCGGCACCACGTTCACCCAGTGGGCTGTAAATGGCATGTACTGTCCCTGACCGTAGTTACAGCTCCACACGTCGGCGCTGCCGTGCACTTTGGCAGAGACCGACATGCTCAAAGACTGGCCCACCATCTCTTCAACATGTGAATGCAGGGCTGGCACTGCCTTTTTGGCGAAGAAATGCCGGCTTGGCACTCTCCACCGCGGCTCGGCACAAGCCATCATTTCTCGGAAAGGTGCTGAGTCCACCACTTGGAAAGGGAGGGACTGCAGCACCAGCAACTTGGACAGGAGGACGTTCAGCTTCTGCACCGTCGGGTGCGTGCTCGCAAACTGTTGTCTCTTGGAAACGGATTCCAAGAAAGACTGCTGACGGAATCCGTGAAGAGGAGTAGCAGGAGAAGGAGCATCTGAACGAGCGGAAGATGCCAACGAGCGGCAACTCCCCTCAGCAGAGGTGTTGGAGCCTTGACTGGCTGATAGAGGGCGATTGACGTCGGGTGACGGAGCAAGTAACGGAGCGGGTGATGGAGCGGGGGCTGGGGCAGGCAGAACCGCCGTATCTTTATCACGGTTTTCCCAGGCCACCGAATGGCGACGCTGCATATGCTGACGCAACGCTGTAGTCCCAATATTGGCCCCCTGGCCACGCTTGACTTTCTGGCCACATAGTCGACATACGGCTACGTTTACTTCCTCGGGCGGCTTGACGAAAAATTGCCACACCGCTGAGTAGGAAACTTTGCCCCCCCTAGTCCTCACTGGCTGACTGCTACTTCCTCCGTGCACACCGGCACCACTACTGGCCGTGGTGGTAGGCTGCAGTGGAGCTGGTGCTCTACTCCGTGGCCGTTTGGCTCCACTGACACTGCTACGACCCTGCTGCCTCCTGGGCAACCCACCAACTGTTTTGCTCGCTGGCAAGCTGGCACCCTCTTCTCCTGATGATGCGGAAGCAATAGCCTGATGACGACGAGGCTGCCAAGTGCGATCAGCCTCATCATCATCAATTAGGGTCTCCGCGTCACTACTAGCCCCCTCGGCTGCGTGTGGGTCAGGAGACAGACCTGTTTCTAGACCGGCTACCGAGCCACTCTCCTCGCCAGTACTTCTTCGCCTGGCTGCTGAAGAGGCGAATGTCTCCCCCCGTTCCTGACCGCCCTCTGTTAGCTCTTCCTCACTGTACAGTGGGGCTGAGCCCACAGCATGCGATACTTCGCTTGGTGAGGGAACACCAAAGGACAGGGGCAGGTCGAGGACACGTGATTTCAGTGGGCTTGCTCCCGGGCCATGCCAACTAACGGTTGTGTCTGACGTACCCACCGACCGTTGGCTGTAGGTGTCAGAGGTGACCTGGGAAGAGGAAGATGACGGAGTCAACCAATCGATGACGGCAGGGTTGTCGGTGGAGACACGACCGCTGGATGACACCGGGAGCACTGGCCTCTGGCTGCGACTAGTGCTGCCTCGACCCCTTCCTCTGCTGCCACGTCTGCTCGCTCCTGAAACATTGCCTCCTCTGCCACTCCTCTGCGTGTTGTCTGACATACTCTTTAATTCAATAAGCACCCCAAAAATAAAAACGGATTTAACTCTTTGAACGTACAATAGTGGTTGTGAAGCAGAAAGTCAGTTTATTTAGCACAATCGGTTAATTGCAGCTTGCCGTTGGCTGGAAACTGTACGTTTATGTCACTGGAATGCACTAATCACCCAAAAAATATTACCGCCACCCGGCGTGTATATGGATTTAACTCTTTGAACGTACAATAGTGGTTGTGAAGCAGAAAGTCAGTTTATTTAGCACAATCAGTCAATTGCAGCTTGCCGTTGGCTGGAAACTGTACGTTTATGTCACTGGAATGCACTAATCACCCAAAAAATATTACCGCCACCCGGCGTGTAAATGGATCTAAATCTTTGAACGTACAATAGTGGTTGTGAAGCAGAAAGTCAGTTTATTTAGCACAATCGGTCAATTGCAGCTTGCCGTTGGCTGGAAACTGTACGTTTATGTCACTGGAATGCACTAATCACCCAAAAAATATTACCGCCAGCCGGCGTGTAAATGGATTTAACTCTTTGAACGTACAATAGTGGTTGTGAAGCAGAAAGTCAGTTTATTGTACACAATCGGTCAATTGCAGCTTGCCGTTGGCTGTAAACTGTACGTTTATGTCACTGGAATGCACTAATCACCAAAAAAATATTACCGCCACCCGGCGTGTAAATGGATCTAACTCTTTGAACGTACAATAGTGGTTGTGAAGCAGAAAGTCAGTTTATTTAGCACAATCGGTCAATTGCAGCTTGCCGTTGGCTGGAAACTGTACGTTTATGTCACTGGAATGCAATAATCACCCAAAAAATATTACCGCCACCCGGCGTGTATATGGATTTAACTCTTTGAACGTACAATAGTGGTTGTGAAGCATAAAGTCAGTTTATTTAGCGCAATCGGTCAATTGCAGCTTGCCGTTGGCTGGAAACTGTACGTTTATGTCACTGGAATGCACTAATCACCCAAAAAATATTACCGCCACCCGGCGTGTAAATGGATCTAACTCTTTGAACGTACAATAGTGGTTGTGAAGCAGAAAGTCAGTTTATTTAGCACAATCGGTCAATTGCAGCTTGCCGTTGGCTGTAAACTGTACGTTTATGTCACTGGAATGCACTAATCACCCAAAAAATATTACCGCCACCCGGCGTGTAAATGGATCTAACTCTTTGAACGTACAATAGTGGTTGTGAAGCAGAAAGTCAGTTTATTTAGCACAATCGGTCAATTGCAGCTTGCCGTTGGCTGTAAACTGTACGTTTCTGTCACTGGAATGCACTAATCACCCAAAAAATATTACCGCCACCCGGCGTGTATATGGATTTAACTCTTTGAACGTACAATAGTGGTTGTGAAGCATAAAGTCAGTTTATTTAGCGCAATCGGTCAATTGCAGCATGCCGTTGGCTGGAAACTGTACGTTTATGTCACTGGAATGCACTAATCACCCAAAAAATATTACCGCCACCCGGCGTGTAAATGGATCTAACTCTTTGAACGTACAATAGTGGTTGTGAAGCAGAAAGTCAGTTTATTTAGCACAATCGGTCAATTGCAGCTTGCCGTTGGCTGTAAACTGTACGTTTATGTCACTGGAATGCACTAATCACCCAAAAAATATTACCGCCACCCGGCGTGTATATGGATTTAACTCTTTGAACGTACAATAGTGGTTGTGAAGCAGAAAGTCAGTTTATTTAGCACAATCGGTCAATTGCAGCTTGCCGTTGGCTGGAAACTGTACGTTTAGGTCACTGGAATGCACTAATCACCCAAAAAATATTACCGCCAGCCGGCGTGTAAATGGATTTAACTCTTTGAACGTACAATAGTGGTTGTGAAGCAGAAAGTCAGTTTATTTAGCACAATCGGTCAATTGCAGCTTGCCGTTGGCTGTAAACTGTACGTTTATGTCACTGGAATGCACTAATCACCCAAAAAATATTACCGCCAGCCGGCGTGTAAATGGATCTAACTCTTTGAACGTACAATAGTGGTTGTGAAGCAGAAAGTCAGTTTATTTAGCACAATCGGTCAATTGCAGCTTGCCGTTGGCTGGAAACTGTATGTTTATGTCACTGGAATGCACTAATCACCCAAAAAATATTACCGCCACCCGGCGTGTAAATGGATTTAACTCTTTGAACGTACAATAGTGGTTGTGAAGCAGAAAGTCAGTTTATTGTACACAATCGGTCAATTGCAGCTTGCCGTTGGCTGGAAACTGTACGTTTATGTCACTGGAATGCACTAATCACCCAAAAAATATTACCGCCACCCGGCGTGTAAATGGATCTAACTCTTTGAACGTACAATAGTGGTTGTGAAGCAGAAAGTCAGTTTATTTAGCACAATCGGTCAATTGCAGCTTGCCGTTGGCTGGAAACTGTACGTTTATGTCACTGGAATGCACTAATCACCCAAAAAATATTACCGCCACCCGGCGTGTATATGGATTTAACTCTTTGAACGTACAATAGTGGTTGTGAAGCAGAAAGTCAGTTTATTTAGCACAATCAGTCAATTGCAGCTTGCCGTTGGCTGGAAACTGTACGTTTCTGTCACTGGAATGCACTAATCACCCAAAAAATATTACCGCCACCCAGCGTGTAAATGGATCTAACTCTTTGAACGTACAATAGTGGTTGTGAAGCAGAAAGTCAGTTTATTTAGCACAATCGGTCAATTGCAGCTTGCCGTTGGCTGTAAACTGTACGTTTATGTCACTGGAATGCACTAATCACCCAAAAAATATTACCACCAGCCGGCGTGTAAATGGATTTAACTCTTTGAACGTACAATAGTGGTTGTGAAGCAGAAAATCAGTTTATTGTACACAATCGGTCAATTGCAGCTTGCCGTTGGCTGGAAACTGTACGTTTATGTCACTGGAATGCACTAATCACCCAAAAAATATTACCGCCACCCGGCGTGTAAATGGATCTAACTCTTTGAACGTACAATAGTGGTTGTGAAGCAGAAAGTCAGTTTATTTAGCACAATCGGTCAATTGCAGCTTGCCGTTGGCTGTAAACTGTACGTTTATGTCACTGGAATGCACTAATCACCCAAAAAATATTACCGCCACCCGGCGTGTATATGGATTTAACTCTTTGAACGTACAATAGTGGTTGTGAAGCAGAAAGTCCGTTTATTTAGCACAATCAGTCAATTGCAGCTTGCCGTTGGCTGGAAACTGTACGTTTATGTCACTGGAATGCACTAATCACCCAAAAAATATTACCGCCACCCGGCGTGTAAATGGATCTAACTCTTTGAACGTACAATAGTGGTTGTGAAGCAGAAAGTCAGTTTATTTAGCACAATCGGTCAATTGCAGCTTGCCGTTGGCTGGAAACTGTACGTTTATGTCACTGGAATGCACTAATCACCCAAAAAATATTACCGCCACCCGGCGTGTAAATGGATCTAACTCTTTGAACGTACAATAGTGGTTGTGAAGCAGAAAGTCAGTTTATTTAGCACAATCGGTCAATTGCAGCTTGCCGTTGGCTGTAAACTGTACGTTTATGTCACTGGAATGCACTAATCACCCAAAAAATATTACCGCCACCCGGCGTGTATATGGATTTAACTCTTTGAACGTACAATAGTGGTTGTGAAGCAGAAAGTCAGTTTATTTAGCACAATCGGTCAATTGCAGCTTGCCGTTGGCTGGAAACTGTACGTTTAGGTCACTGGAATGCACTAATCACCCAAAAAATATTACCGCCAGCCGGCGTGTAAATGGATTTAACTCTTTGAACGTACAATAGTGGTTGTGAAGCAGAAAGTCAGTTTATTTAGCACAATCGGTCAATTGCAGCTTGCCGTTGGCTGTAAACTGTACGTTTATGTCACTGGAATGCACTAATCACCCAAAAAATATTACCGCCAGCCGGCGTGTAAATGGATTTAACTCTTTGAACGTACAATAGTGGTTGTGAAGCAGAAAGTCAGTTTATTTAGCACAATCGGTCAATTGCAGCTTGCCGTTGGCTGGAAACTGTATGTTTATGTCACTGGAATGCACTAATCACCCAAAAAATATTACCGCCACCCGGCGTGTAAATGGTTTTAACTCTTTGAACGTACAATAGTGGTTGTGAAGCAGAAAGTCAGTTTATTTAGCACAATCGGTCAATTGCAGCTTGCCGTTGGCTGGAAACTGTACGTTTATGTCACTGGAATGCACTAATCACCCAAAAAATATTACCGCCACCCGGCGTGTAAATGGATCTAACTCTTTGAACGTACAATAGTGGTTGTGAAGCAGAAAGTCAGTTTATTTAGCACAATCGGTCAATTGCAGCTTGCCGTTGGCTGGAAACTGTACGTTTATGTCACTGGAAGGCACTAATCACCCAAAAAATATTACCGCCACCCGGCGTGTATATGGATTTAACTCTTTGAACGTACAATAGTGGTTGTGAAGCAGAAAGTCAGTTTATTTAGCACAATCAGTCAATTGCAGCTTGCCGTTGGCTGGAAACTGTACGTTTCTGTCACTGGAATGCACTAATCACCCAAAAAATATTACCGCCACCCGGCGTGTAAATGGATCTAACTCTTTGAACGTACAATAGTGGTTGTGAAGCAGAAAGTCAGTTTATTTAGCACAATCAGTCAATTGCAGCTTGCCGTTGGCTGGAAACTGTACGTTTATGTCACTGGAATGCACTAATCACCCAAAAAATATTACCGCCACCCGGCGTGTAAATGGATCTAACTCTTTGAACGTACAATAGTGGTTGTGAAGCAGAAAGTCAGTTTATTTAGCACAATCGGTCAATTGCAGCATGCCGTTGGCTGGAAACTGTACGTTTATGTCACTGGAATGCACTAATCACCCAAAAAATATTACCGCCACCCGGCGTGTAAATGGATCTAACTCTTTGAACGTACAATAGTGGTTGTGAAGCAGAAAGTCAGTTTATTTAGCACAATCGGTCAATTGCAGCTTGCCGTTGGCTGTAAACTGTACGTTTATGTCACTGGAATGCACTAATCACCCAAAAAATATTACCGCCACCCGGCGTGTATATGGATTTAACTCTTTGAACGTACAATAGTGGTTGTGAAGCAGAAAGTCAGTTTATTTAGCACAATCGGTCAATTGCAGCTTGCCGTTGGCTGGAAACTGTACGTTTCTGTCACTGGAATGCACTAATCACCCAAAAAATATTACCGCCACCCGGCGTGTATATGGATTTAACTCTTTGAACGTACAATAGTGGTTGTGAAGCAGAAAGTCAGTTTATTTAGCACAATCGGTCAATTGCAGCTTGCCGTTGGCTGTAAACTGTACGTTTATGTCACTGGAATGCACTAATCACCCAAAAAATATTACCGCCAGCCGGCGTGTAAATGGATTTAACTCTTTGAACGTACAATAGTGGTTGTGAAGCAGAAAGTCAGTTTATTTAGCACAATCGGTCAATTGCAGCTTGCCGTTGGCTGGAAACTGTATGTTTATGTCACTGGAATGCACTAATCACCCAAAAAATATTACCGCCAGCCGGCGTGTAAATGGTTTTAACTCTTTGAACGTACAATAGTGGTTGTGAAGCAGAAAGTCAGTTTATTGTACACAATCGGTCAATTGCAGCTTGCCGTTGGCTGGAAACTGTACGTTTATGTCACTGGAATGCACTAATCACCCAAAAAATATTACCGCCACCCGGCGTGTAAATGGATCTAACTCTTTGAACGTACAATAGTGGTTGTGAAGCAGAAAGTCAGTTTATTTAGCACAATCGGTCAATTGCAGCTTGCCGTTGGCTGGAAACTGTACGTTTATGTCACTGGAATGCACTAATCACCCAAAAAATATTACCGCCACCCGGCGTGTATATGGATTTAACTCTTTGAACGTACAATAGTGGTTGTGAAGCAGAAAGTCAGTTTATTTAGCACAATCAGTCAATTGCAGCTTGCCGTTGGCTGGAAACTGTACGTTTCTGTCACTGGAATGCACTAATCACCCAAAAAATATTACCGCCACCCGGCGTGTAAATGGATCTAACTCTTTGAACGTACAATAGTGGTTGTGAAGCAGAAAGTCAGTTTATTTAGCACAATCGGTCAATTGCAGCTTGCCGTTGGCTGTAAACTGTACGTTTATGTCACTGGAATGCACTAATCACCCAAAAAATATTACCGCCAGCCGGCGTGTAAATGGATTTAACTCTTTGAACGTACAATAGTGGTTGTGAAGCAGAAAGTCAGTTTATTGTACACAATCGGTCAATTGCAGCTTGCCGTTGGCTGTAAACTGTACGTTTATGTCACTGGAATGCACTAATCACCCAAAAAATATTACCGCCACCCGGCGTGTATATGGATTTAACTCTTTGAACGTACAATAGTGGTTGTGAAGCAGAAAGTCAGTTTATTTAGCACAATCAGTCAATTGCAGCTTGCCGTTGGCTGGAAACTGTACGTTTATGTCACTGGAATGCACTAATCACCCAAAAAATATTACCGCCACCCGGCGTGTAAATGGATCTAACTCTTTGAACGTACAATAGTGGTTGTGAAGCAGAAAGTCAGTTTATTTAGCACAATCGGTCAATTGCAGCTTGCCGTTGGCTGGAAACTGTACGTTTATGTCACTGGAATGCACTAATCACCCAAAAAATATTACCGCCACCCGGCGTGTAAATGGATCTAACTCTTTGAACGTACAATAGTGGTTGTGAAGCAGAAAGTCAGTTTATTTAGCACAATCGGTCAATTGCAGCTTGCCGTTGGCTGGAAACTGTACGTTTCTGTCACTGGAATGCACTAATCACCCAAAAAATATTACCGCCACCCGGCGTGTATATGGATTTAACTCTTTGAACGTACAATAGTGGTTGTGAAGCATAAAGTCAGTTTATTTAGCGCAATCGGTCAATTGCAGCTTGCCGTTGGCTGGAAACTGTACGTTTATGTCACTGGAATGCACTAATCACCCAAAAAATATTACCGCCACCCGGCGTGTAAATGGATCTAACTCTTTGAACGTACAATAGTGGTTGTGAAGCAGAAAGTCAGTTTATTTAGCACAATCGGTCAATTGCAGCTTGCCGTTGGCTGTAAACTGTACGTTTATGTCACTGGAATGCACTAATCACCCAAAAAATATTACCGCCACCCGGCGTGTATATGGATTTCACTCTTTGAACGTACAATAGTGGTTGTGAAGCAGAAAGTCAGTTTATTTAGCACAATCGGTCAATTGCAGCTTGCCGTTGGCTGGAAACTGTACGTTTAGGTCACTGGAATGCACTAATCACCCAAAAAATATTACCGCCAGCCGGCGTGTAAATGGATTTAACTCTTTGAACGTACAATAGTGGTTGTGAAGCAGAAAGTCAGTTTATTTAGCACAATCGGTCAATTGCAGCTTGCCGTTGGCTGTAAACTGTACGTTTATGTCACTGGAATGCACTAATCACCCAAAAAATATTACCGCCAGCCGGCGTGTAAATGGATTTAACTCTTTGAACGTACAATAGTGGTTGTGAAGCAGAAAGTCAGTTTATTTAGCACAATCGGTCAATTGCAGCTTGCCGTTGGCTGGAAACTGTATGTTTATGTCACTGGAATGCACTAATCACCCAAAAAATATTACCGCCAGCCGGCGTGTAAATGGTTTTAACTCTTTGAACGTACAATAGTGGTTGTGAAGCAGAAAGTCAGTTTATTGTACACAATCGGTCAATTGCAGCTTGCCGTTGGCTGGAAACTGTACGTTTATGTCACTGGAATGCACTAATCACCCAAAAAATATTACCGCCACCCGGCGTGTAAATGGATCTAACTCTTTGAACGTACAATAGTGGTTGTGAAGCAGAAAGTCAGTTTATTTAGCACAATCGGTCAATTGCAGCTTGCCGTTGGCTGGAAACTGTACGTTTCTGTCACTGGAATGCACTAATCACCCAAAAAATATTACCGCCACCCGGCGTGTATATGGATTTAACTCTTTGAACGTACAATAGTGGTTGTGAAGCAGAAAGTCAGTTTATTTAGCACAATCAGTCAATTGCAGCTTGCCGTTGGCTGGAAACTGTACGTTTATGTCACTGGAATGCACTAATCACCCAAAAAATATTACCGCCACCCGGCGTGTAAATGGATCTAACTCTTTGAACGTACAATAGTGGTTGTGAAGCATAAAGTCAGTTTATTTAGCACAATCGGTCAATTGCAGCTTGCCGTTGGCTGGAAACTGTACGTTTATGTCACTGGAATGCACTAATCACCCAAAAAATATTACCGCCACCCGGCGTGTAAATGGATTTAACTCTTTGAACGTACAATAGTGGTTTTGAAGCAGAAAGTCAGTTTATTTAGCACAATCAGTCAATTGCAGCTTGCCGTTGGCTGGAAACTGTACGTTTATGTCACTGGAATGCACTAATCACCCAAAAAATATTACCGCCACCCGGCGTGTAAATGGATCTAACTCTTTGAACGTACAATAGTGGTTGTGAAGCAGAAAGTCAGTTTATTTAGCACAATCGGTCAATTGCAGCTTGCCGTTGGCTGGAAACTGTACGTTTATGTCACTGGAATGCACTAATCACCCAAAAAATATTACCGCCACCCGGCGTGTAAATGGATCTAACTCTTTGAACGTACAATAGTGGTTGTGAAGCAGAAAGTCAGTTTATTTAGCACAATCGGTCAATTGCAGCTTGCCGTTGGCTGGAAACTGTACGTTTATGTCACTGGAATGCACTAATCACCCAAAAAATATTACCGCCACCCGGCGTGTATATGGATTTAACTCTTTGAACGTACAATAGTGGTTGTGAAGCATAAAGTCAGTTTATTTAGCGCAATCGGTCAATTGCAGCTTGCCGTTGGCTGGAAACTGTACGTTTATGTCACTGGAATGCACTAATCACCCAAAAAATATTACTGCCACCCGGCGTGTAAATGGATCTAACTCTTTGAACGTACAATAGTGGTTGTGAAGCAGAAAGTCAGTTTATTTAGCACAATCGGTCAATTGCAGCTTGCCGTTGGCTGTAAACTGTACGTTTATGTCACTGGAATGCACTAATCACCCAAAAAATATTACCGCCACCCGGCGTGTAAATGGATCTAACTCTTTGAACGTACAATAGTGGTTGTGAAGCAGAAAGTCAGTTTATTTAGCACAATCGGTCAATTGCAGCTTGCCGTTGGCTGGAAACTGTACATTTCTGTCACTGGAATGCACTAATCACCCAAAAAATATTACCGCCACCCGGCGTGTATATGGATTTAACTCTTTGAACGTACAATAGTGGTTGTGAAGCAGAAAGTCAGTTTATTTAGCACAATCAGTTATTTGCAGCTTGCCGTTGGCTGGAAACTGTACGTTTAGGTCACTGGAATGCACTAATCACCCAAAAAATATTACCGCCAGCCGGCGTGTAAATGGATTTAACTCTTTGAACGTACAATAGTGGTTGTGAAGCAGAAAGTCAGTTTATTTAGCACAATCGGTCAATTGCAGCTTGCCGTTGGCTGTAAACTGTACGTTTATGTCACTGGAATGCACTAATCACCCAAAAAATATTACCACCAGCCGGCGTGTAAATGGATTTAACTCTTTGAACGTACAATAGTGGTTGTGAAGCAGAAAATCAGTTTATTGTACACAATCGGTCAATTGCAGCTTGCCGTTGGCTGGAAACTGTACGTTTATGTCACTGGAATGCACTAATCACCCAAAAAATATTACCGCCACCCGGCGTGTAAATGGATCTAACTCTTTGAACGTACAATAGTGGTTGTGAAGCAGAAAGTCAGTTTATTTAGCACAATCGGTCAATTGCAGCTTGCCGTTGGCTGGAAACTGTACGTTTATGTCACTGGAATGCACTAATCACCCAAAAAATATTACCGCCACCCGGCGTGTATATGGATTTAACTCTTTGAACGTACAATAGTGGTTGTGAAGCAGAAAGTCAGTTTATTTAGCACAATCAGTCAATTGCAGCTTGCCGTTGGCTGGAAACTGTACGTTTATGTCACTGGAATGCACTAATCACCCAAAAAATATTACCGCCACCCGGCGTGTAAATGGATCTAACTCTTTGAACGTACAATAGTGGTTGTGAAGCAGAAAGTCAGTTTATTTAGCACAATCGGTCAATTGCAGCTTGCCGTTGGCTGGAAACTGTACGTTTATGTCACTGGAATGCACTAATCACCCAAAAAATATTACCGCCACCCGGCGTGTAAATGGATCTAACTCTTTGAACGTACAATAGTGGTTGTGAAGCAGAAAGTCAGTTTATTTAGCACAATCGGTCAATTGCAGCTTGCCGTTGGCTGTAAACTGTACGTTTATGTCACTGGAATGCACTAATCACCCAAAAAATATTACCGCCACCCGGCGTGTATATGGATTTAACTCTTTGAACGTACAATAGTGGTTGTGAAGCAGAAAGTCAGTTTATTTAGAACAATCGGTCAATTGCAGCTTGCCGTTGGCTGGAAACTGTACGTTTAGGTCACTGGAATGCACTAATCACCCAAAAAATATTACCGCCAGCCGGCGTGTAAATGGATTTAACTCTTTGAACGTACAATAGTGGTTGTGAAGCAGAAAGTCAGTTTATTTAGCACAATCGGTCAATTGCAGCTTGCCGTTGGCTGTAAACTGTACGTTTATGTCACTGGAATGCACTAATCACCCAAAAAATATTACCGCCAGCCGGCGTGTAAATGGATTTAACTCTTTGAACGTACAATAGTGGTTGTGAAGCAGAAAGTCAGTTTATTTAGCACAATCGGTCAATTGCAGCTTGCCGTTGGCTGGAAACTGTATGTTTATGTCACTGGAATGCACTAATCACCCAAAAAATATTACCGCCAGCCGGCGTGTAAATGGTTTTAACTCTTTGAACGTACAATAGTGGTTGTGAAGCAGAAAGTCAGTTTATTGTACACAATCGGTCAATTGCAGCTTGCCGTTGGCTGGAAACTGTACGTTTATGTCACTGGAATGCACTAATCACCCAAAAAATATTACCGCCACCCGGCGTGTAAATGGATCTAACTCTTTGAACGTACAATAGTGGTTGTGAAGCAGAAAGTCAGTTTATTTAGCACAATCGGTCAATTGCAGCTTGCCGTTGGCTGGAAACTGTACGTTTATGTCACTGGAATGCACTAATCACCCAAAAAATATTACCGCCACCCGGCGTGTATATGGATTTAACTCTTTGAACGTACAATAGTGGTTGTGAAGCAGAAAGTCAGTTTATTTAGCACAATCAGTCAATTGCAGCTTGCCGTTGGCTGGAAACTGTACGTTTCTGTCACTGGAATGCACTAATCACCCAAAAAATATTACCGCCACCCGGCGTGTAAATGGATCTAACTCTTTGAACGTACAATAGTGGTTGTGAAGCAGAAAGTCAGTTTATTTAGCACAATCAGTCAATTGCAGCTTGCCGTTGGCTGGAAACTGTACGTTTATGTCACTGGAATGCACTAATCACCCAAAAAATATTACCGCCACCCGGCGTGTAAATGGATCTAACTCTTTGAACGTACAATAGTGGTTGTGAAGCAGAAAGTCAGTTTATTTAGCACAATCGGTCAATTGCAGCTTGCCGTTGGCTGTAAACTGTACGTTTATGTCACTGGAATGCACTAATCACCCAAAAAATATTACCGCCACCCGGCGTGTATATGGATTTAACTCTTTGAACGTACAATAGTGGTTGTGAAGCAGAAAGTCAGTTTATTTAGCACAATCGGTCAATTGCAGCTTGCCGTTGGCTGGAAACTGTACGTTTAGGTCACTGGAATGCACTAATCACCCAAAAAATATTACCGCCAGCCGGCGTGTAAATGGATTTAACTCTTTGAACGTACAATAGTGGTTGTGAAGCAGAAAGTCAGTTTATTTAGCACAATCGGTCAATTGCAGCTTGCCGTTGGCTGGAAACTGTACGTTTATGTCACTGGAATGCACTAATCACCCAAAAAATATTACCGCCAGCCGGCGTGTAAATGGATTTAACTCTTTGAACGTACAATAGTGGTTGTGAAGCAGAAAGTCAGTTTATTTAGCACAATCGGTCAATTGCAGCTTGCCGTTGGCTGGAAACTGTATGTTTATGTCACTGGAATGCACTAATCACCCAAAAAATATTACCGCCAGCCGGCGTGTAAATGGTTTTAACTCTTTGAACGTACAATAGTGGTTGTGAAGCAGAAAGTCAGTTTATTGTACACAATCGGTCAATTGCAGCTTGCCGTTGGCTGGAAACTGTACGTTTATGTCACTGGAATGCACTAATCACCGAAAAAAATTTTACCGCCGCCCGGCGTGTAAATGGATCTAACTCTTTGAACGTACAATAGTGGTTGTGAAGCAGAAAGTCAGTTTATTTAGCACAATCGGTCAATTGCAGCTTGCCGTTGGCTGGAAACTGTACGTTTTTGTCACTGGAATGCACTAATCACCCAAAAAATATTACCGCCACCCGGCGTGTATATGGATTTAACTCTTTGAACGTACAATAGTGGTTGTGAAGCAGAAAGTCAGTTTATTTAGCACAATCAGTCAATTGCAGCTTGCCGTTGGCTGGAAACTGTACGTTTCTGTCACTGGAATGCACTAATCACCCAAAAAATATTACCGCCACCCGGCGTGTAAATGGATCTAACTCTTTGAACGTACAATAGTGGTTGTGAAGCAGAAAGTCAGTTTATTTAGCACAATCGGTCAATTGCAGCTTGCCGTTGGCTGTAAACTGTACGTTTATGTCACTGGAATGCACTAATCACCCAAAAAATATTACCGCCAGCCGGCTTGTAAATGGATTTAACTCTTTGAACGTACAATAGTGGTTGTGAAGCAGAAAGTCAGTTTATTGTACACAATCGGTCAATTGCAGCTTGCCGTTGGCTGTAAACTGTACGTTTATGTCACTGGAATGCACTAATCACCCAAAAAATATTACCGCCACCCGGCGTGTATATGGATTTAACTCTTTGAACGTACAATAGTGGTTGTGAAGCAGAAAGTCAGTTTATTTAGCACAATCAGTCAATTGCAGCTTGCCGTTGGCTGGAAACTGTACGTTTATGTCACTGGAATGCACTAATCACCCAAAAAATATTACCGCCACCCGGCGTGTAAATGGATCTAACTCTTTGAACGTACAATAGTGGTTGTGAAGCAGAAAGTCAGTTTATTTAGCACAATCGGTCAATTGCAGCTTGCCGTTGGCTGGAAACTGTACGTTTATGTCACTGGAATGCACTAATCACCCAAAAAATATTACCGCCACCCGGCGTGTAAATGGATCTAACTCTTTGAACGTACAATAGTGGTTGTGAAGCAGAAAGTCAGTTTATTTAGCACAATCGGTCAATTGCAGCTTGCCGTTGGCTGGAAACTGTACGTTTCTGTCACTGGAATGCACTAATCACCCAATAAATATTACCGCCACCCGGCGTGTATATGGATTTAACTCTTTGAACGTACAATAGTGGTTGTGAAGCATAAAGTCAGTTTATTTAGCGCAATCGGTCAATTGCAGCTTGCCGTTGGCTGGAAACTGTACGTTTCTGTCACTGGAATGCACTAATCACCCAAAAAATATTACCGCCACCCGGCGTGTATATGGATTTAACTCTTTGAACGTACAATAGTGGTTGTGAAGCATAAAGTCAGTTTATTTAGCGCAATCGGTCAATTGCAGCTTGCCGTTGGCTGGAAACTGTACGTTTATGTCACTGGAATGCACTAATCACCCAAAAAATATTACCGCCACCCGGCGTGTAAATGGATCTAACTCTTTGAACGTACAATAGTGGTTGTGAAGCAGAAAGTCAGTTTATTTAGCACAATCGGTCAATTGCAGCTTGCCGTTGGCTGGAAACTGTACGTTTATGTCACTGGAATGCACTAATCACCCAAAAAATATTACCGCCACCCGGCGTGTATATGGATTTCACTCTTTGAACGTACAATAGTGGTTGTGAAGCAGAAAGTCAGTTTATTTAGCACAATCGGTCAATTGCAGCTTGCCGTTGGCTGGAAACTGTACGTTTAGGTCACTGGAATGCACTAATCACCCAAAAAATATTACCGCCAGCCGGCGTGTAAATGGATTTAACTCTTTGAACGTACAATAGTGGTTGTGAAGCAGAAAGTCAGTTTATTTAGCACAATCGGTCAATTGCAGCTTGCCGTTGGCTGTAAACTGTACGTTTATGTCACTGGAATGCACTAATCACCAAAAAAATATTACCGCCAGCCGGCGTGTAAATGGATTTAACTCTTTGAACGTACAATAGTGGTTGTGAAGCAGAAAGTCAGTTTATTTAGCACAATCGGTCAATTGCAGCTTGCCGTTGGCTGGAAACTGTATGTTTATGTCACTGGAATGCACTAATCACCCAAAAAATATTACCGCCAGCCGGCGTGTAAATGGTTTTAACTCTTTGAACGTACAATAGTGGTTGTGAAGCAGAAAGTCAGTTTATTGTACACAATCGGTCAATTGCAGCTTGCCGTTGGCTGGAAACTGTACGTTTATGTCACTGGAATGCACTAATCACCCAAAAAATATTACCACCACCCGGCATGTAAATGGATCTAACTCTTTGAACGTACAATAGTGGTTGTGAAGCAGAAAGTCAGTTTATTTAGCACAATCGGTCAATTGCAGCTTGCCGTTGGCTGGAAACTGTACGTTTCTGTCACTGGAATGCACTAATCACCCAAAAAATATTACCGCCACCCGGCGTGTATATGGATTTAACTCTTTGAACGTACAATAGTGGTTGTGAAGCAGAAAGTCAGTTTATTTAGCACAATCAGTCAATTGCAGCTTGCCGTTGGCTGGAAACTGTACGTTTATGTCACTGGAATGCACTAATCACCCAAAAAATATTACCGCCACCCGGCGTGTAAATGGATCTAACTCTTTGAACGTACAATAGTGGTTGTGAAGCATAAAGTCAGTTTATTTAGCACAATCGGTCAATTGCAGCTTGCCGTTGGCTGGAAACTGTACGTTTATGTCACTGGAATGCACTAATCACCCAAAAAATATTACCGCCACCCGGCGTGTATATGGATTTAACTCTTTGAACGTACAATAGTGGTTGTGAAGCAGAAAGTCAGTTTATTTAGCACAATCAGTCAATTGCAGCTTGCCGTTGGCTGGAAACTGTACGTTTATGTCACTGGAATGCACTAATCACCCAAAAAATATTACCGCCACCCGGCGTGTAAATGGATCTAACTCTTTGAACGTACAATAGTGGTTGTGAAGCAGAAAGTCAGTTTATTTAGCACAATCGGTCAATTGCAGCTTGCCGTTGGCTGGAAACTGTACGTTTATGTCACTGGAATGCACTAATCACCCAAAAAATATTACCGCCACCCGGCGTGTAAATGGATCTAACTCTTTGAACGTACAATAGTGGTTGTGAAGCAGAAAGTCAGTTTATTTAGCACAATCGGTCAATTGCAGCTTGCCGTTGGCTGGAAACTGTACGTTTATGTCACTGGAATGCACTAATCACCCAAAAAATATTACCGCCACCCGGCGTGTATATGGATTTAACTCTTTGAACGTACAATAGTGGTTGTGAAGCATAAAGTCAGTTTATTTAGCGCAATCGGTCAATTGCAGCTTGCCGTTGGCTGGAAACTGTACGTTTATGTCACTGGAATGCACTAATCACCCAAAAAATATTACCGCCACCCGGCGTGTAAATGGATCTAACTCTTTGAACGTACAATAGTGGTTGTGAAGCAGAAAGTCAGTTTATTTAGCACAATCGGTCAATTGCAGCTTGCCGTTGGCTGTAAACTGTACGTTTATGTCACTGGAATGCACTAATCACCCAAAAAATATTACCGCCACCCGGCGTGTAAATGGATCTAACTCTTTGAACGTACAATAGTGGTTGTGAAGCAGAAAGTCAGTTTATTTAGCACAATCGGTCAATTGCAGCTTGCCGTTGGCTGGAAACTGTACATTTCTGTCACTGGAATGCACTAATCACCCAAAAAATATTACCGCCACCCGGCGTGTATATGGATTTAACTCTTTGAACGTACAATAGTGGTTGTGAAGCAGAAAGTCAGTTTATTTAGCACAATCAGTCATTTGCAGCTTGCCGTTGGCTGGAAACTGTACGTTTAGGTCACTGGAATGCACTAATCACCCAAAAAATATTACCGCCAGCCGGCGTGTAAATGGATTTAACTCTTTGAACGTACAATAGTGGTTGTGAAGCAGAAAGTCAGTTTATTTAGCACAATCGGTCAATTGCAGCTTGCCGTTGGCTGTAAACTGTACGTTTATGTCACTGGAATGCACTAATCACCCAAAAAATATTACCGCCAGCCAGCGTGTAAATGGATTTAACTCTTTGAACGTACAATAGTGGTTGTGAAGCAGAAAATCAGTTTATTTAGCACAATCGGTCAATTGCAGCTTGCCGTTGGCTGGAAACTGTATGTTTATGTCACTGGAATGCACTAATCACCCAAAAAATATTACCGCCAGCCGGCGTGTAAATGGATTTAACTCTTTGAACGTACAATAGTGGTTGTGAAGCAGAAAGTCAGTTTATTGTACACAATCGGTCAATTGCAGCTTGCCGTTGGCTGGAAACTGTACGTTTATGTCACTGGAATGCACTAATCACCCAAAAAATATTACCGCCACCCGGCGTGTAAATGGATCTAACTCTTTGAACGTACAATAGTGGTTGTGAAGCAGAAAGTCAGTTTATTTAGCACAATCGGTCAATTGCAGCTTGCCGTTGGCTGGAAACTGTACGTTTATGTCACTGGAATGCACTAATCACCCAAAAAATATTACCGCCACCCGGCGTGTATATGGATTTAACTCTTTGAACGTACAATAGTGGTTGTGAAGCAGAAAGTCAGTTTATTTAGCACAATCAGTCAATTGCAGCTTGCCGTTGGCTGGAAACTGTACGTTTATGTCACTGGAATGCACTAATCACCCAAAAAATATTACCGCCACCCGGCGTGTAAATGGATCTAACTCTTTGAACGTACAATAGTGGTTGTGAAGCAGAAAGTCAGTTTATTTAGCACAATCGGTCAATTGCAGCTTGCCGTTGGCTGTAAACTGTACGTTTATGTCACTGGAATGCACTAATCACCCAAAAAATATTACCGCCAGCCGGCGTGTAAATGGATTTAACTCTTTCAACGTACAATAGTGGTTGTGAAGCAGAAAGTCAGTTTATTGTACACAATCGGTCAATTGCAGCTTGCCGTTGGCTGTAAACTGTACGTTTATGTCACTGGAATGCACTAATCACCCAAAAAATATTACCGCCACCCGGCGTGTAAATGTATCTAACTCTTTGAACGTACAATAGTGGTTGTGAAGCAGAAAGTCAGTTTATTTAGCACAATCGGTCAATTGCAGCTTGCCGTTGGCTGGAAACTGTACGTTTATGTCACTGGAATGCACTAATCACCCAAGAAATATTACCGCCACCCGGCGTGTAAATGGATCTAACTCTTTGAACGTACAATAGTGGTTGTGAAGCAGAAAGTCAGTTTATTTAGCACAATCGGTCAATTGCAGCTTGCCGTTGGCTGGAAACTGTACGTTTGTGTCACTGGAATGCACTAATCACCCAAAAAATATTACCGCCAGCCGGCGTGTAAATGGATCTAACTCTTTGAATGTACAATAGTGGTTGTGAAGCAGAAAGTCAGTTTATTTAGCACAATCGGTCAATTGCAGCTTGCCGTTGGCTGTAAACTGTACGTTTATGTCACTGGAATGCACTAATCACCCAAAAAATATTACCGCCACCCGGCGTGTGTATGGATTTAACTCTTTGAACGTACAATAGTGGTTGTGAAGCAGAAAGTCAGTTTATTTAGCACAATAGGTCAATTGCAGCTTGCCGTTGGCTGGAAACTGTACGTTTAGGTCACTGGAATGCACTAATCACCCAAAAAATATTACCGCCAGCCGGCGTGTAAATGGATTTAACTCTTTGAACGTACAATAGTGGTTGTGAAGCAGAAAGTCAGTTTATTGTACACAATCGGTCAATTGCAGCTTGCCGTTGGCTGGAAACTGTACGTTTCTGTCACTGGAATGCACTAATCACCCAAGAAATATTACCGCCAGCCGGCGTGTAAATGGATTTAACTCTTTGAACGTACAATAGTGGTTGTAAAGCAGAAAGTCAGTTTATTGTACACAATCGGTCAATTGCAGCTTGCCGTTGGCTGGAAACTGTACGTTTCTGTCACTGGAATGCACTAATCACCCGAAAAATATTACTGCCAGCCGGCGTGTAAATGGATTTAACTCTTTGAACGTACAATAGTGGTTGTGAAGCAGAAAGTCAGTTTATTTAGCACAATCGGTCAATTGCAGCTTGCCGTTGGCTGGAAACTGTACGTTTATGTCACTGGAATGCACTAATCACCCAAAAAATATTACCGCCACCCGGCGTGTAAATGGATCTAACTCTTTGAACGTACAATAGTGGTTGTGAAGCAGAAAGTCAGTTTATTTAGCACAATCGGTCAATTGCAGCTTGCCGTTGGCTGGAAACTGTACGTTTGTGTCACTGGAATGCACTAATCACCCAAAAAATATTACAGCCAGCCGGCGTGTAAATGGATTTAATTCTTTGAACGTACAATAGTGGTTGTGAAGCAGAAAGTCAGTTTATTTTGCACAATCGGCAAACTGCAGCACCAACTGTGCACGACAGCCACCAAAAAAAAAAGGGTGTATGTCACTTTAAATTTTCGATTCTTTGATAGCTGTGGCCCTAAGTAACGATTCTGTGTCCCTGAGTAACGATTCTGTGTCCCTGAGTAACGATTCTGTGTCCCTGAGTAACGATTCTGTGGCCCTAAAGTCTCTGTGGCCCTAACTCTGTCCCTTAATACAGACAGGTCTGTCTCTCTTGAATGACCGGAGGCTAATGGAGAATTCTAAGATGGCCGCGATTTATAGTGCTGGCTGGCTGCTGATTGGCTAATGCGATCACATGTCATGAATGCATTATGGGTCAGCACGCCTTGTCTGCGCGCCTTCCCAGAGATCCCCGCCCCTTCTTCTCTGTCCATTTTCTCCGTGGCCACACATGTCGCCGCCATTTTTGGGAAAATTCGATTCGTGCATCCGAAGTTTGCTAATCTTCGGATTCGTCGCGAATAGAATTTTTCCAAATCTTCGGAACGAATTCCACTTCGTCATGTTCGATTCGCTCATCTCTACATATGACATAGGAAAAAAAAAAGTAAACTAAGAATTTATGTCAGTTCTGTTACCTGATAAATAACTCGGTCTGTTACCTCGCCATTCAGAAACAACTTTGCCTGAATTTGGAATGTCAGCACAAGAGAAAATAATCTAGGAGTTCAAATGATAGGTTCAAAGCCTTACAGAGAAATCCTTTAAACCAAAAACGTTTTTGATTGGTAAATAGTATAAATGCTGGACTAAAGCTTTGAAATTTTGAAATGTGGCAGCAAAATGTTCTAAGAGTGAAACGCCAGAAGACGACTGGTTGTAAAGGTAGAGTCAGAATCTGATTTTGCAGAAAACAAAATGTTTAAACATTCTGCACTGCACAATAACAAAGACTAAGAAAAACCATATGTGCAGACCAGATGCATTAAAATGAAGGCCAACCGACCTACTGATAGCTATTGGGGAAAAAGAGTGGTACCAAATTTGGGAAATGAAATCTCCTAAATGTACTGGCTATTGAATCTAACTATAAGGGTAAGTCTAGATGGTACATGGTACCTGTTTGTGTTGCTTATTATGTACCTGGTTACTCACCTCTGTGGTTCCATGGATGTGATTAACAAGGCACCTTTTTTCACATCTGGTGATCATGTCCAATGTTCAGGTATTTTGGGATAATATTTTATAAACCTTACTAAGCTCCTGAGTCACATGCTCTCTCCAACACCTAAAATTGCTGTTCTTTTTTGTGTCAAACCAGTGGGTCTTTTCAAAGTTCAAAAACAAATGACTAGGAGCTAATGCCCTCAACCAACACTGGGTAAATAAGAGTTAAGGAAAGACAGGCAAACCCACAGCTGCTCCAATGACCATTGGGAGTATGTAGTCAAGAGAAAAGCATAAAATAATCAGAGCGCTCGTGGCGAATGTCCAGAGTGAAAAACAATGTTCATGGCTAGCAGACAATATAAAACAGTTTAATGGAGCAATAAAAGCAAGAATCACCCTAGACCGCTGGCCTTGGACACCTGTACACCATCTATTGTGGCTCTCTCACTTTCCATCTATAGAGCTCACCATCCAGGCTCTCCATTGCTATGTCTACAAAACAGTAAGCCGCTCCATCATTCCTTCAGTCTATGGTTTACAGCAATCCCTGTATGCCATCCATTCATGGATACATCCTTATGGTGATTCTTGCTTTATTAAACTGTTTTATATTGTCTGCTGGTCATGAACATTATTGTTTTGTACTCTGGACATTCACCACAAGCGCTCTGATTTTTTATGCTTTTCAAAGTTCAGCTTCAACTTCTGGGACACATTTTCACTGCAGCAAAACAAAATCTTGCAAAGGTCTTGAGGCCTTCTACCATTTCTATAACTTAAGTTAGGTCATGGGTAACACAAACTACGCTCCATGAAAAAGTAGAGGCCAGGCCAATGGACAAAGTGAATACATATTTGGTACCCTTTGATTTATACAATGTATTCCAGATGGAATAGATGTCGGGCTACTTGGCCTCTTACCAGGCTATGACCACAGCTCCACTTGCTCCTCAAAGTGTCATTAAAGCTTACTTTTTTTAAAATTAAAACAACAAACATGTCATACTTACCTGCTCTGTGCAATGGTTTTGCACAGAGCAGCTCTATCCTCCTCTTCTGGGGCCCCCTCTGGCACTGCAGGCTCCACCTCTTTGGCAGGTGCACCCATGGAAAGCCGCTTTCCATGGGGTCACCCATGCAGGCTCTCTACCGAGCCACCCCATCTGTGTCCATTGACACAGAGTGGGCAACTAAGCCCCACTCCCCACTCACTCAGCACAGCATTTGATTGACAGCAGCAGGAGCTAATGGCTCCCGCTGCTATCAATTTGCCTAGTGAGGGGGTAGACAGTGGCAAGAGCCGCTGCTCTAGTGCACATCGATGGATCAGATCAGACTCAGGTAAGTATAAGGGGGGGCTTAGGAGTTCCTGCAGCACAGAAGGTTTTTCTTAATGCACCTTAAGGCTTTAGAACCACTGTAACCCCCACCCTTATCTCTCCCTTTTTTTCCCCTATTTGCTCTTTTATTCTTCCCCCATTCTGGTAAACTAAAAGACGAGTATGTACATGTATCCTTTATTTTTTATCACTAACAAATAATGTCTTTGATTGTTATGAACTATCATCTCTAATATGGCAAAATATGTCTATTTTCTTTTCAACATGCCTATGCAAAACTGAAATCTACTTGTTTTATTTTGTATTTTCCTAATAAAACTAATTTAACTATAAAAAGAAGACTAAAAGCTCATTGAAGGAGCCAAAGAAGCAGTTATCCTAACATTGTGAGATAGGATTAGCAAAATAGATCGGAGGCCCTCCTGTGGGGTTGTTAAGGAGAGAGAACTTGATACTTTGTCAACAATCTGCTGCTTGGAAACCACAGTGGTTATCACTTCATTGGATTGAAACAGAAATAGATTGCTGCCAATGCTGTTTGCACTAGGAATGAGCAAATTGGGGTTTGCTTTTCAGGAACTGAAATTTCATAAAGATGTGAAGACACCTGTGAAATATCACTGTTGGGCTGCATTGCAGTCAAACTGGAAAGTGAAATTAAGGTTTTATTGGTGTTTTTGGTGCATTTAAGGGTGAAATTTGATTTAAATGTCTCTTGAGAGTTATGAAGATCCTTTCAACTATCCTTAACCTGTTACTGGACCAAAATAAATGGTCTCTATTTAATGTCATCATTTGACTTTTACCTTTATAGAAAGAAAAAAAAAATAGGCAGTTAAAAAAAGAAAATAAAAAATTAAAGCAACAGTACACAAACAAATATCAAATACAAACACTAAGGTACAATTCTCACTGGCCTGCGCTAAAATGCATAGAAAATGGATTTACATTTCCGTCCATTTTAGTTACATGCTGACATTCGTTGACATATTTTGACACCAATTGTCATACATGTTTTACATCAGTTGACATTTTAGTATGCATTAAAGTGTACTGCATTTTCACGGGATATCCTGTGCATTGTGCTTACATCTGCTTACATCCATTGCGTTGTGCTAAAATGCATGCATGTTTCATTTTAGTGCAACGCAGGTCAATTCAGCATTATGGTATGAATAGGACACATTGAAAATTATTGTTTTTCAGATGTCCTTCAGTTGATCTGTGTTTTACAGCTGCGCTAAAATGCAGATCAACGCACTGGTGTGAATTGGACCTAAAGAAAGAAAAAAAAAACACACGATTACAAAGAACACTATGAAGTCTATTTAAATGTGTTTTCCCTCAAGATCTACACAGCTTTCACCCTGCATTTACACATTTTTCCAGTCAAATCCAATTAGAAATTATGTATCAATCTTGCGTGAATCTTAACTAACCCCCCCCCCCAAAAAAAAAATACCCTCAGTCGTAAACAAATATTTCCCAAGCAGCTCATTAAGCAAAGCTGAGCAATTCCTGAATTTGGCCAACAGCCAAATAGATAATCTAGAACATCTTTTTTAAACAAAAATTCATCCATCTTTTTATTTATGTTAGTGTAAGATTGAAAGCATTTCCCCTGTACGAGGTATATGTAGTAGCGCTATTAAATGTATGTCAATCAAATGGCAAACATTCAGGGAATAAAGTGCTATCATTACAGATGGAAATAGTTCATATTATTTCACCCAAATTATGTTTAATTGCTTTAAACTGGATTCCCGAGATGTTTTAAATCTGTTACCCATCTTTTAAATTGCATTTAATGAAATTGTAAAGTTGTAATCCCGGGGTGATGTTGTTTGCAATAATTGACCCACTTCCTGTCGGATTGGTTACTAAACTTTGCATACCGCTCCTACTTTGGACAGTTGCTCACCTTATTTCCTGCAGATACTGGTTTTACATCAGTTCACTAGAAACAAAGCTAAACCATAACCATGTTTCCCAAGGTTAAATATGCCTCCTTGGATATGCCTTTTTTATATCGTTTTTCTCCACGTGTCGATGCAGACCAAGCTCACCAGCTAAAGTATTAGTATGGCTAAATAAAGCCCATATGCATTCACAGTACACTATAGGATCAGGAACACAATCACCAATCACCTTCTCTCCCAACATCCATAGTTTTTCTAGGTTTATTCAAAGCCAAAATTAGTATGAGATTCATGTTCACCATAAACATGAGGAAAGTGTAGGCAGTCTCATTTGCAACCAGGGGCGGACCGACAACTCATGGGGCCCCCGGGCAATAGGGGATCATGGGGCCCCTGTGTCCTTGCCCAAACTCAAAAAAGCCTATGAAAAAGGTACCAGGGGCATCTCATGGGGCCCCCTACTGACCCCGGGCCCTTGGGCAGTGCCTGAGTTTCCAAATGGCCAGGACACCCCGGTTTGTAACAGAATCAGAGGTGACAATAAGACATGGTGGATGTACAGGTTTGCTGCTTTGTACCTGCTTGAATCACTCATCAAAGGATTGAAAATGTAAACAATCTCACCAGCATATATTGCAGCAGTGAGCTTGTTATAATCTCTGTATTCTATCTCACAATCTTACACAAGTGCCATTCTCACGTGCATTTTTAAGGTGCTGTGGAGATTCATTTATTACAGGCTAGGAGATCTTCTGGAAAACAGTAGAAGAGGATTATGGAATATATTTTGTCATTGTTTGATAGTACTGATTGGAATCCTCATATGATTTTGAAACTTTAAGCTTTGTGTGTGACAATTCATCACCAAGGGAACCCTGTCTCTCTCATGGGTGGTTGATATTTCAAAAGATTTTTCCTGGGAATTGAGATGCCTTTTAGGTCCCAAAGCTCTTTATTCCAATATGTTAGAACAGATACAGTTGTGCCGTACTAAATAAAAAACCCAAAAAGGATCTGCGCTTAGGAAAAAATATTAAGTCATATAAAAATGAAGCTGCTAACACTATATTTTAATACAAGATATAAAATCAGAAATGTAGAAAGTCTTCAGCTAGAATTATATCCAAACATTTAAAAATGCAAATGCAGCAAACAATATCATTAACATACAGTGCATGAGAAATAAAATTAAAATTCATACTGTTTACATTTGTATTTTTTTATATAATTCTAGCGCTACACTTTCTGCATTTAAGTTATACTGTTCTGTCTCACAGTATACCATGGAGTATTTGTGTGCTAGGGGTGAAAACCATTACTTTTGAGGTTGACTGATCTGTCAGTGGGCTTGTAATACATAAATGTTACCAAACAATGTCACTTTTAAGGTACTTATATATTTGCGTTTATAAATGTATTTTTTAAATTCAGTGAGTTTCAGTTTTGTTCTAGAGTGAAAGTTACTGTAGTTTTTGCAGAATTTAAGGAAGTCTACAGTTTAGATGTCCAAATGTATAAAAAAAATAGTGAAGGTACTTCATTTGTTTGTGGTACAGATGGATAAGTATACCCCCTCCAGATTTGTCATTAATATTAAAATATAAAGACAAAATTTTAAATGTGATAAAATTATTTTTCTGATATGTTCTACATTTAACATTATTACCATTACATACAACAAAATAGAAAAAATGGATACATATCTTAAAACCTACATGAATGTTTCATAATACAACAACCAACTTATCTGAAATTGTATCTGTCAACTGCAGCAATATAGCAAGGCGACTCCTAATAAAACAGTGAAATTATTATTGGCTTGTAAGGATGCGGTACAGATTACAAGATGCCCTGAGGGAAAGTGTTTGATGGGTCTAAATCCAATAATCATCACGTTGCAAGAAGTTTCTTCCACCATCTCTCAAGACATTTCAAACCTTTTCAAATATTATAAAGCGAAACTCATAAAGAGCATTTTAGTCATCGAGTACAGGATGAAGAGCAATACGACATTTTGTTCCTTTCCAATTTTTCATCAATGTAATGAACATGTTTTATATATTGTTTTTATGCTGAATCTAACTTTTTTGAATGACTCTTGAGGTTAGCTTTATGTTTAATTTCCCTGGTGTATATTTCCTGGATCGACATTTAAGTATATAGATGCCAAGGTCAGTATGATAGGAGAAAGTTTGGAGTTAAAGTAAAAGTGAGTTAAAATAAATTTTAAACTGTCATTCCACTGTCTAAAATGACTATCTCAGTAAATCAGAGGGAAGCACATAAAACGCTTTTGTGCCATATAAAGGTAATAGCAGGTATCTTGTGCTTTTTCTCTTAGAAAGGACTTTTACTTTAGACCCTTTTACTGCTTCAGTTGAGCTGGCTTCATGCTCTCCAAGAGTAAAAATGAATTTTACAGCCACTCAATTATTTCTATTAGCTGTAAGGGATGCAAAATGACACCCCCCTACCCCATCCCCGACACTCCCTCCACATATGGCCCTATCTCAGTTGTGCATGCAGGCTAAATGTCAGGATGGATAGCGAAGTGGAGTGGGGATACATTCATCTCTTGTTCTTCCATAGGAGCAATGAATCCAGAAAAACTCAACTCTTAGTACTTCCACACCCAGAGATGTTAGATTGTGGCTGGTGCAGCCTGGGAAACAACTATTCAAGTATTGTCTGTCTGAATCTGAATAGAATGCAGAGGTGGCAAAAAAAAGCATTATATATATATATATATATATATATATATATATATACATACACACAGTCATGGCCAAAAATATTGGCAGCCCATGCATTTCTGTCAGATAATGCACGACTTCAGCCAGAAAATAGAAATTACAAATGTTTAGGCATTCTCATGTTTATTCCTTTTTGTTTGTATTGGCATGACACAAAGTGGAGAAACAAAGCATCAAATATGACACATTCCACGCAAACCCCCAAAAATGGACTGGACAAAAGTATTGGCACCCTCTATTTAATGTATATAACTGAAATCAATCGCTTTCTGTAACCATCAATAAAGTTTCTTACACGTCTCTACTGGAATTTTGGACCACTCTTCTTTCGCCAACTGCTCCAGGTCTCTTACATTGGAAGGGTTCCTTTTCCCAACTGTTGTTTTGAGATCCCTCTACAGGTGCTCTATGGAATTGAGATATGGACTCATTGCCGGCCAATTCAGTACTCTCAAGGGCTTTGTCTGAAACCATTTCTGGGTGCTTTTTGACGTGTGCTTTGGGTCATTGTCCTGCTGTAATACCCATGATCTCTGACGGAGACCCAACTCTCTGACACTGGGCCCTACATTGCACCCCAGAATTCTTTGGTAGTCTTCAGATTTCATAATACCATGTACACGATCAAGACATCTAGGGGTTTATTTACTAAAGCTGGAGAGTCCAAAATCAGACTCCCTTCTGCATAGAAACCAATCAGCTTCTAACCTCAGCTTGTTCAATGAAGCTTTGGCAATGAAACCTGGAAGCTGATTGGTTTCTATGCAGAAGGGAGTCTGATTTTGGACTCTCCAGCTTTAGTAAATAAACCCCCTAGTGTCTGAAGCAGCAAAGCAACCCCAAAACATCAGTGATTCTCCACCATGTTTGGCTGTAGGGACTGCATTTTTTGCTTTAAAGGCATCATTTCTTTTTCTGAGAACACTAGAATTATGGGCTTTACCAAAAAGCTGTAAATTTTGTTTCATCTGTCCACAGCACATTCTCCGAAAAGGAGTTTGGCTTCCTCAGGTAAGTTTTGGTAAACTCCAATCTGGCTTTTTTATGTTTCTGTGTTAGCAGTGGGGTCCTCCTGGGACCATAGCATCCCTTTTCATTTGGATTGTGACTCATAGTATGAGCTGACACAGTTGTATCCTGTGTCTGAAGGTCAGTTTGAGTTTGTCTGGCAGTTGATTGAGGTTCTTTACCCACCAATCGAACAATCCTTCATTGCAATCTTTGATCATGTCCAAGTCCAGGGAGATTGGCTACAGTGCCTAGGGCTGTAAACTTCTTGACAATGTTGCACACAGTGGACACAGGAGCATTAAGATCTGTTTATTGATACAGGTAAGTTTAATTATAAACTACAGGAGCATCACAAACTTGGAATGCAATTATTTTTTACAATTTTGAGAAGATGCCAATAAGTTTGTCCAGTCCATTTCTGGGGGTTTGTGTGGAATATGTCAGATTTGGCTGTATGTCTCTCCACTTTTTTGTGCCATACCAATACAAACAAAATAAATTAACATGAGAATACCTAAACATTTGTAATTCCAACAATTTACAATATGTTTGGGCATGACTGTGTGTATATAAATACTGTGTGTGTATATATATATTGGCCCATGTTTTGAGAGCAGCACGCGCGCTGATTGCACAGGTGTGTGCAGGCCTTTTTGTGGAGGCCAGACCATGATTCTGGGCTCCACCCCGGCAGACAGGAGTCAGGAGGGCTCCACCCCGGCAGACAGGAGGTAGCTGCCTTGGAGTCAGGTGGGCTTCACCTAGTAGAGGTGGGAGCCAGAATAGCTGTGTGCTAGAGGTTTGCTGTGTGCAAAAACAACCTTGTGGAAGGAGTCTGTAGGAGACAGATATAAAGCGGTATAGCTGAAAAAGCCAGAAGGCTGAATTGGTTTGATGGTGGATACCCCTGCGTGGGAAGCATTTGCGTTTATGGAACTTTTGCATTAAATAAAATTGGGCTAGAAAGGCCTTTTTACAGGAAGTGAGTTGCTGTGTGCTTTTATAAAGAAAAGCTCCACCACTTTGAAGCGAGTTTCCAATATATACTGTGTGTGTGTACATATATATATATATATATATATATATATATACACACACATGTTTTGTTTTTAGTTAAAGCCCCCCTCCAACTTCTCACCACAGGCACTGGTACAATCTACCCACTATCTTTGCAGCTGGACACATGTAAACATCTTTCATCAGTGCTCCCACCAGCTTCCTCTGTTTCCTCACTAAGCACTTGGCTGTCTCCATCAATGGTCCCATTGCATCTTCCCATTTCATCTGCCAGTATTGCAACCATATAATAGAGGACAGGCAAGGGTTAAGTAGTAAAGTACAAAAGGAGCAGGGTGAGAAATTCGTAGAATGCCTCCTGAGGACATGGAGTTGACGAAACACGTCAGGGTGGAGCTATAAGAAGTGACGTCATTTACAGTACTCCAGGAAGAGATGTTTTTACACCCAGAAGTATGGTCTGATACTGGGGACCGAAGTCGTATGGCAGTAAGTGATGCTGATCCCTTAAATAGGCAATGCTATACTTACCTTTGTGCAGGGCATGTGCACTTTAACATGTGAGTAGGCATTTTTACGTTTTTAAAGAGTAATCACTATAAACAAACATGTGGAGGCTTTTCATCTTTGTTAAAGGAGTGGAAGTGGTCCTAGATACTTTAATTTCTGAGGGATATAAGCACTTCATGACCTATTGGTAAGTAGGGGGGTCACGGAGATCTCATGAGTTCTCTGGTGTGGAGGTTAAGGATCACCCACAGTGTACAGCACAAGCAGCGATAGCTTGATGAAGGAGATGAACTAAATCAAGCTGTGGGAGCAGCACAGCACTGAGCACTTTGTTTTTGAGCACTGGACACTTTTTGTACAAAGCACAAGGCACTTTGTTGCAGTAAGCATGGACACTTTAATATGAATGGTCTATGATTGTGGAACATGGTCTGGTTTAATTACGTAACACTGTACAGTATATAAGGGTAGAAATCATAGCTGAGAGGAGCTTCTACAACCTTCAGAAATCATTTAGGTCCAATTGTTCTCTTAAAAACCAGGAAAAAAAGCTAAAATTTCACCATCCCAAATTGAAAAATCAGTTTATTGTTAATAAAACTAAAAATGATCAGTGTGTCACAAGTTAGCCTGCGATTTCTTGCTTGTGTATTCTTACCTCCTTGCTGCAGTGCTTTTCCTGATTCCTTTTACATATGTGGTTTGTCTGTGCTCACCTATGGGCATCATCTGCTATTCTCTAGGTTTTATTTGCTTCCCTACCATCACTTCCTGGCCTGCCTCCTAGTTTGCTTTTCTATATAGACATGCTCAGTCCAGCCCACTTTACCTGAGCAACTACTTAGTTCTCTGAGCTCATGTTTGTTGCAAACTCCTGTATCTGTCCCTGACTTCACGTGTACCGACCCCAGCTTCATTCACCGACTGTGTTGTCCGCCCGTCCTGACCTCGGCTTGTCCATCAGATTTCCTGTTGTCTCCTCCCATTGTACTCTGCTCACGCGAGCGGTCTCCGCATCCTCAGCTGGGTGTACCTGGGGGCCGCTGCCTGGTTCTAGCTTGCTGCAAGTCCATCCCCACCATCAGGGACTCTGGTGAAAAAGAAGGCTGGGACTCTGTGCCCTGGGGAACCCCATGTTGGTGATCTATAAGGGCTCACTACCACAGGTGCTTGACACAGTGTCTCTGGCTGGCCAAAACCATTTCACCAAATGTCATGCATGTGATGTCCATTCACAAGGGGAGATTCATTGAATATTTACTCTATAGTTAAAGTGAACCTGCATTCGCAACAATCATCCAAGTATATGTAGGGAAAAAATAAAGTGTTTTTTTTTTTTATTTATCTAACGCTGGATCGTGTGTTCACAATAAACAGAGCTTCACCGAATTTACTAAGCTAAGTGAACATTTACTATTGCTATAGTAAATTCACATTTACAGTATATATATGCCTAAAACATTTTTCTTTTGATAGGACAGGGAAGGGTAAATTGCTGCCATTTTATTTTTTATTTGTGTCCCATTTGCAATAATTCCCTTCACTTTCCGTCATAGAGACAAACCAAGAAGTGAGAGGAAAGCTCTCCTTTCCCCTCTTGGGTGGTTGCCCTCATTGAAAGATTTTGTATTTTTCATCACTTTCTGCTTCAATGACAATACCTGGGAAAAAAAAAAATAGCTACATCTGTGCTCCGTGTACAGAGCTCCTTGTTGTTCTTGTTGTTAGTAAACACAGGGCTCTGTACTGTCATTCACTAAGCCAATCAGCAGGTCCCAGCCATAACTAATTGGCTGAGACCTACTGATAAACTCGTGCTGTGCCGAATGACAGCACAGATGGGGCGGTGGGCGCATGCGAGCCCCCTACTCGGAAATGCTGGATCACGTACATGCACGTGATCCAGTGCAATGCGCCCTCCCCGCCGCAGTACATATACATGGGGCAGTCCCCAGGCAGTTAATCAAAACAGGGCTTGGGAGAACATTAAAGAGATTGTGGGAGTAAAATATGCCCCATTGTTGATGTCATTGGCAGCAATAATAACCCTCTCCATTAGTGTTGGTTTCAGCAATTATTCCCGAGCAAAAACTCCCATCAAAAGGCAAGAAAAGCAATGAAAAGCCCTAGCAAAGACCCCCAGCAGACATTAGGGCAAGCTATAACCCCCAAAACAATAACTATCCAAGCACAAAGGCCCTCAGCACTATAATAATCCCCAGCACAAGAATAACACCCTCAGACTAAACCCCATCACAACAGTTTTAAACCCCAGCAAAATAAGCCCTGAGCACAATAGTTAACCCCTACACAATAATAAACCCCAGAACAATTGTAACCCCCAGTACATTAATTAACCCCAGGACAGTAATAACACCAATCATTGCTCATCTCAGCTCTGCACCCAGCCTTGCTTAGCTCTGCATCCTGCCTTCTTATCTCTGCACCTATCTTTGCTCAGCTATGCACCCACCCTTGCTTACTTTTCCACCTAGCTCATTATTGCACCAATCCTTCTCAGCTCTCCACCTAGCCCTCCTTTTTGAGTCTTGCTACAAATAAATTATCAGGAACTGTAGGGAGCTATGCGATTATTCTCCTCAGCTCTGCACCCAGATTTAATTACCTCAGCTTTGCGCACATCCTTGCTTGTTGCAGCTCTGCATTCAGCCCTGCTCTATATCCAGCCTTTCTCAGCTTTGCACCCAGTGTTACTCAGATTTGCACCCAGCCTTGCTCTCCTATGCACCCAGCATTGATTAGCTCTGCACCAACTTTGATCAGCTAAAATCAACTTACCAGTAGTCTGAATCAGATCCTTCGACAAGCAACCATCTTCTTTCCCACACTGCAAGCTCTTTCGTTTTTACTTCCCTTTTGACCGTTTGAGCACCACCCCTCTTCTTCAGCATATCAATCCACTGGGGGGGGGGTTGTTGTGGGAGCTGCAGGAAGATGCTTGATTACTCTGCAGAACCCAGACAAGTCACCTCTTGCATTAGTTTTTTTTAAAGTTGACTCAAATGATCTTTGGGCATAGGGGTGCTAGTAAAATGCTTCGGGTAGCACACCCAAGCACCACCACTGCCTTATACCAATTGGCTTTGCTTAACATAACATGCTTGGTGTCAACCACATGGAATTACAGTGCAGCTCGGACCAGTTTAATAACTATATGCAAAACAAATAAAACCTGTTTCCAATAGAAAAACCTAAAACCTTTCCATTCACGGTCTAGTTTATGTCATTGCAGGCTTCTGTCTATCAAGCATTTGTGCAAGGTGAATGACAATTCCAGAAAACCTGGGTGGGGGGGAGTCCAAGTGCCAAAATAAGTAAGTAAATTATATCTAGGGTTTACCAGTTAGGTGAGGAGCTACTGTGTCTGTTTTAGGCTTAGTTGTCATTATCTCTGTGGCACCAAATCTTAAAATACAAATACAAAAGTCTCAGCAGTATATCTTTACACATACATAGCAAATATCACACCTCACTATCAAAGAGTCTCTGCAAGTACATTTTCTACTGTAAATGGTGTTAAAAAGGGGTTACCTCAGCTAGAAAAAGGATACTGCAAAAACATAAGAGATGAGACTTGACCAATGCAGATGGTGATCTGATCAGGTTGTTCCAACAAAACTGCATTGGGAAATGGGCAAGCTGCTCAAATGACATATACCAGGTGGAGGGCACGACAAGGATGTGCTACCAGTGGAAAAATCTAATTGTTAACATGCAATGCTGAGTGCAAGTAATCTAAGGGAACTAAGAATGAATTTATCTTTTTCTCTTACATCAAGTACTTTTATGTAGACATTTAGATAATCATGTTGTTGAACAAAAAACTGGCCATCTGTACTTTTATATCCATATATAAAACAAATACATATTTCCAAAGATACTTGACAAGCTTAAAATGAATATATAATTGTAATATCTAAATTTAAATGAAATAATCTTCTATGGTGCCATGAATCCCATTGTCACCTTTGGTTGAATTCTAGTAATGGAGCCATCCATCATTTCTTTAAACAGTCCATAGCTCTGAGCTTTCTTCTTCTTTTGCATTCTTGCATAATTTATGGTTATCTACCTCATGCTGATAGTTTGTATTAATCTTTCTGAGAGATAATATAAAGCTATTATATATTTAAAACATTAGGAATAGTTGATGTCAAATTTTATAATCTTACGGTCTAAAAAGATGCTGCAAATCCCATAATTTTTGTGCATCTTGTCAGAGTGCAAATATTACAAGTCCCCTGACTTCACTTTGTCATCTCCTCTTAGGCCACACTCCAGCTACTGGTTTTGGCTAAACTCTGAGCCTCGTTTCCTTAAACAATCCACATATACAGAATGGTACGTTGAACACTACTGATGTTTCTTCTCAAAAATTTTATGGAGACAAATCGGCTCCAGCCGATAATTTCCGCTGACACCTTCTGACCCCC